>NC_056754.1:39617709-39932084 GCF_018687715.1 Carya illinoinensis
ACATGAATACGTTATGATATATGATATTTGCTTTCCAAATGATCAGAGGAAAGGAGCCAGGCAGGGAAACGTATTGCATGGGATCCCATGCTCTTCTGTCAACTCTTTTAGATCGAGGAGATGGGACAATACGGCCTGCAACGATGGGGCTTTCCATATGCTAAAAACTAATAGAATTTACATTATTTTAAATGAATGTAGCCTTCATATATATAGTGGTACAGAACTGCTGCAGGTACCCGCCCTGGGTACCCATTGTGGAATCGCTGACGTGGCATAATTATTAAAAAAATAATGCCACGGCAGTCGATATATTATTTAAAAAAAAAAAGAAGAAGAAAGAAAGAAAGGAAAAAACCGGCTACCACGATATTATAAATGAAACCGAAAATATAAATGAAACCCAACCCAGAAAAAGGCAAAAACCGAAAATATAAATGAAACCCAACCCAGAAAAATAGCTAGCATATGGGGTTCTGCAGTATATGCATTTGGTTTGGTCGAAGAAATTATCAGCAGATCAAAACACTTAGAAAGAAATGTCTAAGAAATTGGTTTGAATTAATTTTAAAGATTTTTTTTATATGTTCTACTTATTGTTTTCAAGAGTTTTTGAGTTCAGCAAGTGGGGTTTCCCTCTGTTTTTAGGCTTACTGATTTAAATGCATTGAGGGGCACAGATCCTAAGCATCCACACAGAAGGACACCCCAAGAGCTTATTGTAATTTAGAGCAAGGTTGAAGTTTTAAGCGATTTTTTCAACACTGTTCCTTCACTTGTCCTTTCAATATTTTGCCGCCTCCGCCATTAAAATGCTTTTCAACCTTCTCTGCAGCATGCTCTCAGCGTCCCACTACACCAACAACACGAGAGAACCACACTCCAACTTCTATAAATGAAACCCACTTTAGTACAAACAAGCAAGACCATGTATGAATGTCCCGTCAAACCCTCTGAGCCTGAGCCTTTCCTTCTCTTTCTTCTTCGTCAGTTACAAGGCCTGAAGAGATACGTCCTAGCTCTTCTCCTTTGTTTGCCCACTTCCCTTTTCACTCTTATTCTCCTTCTCCTCTTAATATACAATGGCTTCTCTATCTTCTACCTTCATCTCTTTTTTTTTTGCCTTCTACAATGGTTGCGTTCTTCACCGTTCTCTGTGGGGAAGATGCGAAGGAGTTGCAAAAAAACAAAAAAAAAAAAAAAATGAATGAAACGCTCCGTTTTATTATAACACGTGGATGAACGTGTACACGAGAGGTCCCCAATCCCGTGTGCAAATAGACTTTTTGATAGTGGTATGTAAACCCCAATGAGTTGGCCTAAGTGTTGAAGGGGTTGGTCTCGAGGTATATCACTCATTTCAAGGTACAAGATTCAATACCTCATAAATACAAACAATCATTTGGGGCCACACTCTTAGTGAAAAATCAACGATTTAACTAGTTCAGTGTAAGAAAAGTTTTGAGGATGCGGTGCTTGAGACTGGAGTTTACTCTGTAGGAGTGGGTCTGAAAGGTCTTACCTGGAAGAGGTTCTCCAATATAAAATAATATATATATATATATAATGGTATTTAATATATTTTTCAAAAACTTAAAAATTTTAGACCTTTCGAAAATTTTGTAAAAGTGGTGGGGTACCGTAAAAGAGAATATTATTATTTATCTTAAATAATAATAACAATGTTTGGAACAAGATGAGAACGTACCTTCCATTGGTTACTCCATTTAAGTGTTTGTTCTTCCATATTTAGATATGAAGATAAATCCAGATAGAGATCTGTATCTTTCTATCAATATTCGTTTTATTACTCTCTGTTTCACCTCTACATGAAATCACTCAAAATTTATTATATCGTATGTGTAATTAGAAATCACAGATGAGAGGTATATTATTCATATCCTAAAATATATATTTGAAAATGTTGTATAGAAATTGTTTTTTATTGGATTTTGAAAAAGTGGTACTCTGTTGAAAATATGTTTTAGTTTTTGTAAGAGCTGCTCTCTTTCCTTTTCAGAAATACTAAACTCACTGGATGTGTATCCGAATGTATATTTTGATTCTCTTTTTCTTTTTTATTTAGTAATTAAAGAAGTATTTTTTAATAATATTATAAATTTTTTTATTTTTAAAAAAATATTTAAAAATATAAAAAAATAAACGAAAAAAAAGTATTCTTCTCAAGATCGAGCTTGTGCTACTACTGCTCTTTCCTTTTTAGTATTGCTTAGGTTGATTTGGTTTTTGTTTGTGACCAAAATCTAAATTAAATTTTTTTGAGAAAAATTATCTTTTGATTGTTTTCATGTAAAGATGTTTAGATTGAGAATAACAGAAATTAGGGAAACTATATTAAAAAAAAAAAAAAACTACTTTTCGTCATGTATAACAGCTTTGTTATATAATTTTACAAAAAAGTAATGTTAGATACAGTCAATGAATTGTACAAGCACCACACATATATTTTCATGTGGATTTTTATTTATTCATTTTTTTCAAATGAAGTATGCGGGACTTGCATACTTTATAATTACAAATATTAATTTTTTAAAACAAGAATAATGACATTACTGTAATGCTAGATACATTATGAATTGTATAAGCGCCACACACTACTTGACGTCATAACTTAACTACTATTTTGGAGACGACCACCAACGCATCTTTGAGTAATAATATTGGATGTGAGTAACTATAAGATAATTATGAAGATAGACACGTAATATTCTCATGATATTAATTATAAGATGTTACCATGAAAACTTAATAATTATAAATCATAATGATAAGGGAGAAATGCATTAATCATAAACAGATTCTATAAAAGTTAATTTATAAATTAATATGGTTTGATGTAGTATATTAGATTGTAAAGTTATTTATTTTTATTATAAAGTAGATTTAATATATTATATAAAGTTATATCAATTTGTAAGTTTACTTTATTTTGCAAAAA
Source organism: Carya illinoinensis (assembly GCF_018687715.1). Classification (NCBI taxonomy): domain Eukaryota; kingdom Viridiplantae; phylum Streptophyta; class Magnoliopsida; order Fagales; family Juglandaceae; genus Carya; species Carya illinoinensis. Next base: position 39,620,669 of record NC_056754.1, read on the forward strand.
AAAATTCTTCTCTCTCTTTTCCGTTAGTGGAAAGAGAGGAGAAGTGGGTCGTACTGGCCCCAAGGAGGAATATTCTAACAGAAAGGTGGCTTGTATGGTGTGGAGTCAGGCGGTGAGTGGAGATTTTTTGTCAGTTATTGGTAGAAGGAGGCGGAGCTGGGTTTTGGTGTGAGTTTTCGTCAAGAGAAGGCTCAGGGAAGTGCAGACAGACTAGAGGCTGGAGGTGACGATGGATAATTTGGAGGCAGAATGGGAGAAGCTTATGCTTACAGAGGAAGAAAAGATTAATGTTGATCTGGATAATGATACTCCTGAGGAACTGAAGAGTAAAGGAGATAGGAGTTTAGTTGGTAGGATATGGCTTGAGAGGAGAATAAATTCCAGAGTAGTTGAAGCTACGATGGCAAAGGTTTGGATTCTCAGCAGAGTTGCTAAGTTTGTAGAGGTAGGTAAGAACACTTTTGTTATCACCTTTGCAAATCATGCAGACAAACAGAAAGTCTGGGGAGGCAAACCATGGCTGTTTGATAATCAGGTGATGGTGCTTAAAGAGTATGATGGATTGAATCCACTGATGAAAATGTGCTTTGATCATGAGGTGCTATGGGTGCATATGTACAATCTGCCCCTAGCTATGATGACACAAAAGAAGGGAGAGCAGGTGGGGAATACGGTGGGAAAGGTAAGAGATGTCGATCTTCAAGGTGATGGGAGTGGTTGGGGGAGTTACTTGAGGGTCAAAATCGAACTAGATTTAACAAGACCATTGGCGAGGGGCAGAACAGTTTCTGTCCAAGGAAAAAGCCTGTGGATATCATTCAGGTATGAGAAGCTACCTTTCCTTTGTTTCTCTTGTGGTAGAATTCTTCATGGAACTAATGGTTGTCCAGGGAAGATAGATATGAGTGAAGGGGGTAGTGAGACTAAGGAGCAATTTGGGGCCTGGTTAAGAGTAAGTTCAGTTGGGAAAAAATGGAGAGGTCCAGAAGCAAAGGGAGAAGTTAGAAGAGAAGGTTCTTGGAGAAGAGATGGAGGAGAAGAAATAGAATCTAGTCATGAAGGAGAAAAGGCACTTCTGAGAGATATAGAAACAAGGGAGCAAGAGGAGAGTCAAGAGACAGTGGGGAGTGAAAAAAAAGTGAGTGGAGGGGAAGAAGAACTTATAGTAAGGGGAGGGATGGAGTTTGGCTTAAAAGAAGTTGATGTACGGGTAGATGAGGAAGAAGGGGTGGAGGGGGAGGAGATTAGTGCTCCTGATGAAGAGTTAGAAGTTCAAGGGGAGGGAGAGGCACTTAAGGATTTGGTCAAGGGAAGGAAAACATGGAAAAGAAGGGCTCGATTTATGGGAAACAAGAGTAGTCTGCCATCACCATCAAGGCCTCTAAAAAGGCCAGTGGAAGGAGGGCAGGTTGGGATAAAAGAAGTGAAGAATTTAAAGAAACAAAGGAGACAATTAGAAGTGAAGGAACCTGTTGCACAGGTAGAATTGGCGGTGGTTGTTAAGCAGCCCCGCCAAGTATTATGAAACTATTAAGTTGGAACTGCCGAGGGCTTGGCAACCCTCGGACAGTTCAAGACCTCTACTCCTTAGTAGAGGAAAAGCTGCCAAGTGTGGTCTTTGTAATGGAAACTAAGGTACAGACAAGCAGATTGGAAGGAATCAGAAAAAGGATGAGAATGGAAGGGTGTTTTGGGGTGGAATTGAATAGGAGAGGGGGTGGTCTGGCTTTGTTTTGGAGAAATGAAGGTATGGTGAAGATTTTGAACTTCACTCAGAGGCATATTAGTGCATGGATCTGTGATAATCAGGGGCGACACTTATGGCTTCTAACAGGCTTCTATGGCCATCCTGAGGCTAGTAAGAGGCAAGAGGCTTGGCAACTACTGTCATCCATTAAACCTGACAGCAACAAAGGGTGGTGTGTTATGGGAGACTTTAATGAGATCCTTACACATGATAAGAAGGTGGGTGGCAGGCCTAGAGGAGACTATTTAATGAACAACTTCAGAAATGCTTTGGAGGAGGGAGGATTATCTGATCTAGGATGGGAAGGGGACAAGTATACTTGGAGCAATAGACATGATGATGAGACTTTTATAAAGGAAAGGTTGGATAGGGTGGTGGCCAATCAGGCTTGGATTGAAGCTCAAAAAGAGATTAAGGTGGAAGTTCTAGTGGCTAGGAGGTCTGACCATAGGCCTCTTCTGCTAACTTTTTCTCAATCCTCTTTTTTTTAGGTTTACAGAAATTTCAAATATGAGGCTTGGTGGGCTACTGAAACAGATTGTGAGAAGATTATTAAGGAAGGGTGGCAACAAATAAGAAGTGGAGGAGGACCAGTTGGGAAACTACAAGGCTTGATCAATAGATGTACTGGTTTTCTGAAAAAATGGAGTAGAGGTCTAAGGAGAAATAAGGCCCCAGAAATCCATGAAAAAACTGAGCTTCTAAAGCTCTTACAGAGAGAGGGAGGGAGCCACAATGTAATGGAGATTCGAAGCCTTCAGAAAGAATTGGAATGCTTGCTTGAACAAGAGGATTTGAAGTGGAGGTAGAGATCTAAAAGAAACTGGTATAAGCATGGGGATAGGAACACCAAATTTTTCCATGCTTGTGCTAGTCAGAGGAAGAGGAAAAACATGATTAATCAGATTATTAATGAGCAAGGGAACAAAGTGACTAATATGGAGGAGATTGAAGGGGCTTTCAATGGATATTTCAAGGAATTGTTTCAGTCGACCAAACCAACTCAGGAGGAGCTTACTGAGTGTTTAAAGGCAGTAGAGCCAAAAGTAACTGAAGAAATGAATGAAATGCTATCAAAAAAATTTACAAGACCAGAAATAGAAGAAGCTATTAATCATATGGGGCCTTTAAAATCCCCTGGACCAGATGGACTAGGAGCTAGCTTCTACCAAAATCATTGGATGGTAGTGGGGGATAATGTTAGTGAAGCAGTTCTAGCTGTTTTGAATAGTGGGGAAATGGAAGAATGGATGAATTATACTCACATAGCTCTTATCCCTAAAGTTAAAAACCCTTCAAAAGTGAGTGAATACAGGCCTATTAGCCTGTGTAATGTGGTGTACAAGATAGTTTCAAAAGCTATTGCTAACAGATTCAAGAAGGTATTGGAAGTGATTATTTCTCCCAATCAAAGTGCATTCATCCCAGGTAGACTGATTTCTGACAACATAATGATTGCCTATGAAGCCCTCCATGCTATGAAGACTAGACATAAGGGAGAGGTGGGGTCAATGGCTGTTAAGTTGGATATGTCCAAGGCATATGATCGTATTGAATGGAATTTCCTCAAGGCAATCATGAAACAGCTGGGCTTTTGTGAAAAATGGATCAGGTTAATCATGTGTTGTGTTTCTTCTGTCTCTTATTCAGTACTTTTAAATGGTAGACCTGGAAGGAGATTTTGTCCAGCAAGGGGTTTAAGGCAAGGGGATCCTATATTCCCTTACCTGTTTATTGTCTGTGTAGAAGGGTTAAGCTCCTTGCTTAATTCTTCTGATGCAAGGGGTTTGACAAAAGGGGTGACAATGGCAAGAGGGGGGACTAGGATCAATCACCTGCTCTTTGCAGATGATTGTGTCCTTTTTGGAAGGGCCAAGTGTGAGGAATGGAAGAAGCTTATGGACTTGCTAAAAGTCTATGAGAGGGCCTTAGGGCAGTTTTTGAATAAAGAGAAAACTTCTATTTTCTTTAGTTCAAACACGAAGGCTATGGATAGAGATTGTATTATGAGGGAGGGTGGATCAGTGGCTTGTGGCAGCTATGAGAAATACCTTGGCCTTCCATCTCTAGTGGGGAGATCAAGATATACTACCTTCTCAGTTATAAAAGACAGAATCTGGAAAAAAATCAGTAGCTGGCAGAATAGGTTCTTGTCCCAAGCAGGAAGAGAAATAATGATTAAAGCAGTTTTGCAAGCAGTACCCACGTATACCATGAGTGTATTCAAGCTACCTAAGAACTTATGTTTAGAAATCAATGGTATGATGTCAAGATTCTGGTGGGGAAGTGTTAAGGGTGAGAAGAAAATTCAGTGGCAAAGTTGGGATAGAATGGGAACACAGAAGCTAAAGGGAGGGATGAGATTCAGAGATTTGGATAGTTTCAACTCAGCTTTACTAGCAAAGCAAGCTTGGAGGTTTTTACAAAAGCCAAACTCTCTTGTTTCTTCTATTTTCAGAGAGAAGTACCTAATGTCTAAGCACCTGTTGGAAGCCAAGTTGGGATCAAATCCTTCTTTAATCTGGAGGAGTATATGGGGCTCACTGAATTTACTGAAGGAGGGACTGAGATGGAGGGTAGGGAATGGCAAGGATATTGGTGCGTGGGGCTTTAAGTGGCTTAACTCCCCATCTTCCTTTAAGGTTCAATCTCCAGTCAATCATCTGGATAGCAAGGCAAAGGTGTGTGAGTTGCTGAAGCAGGATGGGAAAGAATGGAATGGGGAGTTAGTGAGGAAGGTGTTTGTTAAAGAGGAAGCTGATCAGATCATAAGCATCCCTTTAAGTAAACTTGGCTCGAGGGATAAGCTAATTTGGGGCCCTTCTAATAGAGGTATCTTCTCTGTTAGAAGTGCTTACTTTATGGAACAAGAAAGAAAAAGAGCTTTAAAGGGGGAAACCTTTAGGGAGCTTAAAAAAGATTTGAGATGGCAGAACATCTGGAGTCTACAAGTGCCAGGAGTTTACAAAGCTTTTCTCTGGAAATTGGGCAATGAGGTGCTTGCAACAAAGGTGAATTTGCTCAAGAGGAAGGTGACAGAGGATGCTTTATGTCCAATATGTGGCACTGAGGAGGAAACTGCCATGCATGCTATGTGGCAATGTCCTGCTGCCAGGGATGTGTGGACAGGTTCAATTTGAGTAGTGCAGAAGTGGTCTAGTGCAGAAGACAACTTTCTGGTTCTATGGGAGAAGTTGATGGATAAACTGTCTGAAAAAGAGCTAGAATTAGTGGCTGTATTGATGAGGCTTCTGTGGCTTAGAAGAAATTCTTTTATATTTGAAAAGAAGTTCAAAGATCTTGATTCTGTAGTTTGCACAGCTAGAGCAGTTATTGAGGACTTTCAAGAAACTCGAACACATGAAGTAAAGATAACAAGTGCAGCTAATATGGGAAGTGGCAGTCAAAGATGGATAAAGCCTATACAGGGGTTCATTAAAGCAAACTGGGATGCCTTTACAAATACAAGAAATCTGGGACTAGGAATTGTCTTGAGGGATGAGGTTGGAGAAGTTCTGGCTTGTGCTTGCTTTAAAAAGCCACCAGTTTTGAATTCAAGTTTAGCTGAAACTATGGCATTATGGCAGGCTGTTGAACTGAGCCATGAGTTGGGTTTCAATAGAGTCATCCTTGAAGGAGATGCTCAAGTGGTGATATCTGCTGTTAACAGTGTGGATGAGGATCTATCTTCTGGTGGGCATATAGTAGAGGATGTCAAAGCTGTGTTAAGAGAAAGAAGATCATGGAAGATTCAGTTTACAAGAAGAGAAGGAAATGAAGTAGCACATTTGTTAGCAAAAAAAGCTTTATTAGTTGAGCAGGACCAGATTTGGATTGATGAGTGTCCAGACTTTATTTCTTTAGAAGTTTGTAAGGAGTCATATTGTACTGGTGATTCTTAGTTGTGATGAATATACGAGGTTTCCTTCAAAAAAAAAAAAAATTTGTAAGTTTACTTTTATAATAGAACAGGTGAAACATGATCTCATCGATTACCAAATTATTACGTGCCCAAATTCAACCACAATTGTTGTGACGGCCTGCCTACACATGGCTTATGGATACTATACATTGTTTACAAACCCCTCCACATGCATGATCCATTTGACACAATGGCTCATGTCACTGACCCCACCTCCCCCCTCTTAAATTCCCTTACCTGCCCACCCATCTGAACCCCAACCCTCACACCCCGCAAGGCCTTAAATAGGTTCTGAACTCGCTATATACAGACATAAACACTAGCAATTAGTAGCAGCAAGCTAGAGTCGGTGTTTCGTTCCTTTACTGTCAAAACAATTGACAGTTCCAAAATGCCTCCTCCTCCATTCACCCAAAAGCTGTTGAAACCCATGTTGATGCTTAGCCTCTGTGTATGCACTGCAGTTGCTGCTACCTCTCGCGCTGATCTCTTGAGTTCGGGGTGCTTAGAGGTGCCCTCATCAGAATTCGTCGGCACTGTGAAGACCACCATCGGCGCTGTGCAAAAGGTGGCCTCCATTATCTCTCCTTTTCTCAATGCCTTTGGCGATCTTCGCCTATCCAATGCCATTTCCGACTGTCTTGACTTGCTCGATCTTTCCGTCGACCAGTTAAGTTGGTCTGTCTCTGCTATCCAGAACCCGAAAGGTATACTAATAATCAATGTTCTACGATATTTCTTGTTTATTTTCATGTGCTTATTTTAATTATATGCATTAATTCCATGTTGAAAGGAGGTTGGTATCCAAAACTACTAACTTCCAGTGTGGATATTACGCCTTGTACATGGGGAATACTTGTACTTTGGTTTGGGTCACGGACGTGGCTAGAGTTAAAATTGTACGAATTCCCATAGCTTAATTAGTTTGCTCTCTCGTGAACCTACGTTCCGTCGATGGTCCCATTCGTGCTTTTCTTCCTTGGATTCAGGGACCCTCGACATTGCTAATCATGTGCTATTGTTCATGTATTAAATCGTTATTAATTCAGGTGAGAATCTCGATATAAAAAGCAAATTTTAGAGGAACTAAGATAATACGTACGTACAAGATTAACCAAACAATATTAATACAAAAAACAGCTTATATGTACTTGGTTTTTTGATTTACAGGTAAAGACAATAGCACTGGAGATATGAGCTCTGATTTAAGGACATGGCTGAGCGCTGCATTCGTTAATCAGGACACATGCACGGAAGGATTTGAGGGCACCAATGGCATTGTCAAAGGGATGGTGGCCGGGAGCCTGAGCCAAGTGACTTCTTTGGTGAAGCGACTTCTTTACATGGTGCATCCTGCTTCCCAAATCCATGGGCGTAATCTCAGAAATAAAGGCCAATTTCCTCGGTGGGTGAAACACGAGGACCGGAAACTGCTACAAGCAAATGGGGTGGGGGTTGATGTTATAGTGGCTGCAGATGGGAGTGGGAATTTCACAAAGATTCAGGACGCAGTGTTGGCAGCTCCTGATTATAGCATGCGCCGTTATGTCATCTACATCAAGAGAGGTGTATACAAAGAGTATGTGGAGATCAAGAAGAAGAAATGGAACCTTATGATGATTGGTGATGGCATGGACGCCACTATTATCTCCGGTAATCGGAATTTTGTTGACGGTTGGCCCACATTTCACACGGCAACCTTTGGTAAGTGTGTGTCATGTTTATATAGACATGATCCTTAATTAAAGTATTGGAAGGAATTCAATTATAAAGATTATATGTCTAATTTCCATGACAATACTTCTATGCAGCTGTTAGTGGCAGGGGGTTCATAGCCAGAGACATCACGTTCGAGAACACAGCAGGGCCAGACAAGCACCAGGCAGTAGCGCTAAGATCCGACTCGGATCTATCGGTCTTCTTCCGGTGCGGCATGAGAGGATACCAGGACACGCTATACACCCACACAATGCGACAATTTTACAGAGAGTGCCGAATCAGCGGCACAGTCGATTTCCTGTTCGGCGATGGCACGGTGGTGTTCCAAAACTGCCAAATTCTGGCCAGAAAGGGTCTACCCAATCAAAAAAACACCATAACCGCTCAAGGTCGCAAAGATCCAAACCAGCCCACCGGCTTCTCCATCCAATTTTGTAACATCTCGGCGGATTCAGACCTTTTAGCCTCGAGCAACTCCACTGCAACGTACCTGGGGAGACCCTGGAAACAGTATTCACGAACCATTATAATGAAATCATACATGAGCAATGCAGTGAGGCCTGAAGGGTGGCTCGAGTGGAATGAGGGTTTGAATTTGGATACGTTGTTCTATGGTGAATACATGAATTATGGGCCTGGGGCTGGGCTTGGTCGCCGGGTTAAGTGGCCGGGGTATCATGTTTTCAATGAATCCGGTCAGGCTAATGACTTTACGGTGGCTCAATTCATAGAAGGGAATTTGTGGTTGCCTTCTACTGGTATCAGATACAGTGCATGGTTGGAAGTTTAAGTAGTTTGACAAAACCTTCTTCATTCTTATTTCTTTATATCTATTTATCCTCTTCTTGTAATGATTTTAATTTTTATCCTATAAATATTTCTATTGTTTCCATGAACTTCCCTCAATCAAAGAGTTTAAAAAGACGTAAGATGGTCCTAAATTTGAGTGTTTTAAATTATATAACATTTGTTATATATTTGGAAAAGATAACTATCACATATACAAAAAGATCATACAAACGAAACTCGCAAATTGATATAAATTTATAGAATTCGTTAACTCTATTTTATAATAAAAATAATTTTACAATCTAATGTATTATATCATGCTACATCAATTTGTTGGTTTATTTTTGCATAATTTTTTTAAGATTAAATTATTTTAAAAAATAATTTGCATAATTTTAGTGTGGCAAGTTTTGCTATTTTTTTTTTCAAGAAAAAATATATAAATTTAAAAATAATATAAAAGAATAAGTGAATAATATGCTAAAAAATATCTCAGTAAAATTATAATATTTGTCAAAAAAATAATTAATTTAATATTCTCCATGGAGTTCAAAAAAATGTATAATCTTTACCACTCCAGCTGGTAAAGATTCTATTATCATATAAGTCAAGGAAGTGAGGACATAAATGATCAATGCTTCTTAGCTAAAGGAGGTAGAGTTGGGGCTTGAGTGCTTCACTGCGCTGTTGCACGGCGGTTGCCAGATTCTTGTCTCTTCCCGTGAACCCGTGCAACAGAGAATTAAAATATCTTCTGGTGATTCGTTTTGTTGCAGCAGGTGTGGTTTTTTTTTTTTTTTTTTTTTAGAGGATTTAAGTAAAAATTAAAAGTTAAATAAAATATTATTAAAATATTTATTTTTAATATTATTTTTATTTTAAAATTTTAAAAAACTTAATTAATTATTTTATTTTATATCAAAATTTAAAAATATAATAATTAAATAAAATGAATAGTTGCGAAACAAACGAGGCCAATTTTCAAATTAACTTCTCTCTCATATTTTTTTAATGTTAATGAATTTTGTCACAATCTTCAGCTTTCCTTTTTTTTATTTTTTTAAACTTTTTTTTATTTTTTTATTTTATTTTTTTTTATGCGAGTCAATATCATTAAACTAAAAACATGATGCATGAGGAGGGATGAGGTTTCCAATAAACATCACAAAATAATAAATAACAATATAAAGTAGTGAAAAAAAAAAACATTTATTTGAGAGTGATTTCTTGGACTCTACCCATGTCCTATAGGAGGACGTTTGTGACGCCCTCAAATCCCTACATACGGACATGGAGAAATCGAGACGCCTGGATGATGACAACACGAGTCACCACCCTATTGACGAGTGCCAAGGGTGTGTATAAGCAACAAATGTGCAAAAAGAAACACGCAGCGGATAGCAAAAGTCTCATAACTAAGTACCAGAATTTTTTTTTAGTTTAATACAAAACTGTTCGAAACATACATATTAAAATATTACAAATCACAGATATTGTTTTAAAACCAACTACAAAGCATAACTCTAACTCAGAACTCCGGCGGAGCCGCATCCTCGGGCTCAGCCTCCGCCTCCTCCTCGAACTCTGCACCAAAATCTACGGTATAAAAAATGGTGCCGCAGGTAAGTAACATTCCAAACGCCACGAGATAAAAGCATATTAAAACTCAAACAATATGCATGAAAGAAAAGCCAATGCACATGACCCGTAAAACCATATTTTTCCATGCACGCCAAAAACCCATTTGGCCCAAAAACATAACATTTAAAACCAGTCCTCGCCATTATCCCAGATAATGGCCCAAATCAAAACCACCACTTTCCCAGAAAATGGATCACGTAGTCTCAAAACAAATCTCGCAATTTTTTCAGAAAATGACCCGTAACCAAAACCATAAAACCAATTTAATTATTGCATGCACCATGATATCCCCTAGGGATCATCCGCACACCCTGGCTCCTGTGCCACACCACAGGTAACGTCTACGCGTTTGACACATAAACGAGCGATGCCCAGTACTCGCGCCCAATGCGTCCTTGGACCATGCCATCCTCTAGTCCCCGCCATTCTAGGGACCACGGAGTCGACACGACAGCGTTACCGTATCGTGCGATCCGGTCGTTGCCCAGCGACAATTCAGGGGATATCACTCAGTATTATCTACTCCCGAGTGACCAGAGGAGTTCCACCGAGATAATATCCCATCCCAGCTTGGGGTCGTGAGACACACACACCCGAAAATCCATTTATGCCAACAAAGCATGATTTTCTCAATTTAAATAAAATGCAGTGCATGCACCATGTAAATGCAACCACAAGGCACAAACCAACCAACCAATCACAAATTAATAAACCAAGCAACTCCGTCCTCAATCCATTCGACTCCCGAACTCCTCGGACTCAGTCTGGAATAAACCAACCAGCAGTCAAATAATTATTGTAAGAGCAAAATATATTTAAATCTAAAAGTAGAGTTTGGAAAATACTTACAGCGCTATACAGTATTTTTCGAAAGCTCGCGGCGTTGCAAATGGCGGAGAAAAACTAACGTAACAGTGTATTTTACACTGTGGCCGTGGGTAATAAATTACCCACTTTCGAACGGGGACAAACCAAGACACGAAATTGATAGGGAATGGTCTTGAAATGTTTATGAAGCTAAAGGAAGTGAACTTTGGCCATGGGTGGTGGTGGAAACGGCGATGGAAGAGCTTAAAGGGGCTGAACGGAGTTGATCTCGTGGGAGCTGCTCTGGCAACGGATCAGGGCCGGAATTGGGTGGGTTAGGTCGGCAAGAGGTAGGGGAAGAAGTTGTGAAGAGGTGGTGGCCGGAGGTGGAGCAACGGCGCCGGAAACGGCAAAAAGCCGTGCGGCTTGGATGGGGTGTAGGGGGTGATCGACCGGCCGGATGGGGGAGATTTTTGGTGGGAGTGATCACCGGCCGGAGGGGAAACTTTTGGTGGGGGTGGTGTCGACCACGCCGGCCGACAGCAGCGGTCTGGGTGGCTGAGCCAAAACGGCGATGGGGAGAGGAAGAGAGAGAATCGGGCTCACGGGAGGAGAAGAAGGAAAAAGAAGAAGAAGAAAAGAAAGAAAAAGGAAAAAAGGGAAAGAAAAAGAAAAGAAAAGAAAAAGGGAAAAAGAAAAGAAGGAGAAAGAAAATGAGGTCCAACCCTCACTTCGGAATCCAAAAACTGATCCGCCGAAAACGATTTTAAAAAAACATAAAACGACTAAAACAAATTAAACACTACATCAAATAAAATAAAATCAATTTAAAATACAATAATTTAAAATAAAAGAACCAATATATTAATTAAATTAAAAACACCCATTCAGTGAAAATACACGTAAAAATGGATCATCACAACGTTGTCTTTTGCAAAGACAAAATTAGAATATTCGCAATAAAGCAAACAATGGAACCACCGTTGTAGATGGTAGTTCCTCCACTAAAAGCGGTGAAGGTGGCGGGTGCACTATCACTTATCGCACTGAGATGATTTTTGGGGAGGTTCTCGACCCCTCTAACAAGATCACAGGTTATGGAAAGCATTAACATAAAACAATAGCTTGACACTGAGTCGAGTCGCCGACTAGTGGCCATCACAAGCAATGGCGGCGCGTGTAAATCATGCGTCATCTGAGGAGGTGAAAGAACGGATAGCTTCGGAGGAGTAGAGGCCTCTGAAACCGATGGGGCCGCGTATGGCAGACAAAGCCACTCCAGGACACGGCAACGCGTTGAAAACATGCACGACAGAGGCCGCATGTGCGTCGAACGCGCAAAGCAGAAACAAGTATTTCTTTCACAAACTAGTAGATCGATGACCGGAGGGGCTGAATCGGCGTCGCGTGTTGGTCAGAGGATGCTGGAAAATAGGAGATCGTCTTGGGTTGGCATTGAGGATGGAAAACAACGTAAAAGAGCCTAGAGGAAAAACTAAAAAGCATTAAAACGCCACTAGGGCTGCCTAGGGGAGGGGGTGCTCTGAACCCCCTCCGCCCAATGAATACAAGAAGAAAATGGGTTTAGGTTTCAGAGGGAGAGAGCAAGCAGGGTGAAGATGAAAAAGAGAGGTATCGGTGTTCACTACATATGTTTCACTTGAACGAAAAAATTTTAAAATCTTTATAAATAGAATAAAGTTTAAAAAATAAATATTTAAGAATCCATAATTTTTTAAATTGGGGAAATACAAGTTTAAACAAAAAAGATAAAAAAAATGATATTAAAAGAGAAAAGAAAAAGGAAAATCATTCCAAGGTTGATCCTTTCTTCCCCAATGGCTAAGGCCACGCTACCATTAGAGTCAAGATCCAATAGCATACAACACCGTATTTGATGACTTTTATATCAAACAAAACATCATCTTTTGCTCTACGACAGTGTTTTGATTGATGAATACAATAACAGAGATTGATAATCTGTGTCTAAATTGGGTTCAAACTCCTTACAATTTCTATGTTATCTTAAAGTCTAGATTTAGAAAGATATGTACATAAAATTGTTTCTATCACATCTGTTGAACATTTCATTATACTCTCGTACAAATTAAAAAAAAAAATAAAAAAGAGACAATCTCTACTGAATGAGGTTTTGGATACCCTTTCTTCATTTGGAAGTTGGAGGATGGTTATCTCTATTTTTATAGAATGTTATATTCTCGGACAAACCGAGATTAATATCTCTGTTTTTACATAGTCTCATATTTCAGAAGGTTTTGTCATTAGAGAACTTATAAAAGTTAAGATAATATCCGTTACAAAGAAATTTGTGTGCAGAGAAACTCCGCACAGATAAGAAGTTTAAGTTGTAATATGAGTTTTTCTCTATATTTATTAGTCATAACTATAACTTCGATTTCATTAAATGAAATGAAGTCTATTTCTCATATAAAAAATAAATAAATAAAAAAGACAAAACATTTCACTATACTCATAAATTCTCTTAGGCTGCTATAAATATTGGAAGGCTCGTCTTAATCTAGACCCCAACATTATTGTAAGAATTCAAAGAGTTCTAAATTTTTTAATAATCTATGTAATTAATAACCAAATCCATCTATACTCGATTCTGAGGATACCAACAAGTCAAGACTCAAGATCACATGTCAAACTATTGTAGAAAGTTGATAGAGAATGCGTACAAGTTGGTCTTCCAAGGCTACCTTTCATCTCTCAATTTCATTGAAATTGCGATGGAGTACGTAGTGTCAAAAGTTAATCCTTTAGTGGGGGACAATAGCCGCATATATAGTACGGAAATTCCAAATATGTCAATAATAAACTAATAAAATTTTATGGAATCTTAGAAGGGTGCCCACACATGAATTCAGTCACGCTCATTGATCTAACTAAAATCATGGGCTGGTAAAATTATATCATTTTATTGATCGATTACACTTGGTCTATTTTACGAACATCATCCAAATCTTATTTTGGAAACTGTACAATATGACTTATGTAACTCTATTAGTAAAAAAAAATCTCTAACAATCTCCCGCTTGGATTGATCACATATAAGATCATACATTATAAACTTTATGCGCTAAAAATTCAATGGCCAAAGTTTATTTATTTTTTGAAATAGATTTCATTTTATTTAATGAAACCGAAGTTATAGATGTGACAAATCAATATAAGGAAAAAATCCAGATTATCAGTCAGACTACTCATTTGTTAGGTGCTCCTCTGCCTACAAATTTATTTGTGACGGACACTGTCTTAACTTCTATAAACTCTCTCCTGATAACAATCAATAGAGAAAGCGTTCTGTTAAAACAGGATTGAACGATCTCTCTTCAGAAAAAAAAGGTACTAACACACTCCATCCTCTCAAGGAGGAGTACAATCACTTGGGAGATATATTAACAGGAACTAGCCGGCCTCTGTGTTCCTTGAAGAAAACAAAGCTCCTCATGGCCAAAGTTTATTAATAATCATAATATAGAATCGTAGCAGCCGTTATGTATCACCACAATTTAAACGAAATAAAATTTCATATCATAATCATCAATAAACCAAAATATAATGTTGATAAATTTTAATAAAATTTAGCATAGCCGACAAACTTCCAATGGTAAAATTTATTACTAGAACTAACTACTCCCATTAAGCTACATGCTCCTTAACTTTAGGTGATAGGCCCTTGGTAAGCAGATCTAGAACCATGAGATTTGTACTAATATATTTAATTGATGCATGATGACTTTAAACTTTTTCTTTAAGAAAAATAAACTTTGTGTAACTTAGCAATCTTATTATCATAATAAACCTTTAGTGGATTTCAATAGTATCCACGACCTAAAGTCCAGTGATAAATTTATACAACTATATTGTCTGATTGGATGTCTCATTATAAGCAATTAAATCTATTTACATGCTAGACGAAGCAGATCTCTTACTATTGAGGCAATCAACAAAGTTGGATTATGAGAACAAAATAACCTCTACATGGTAAGATCTCCAATATGTGAACATTGAATATATACTCTTTTGTTCTTTGCAACTACCGCATTACCCTCTTAGCCGCTTTCCAAAAATTTATACCTGGATTGTTTAAATATTTACCAAGTATTCAAACTGCATACGCAATATCAAAACATGTAAAAACTTGAGCATACATGAGGCTCCTTTCAATTAGTACATAAGGGACATCCTTGATCTTCAATATTGTTCTTTGAGTAATTGAGAAAACTTAATCTATCACCTTTTACAATGAGTGTGTCACCTAATGCATGATTTTACACGCCAAACCTACTCAATATGCTCTCTTGTATAATAAGCCAATTGTTCCATTTTATCATAATGAATCTATATGCATATAACAAAAGATTTTTGACCAAGATCTTTCTTCTCAAAGTGTTTTGAAAGAAATCTCTTAGTTTCATACAGAAGGACTGTGCTAGTAAGTTGTAGAGCCCCAAAAATATAAATTTTCTTCAACTCATCTTCTGATCAACACATTTATTGTTAGCATGTTTCCTCAATGTCACTATGCAGAAAGCAGCTTTTACATCCATCTAATGAAATTTCATATTATAATGAGCTACAAGTATAATAAAAACCCTAAATGAGTCTTTTTGATGAATTGGAGAGAAGGTCTATTTATAATCAATGCAGTCTTTTTTAATGAAGCCTTTTGTGACTAAACATGCTTTATACGTCTCAATATTGCCTTTAGAGTCTTGTTTAGTTTTAAAAACCCATACAACTTGCACAATTCAACAAGGTATGAAGATATAACACCCATTCCCATAGGCTTGGGATGTCACGTATTTCATAAAAATAGCCAGGCAAGAGATTTCATAATTTCACATAAATAAATATAAGAAGCTTGGAACTAAATCAAACTACTCCATCTAAGGCTAACCTGCTTACTTGTACTCATCATCATCCACATTTGGGTGGTTAAAAATATAACAAAGACTAAACTCAGTAAGAAATCCATCGCAATGTAAACATAATAAACTTTTTATAAAACATTTCATGCCGAGAGTCTAAAATAAGGATCATTCATACATATGCTTATGATATGCATTACTTGTCTTGAATTATCTGACTTATCTTACTAGACAATACACTTAACCTTATGAGCAAAGTTGTGCACCGGCCCCACATCCTGTGGCCACAAGGAAAATTGTTAATAGTATTCTAGCATACTAGACCATACTTAGGTTCGTGGCTTGCATCCACCCATAAATCGCATTGGTACTATGGATCTTAATGGCCATCTAATTAAACTGTTTTGATGTTATCTTACACTTGATTACTAGAAGCTTATGTGTCTTATACAATGTAAGATGTATGATATACATAATATGTACATAATTACAAATGTTGAATTAAACACAATTCGGAATTAACATGATTATGTATTATGATCAATGACATGTTTGCATAAATAATGACATGTGTGATACATAAAAAGTGGCTATAAGGAATGTGCTTTAATAATAATCTATCTAAACTATCTAACATGTGCTAATTCCTAATTTATGATTAAGTTACTTACCTCATTATGCTGCATAGTGAATCTACTTCGTTGCTCATAACTGATACAGAGTACTAAATATTACCAAATTTTTAGAGAAACATGTTGTAATATTCTTTTAAAGATTTCTTATCAAATCTCATAAAGAAGGACCCTTGTGGCCCAATAGTAGCTATGACATCTATAGTTGGTTGATGAAATTTGGATTAGCATCATATCACTAATTTGGTACATACATCTTTCTTGTGTCAATACTTTGCTTTGAATGCATAACACTTTTTATGAAACGTTGAGACCTAGGAATTGTTCTTGGAGAAAAAAACCTATTAAATGTTTCCATTGACTTTTTTGCATTTTATCTCCATCACCTCAAGGACTTCCAATTTCTAATTTTCTTTTTCTTTTCTTCTCTTTATTTTTTTTTTATATCATATCGAACCTTTCTACATGCTTTTACATCACTTGGAATCCTAACTAGTTGATAATTCAACTTAGTGACTCCATCACCTCTAATTGTTTTGTTACAATAGACACATTTAGTACTATTTCTTGCCCCTGATGCTACAAGTGCATGGGCGCATGCCAGATCCTATGATTTAGCACTGGTAGGTGTTATAGATGTAACATTATTTGACTGAAAACTTGATATTTTTATACTAACTCTATAATGACTTAAAAAATAAATAAAAAAAGCATCAGGCTATCAGTTCTCATGGTACAAAATCTACCAAGTCAAATACTGACCTAGTAAGAATTGTTTATAAATGTATTTATCAATTAATTTTGTTTATTTATCATTTCAAATACTAAACCTAGATCAGCTTAAATTCATTTTTTTTTTCATTTTACTTATCAATTCAAATGCTTATCAATCCTAAGAACCCTAAACTTAAATCTAACTTTCTCGAAAAAGAGAATTTCTGAGCATCAAATAACATTACTAGAAGCCGAAACTAGTCCCTAAGTTATACAAGCAAAGTAATGGTTGAAATAAACAAACACCAAAATATCCACAAAATTGAAAATGCCATTCCATTATTCTCAAAGTCCCAAAAATCTTTAGATAAAAAACCAATTCCGACGATATGCAATTAAACATGTTTGTGTGTGTGTACGTCTATATATATACATATATAAAAGCCTGGGGCTTATACTTGTGGAGTGTCAACTGTGGAGGTGGATGTTGAGCTATGGTAGAGAAAGATGACCTGTGAGCCTGCGTCGAAGCAGACTGTGGCATTGGCTAGTACAAGACTTAAGTTTTGTTTTTTAAATATGATCCATTCATCATAAGGAAGGGGAATGACTAGAGAAGGTTAGGATTGACCAAACACATGTTAATTGGAACAAAGTTATGTCAATGCACAAATAACCACCAATTGGCACCTAGGTGCACCACCATGTGCACTTCGTCAAACCAGCCTTTAGCCCACACCATTTTCACCAAATTTTCAAGGGCAATTTTACTATTCATACCTCACCACATCACTCAAGATTCAGACTAATTGGGCAAAATGGCTACGAGAAACCAAACTAAAATCCAACTACTCCCTTAAGAGGTGTAGTTGAGACCCAACCAAATGTCCTTGGTGACTTAATGAATTTTCTGCTCTTCCTTGAGGCCCTTCCACATGCCACCACCCCTTCCCTTCAATCCCTAAGAGGAATCTCAAGCACTCAAGAGCTTGTTGACCAATGTTTCCCTAAAGCAATGCCAAAACCGATTGACATTGGCACAAGGTGCCACTCGGCAACCACCTTCATTTCACTCCCTTCCATGACATGCTCCTAAATGAACACTTGGCAGCCAATCCCTTCACTTTCCACCACCTGAAAAAGGCATCAAAAGGAGTCATCATACATACAAAAAAAAAGCCATGGAGATAGGACAAGGAGGTGATGAAACTAGCCAGACTTTGAAGATCCCTACTCGACGACATCTAGCATGACCTCACTTACAATCCATTGCATTTTGTTTTGATTTTCTAAACCATGGCAGCACTTGCCCTTGAAGAAATCAAGTTATAGGGCACTATTCACCTGCACAAGGATGACACAATTTGATTTTTGCACCTCCACACTCCACTGCCCACTTCCACCAATCTGCCTCTTCTTCATCCAAATCCATGCCCCTTACCCTCCAAGAAGCCCTATAAATAACCCCTTCACCCCTCACTTTCTGACACCACTCCTCAAAGCATTCCTCTAGTATTCTTGAGAGCAATTCCCTCTTAGTGTAAAAATAGAGTGAAACCATGTGGGTTTGAGAGTGTTCTTGAAGTGACTTTGTGTTGGGAGCTCAAAGGGCCACGATTTTGTATGTAATTTTGCACCATCTTTTGTGTAGTATTGTTAGCATGGTATGTTAGGCTTTAATTTATAACATGGAAATGACATTTTAATTGAGTTTATTGAGGATTACCATGCTAAATGCAAACTGGGTAAATGTGATAATATTGAATGAATAAATTACGTTGGTTTCAATTTTTAGCCATTGCCTGTCTTAATATGATTATATATGATTCACTAATGTCTTGGAATAAACTTTGAAGGTTTAAATTTGAGTTTGAAAGCATGCCATGATAGGTTATAAATTCATATCTTGTGTTGATCATCTAGCATGCATCGGTTTTACTAGATTCAAGTTTAATTTGGAGTTTTGCTTAAATTGCTTAGGATTGAAAAATGAGAATTTAGAAAAGCCTTGTTATTGGGATAATAATTGAAATGCATGATTTAGTTAGGTTTTAAAACATGTCTCGGTAAAAGAAAAGCTAGAAACATCATGTATATGCAAAATGAATGGTTTAGTAGTAATTTGACCTTGATTTATGCTTAAGTGTTGGGATGAATTTGAATGACCTGAAGCTAAGTTCTTAAATTGTCCCTAAGGTTATATTATAGTTGCCACTAGATGAAATTTGAGCACACATGCATCAATAGAGGTTTTGAACTTGAAATCACATATAGGCTTTAAGAGATGCATGCCATGGGTTGGTAATGTTTGGCATAGTTGTAACTTGAATCGTAAAGTTTTAAGTGCATAGATGATTTTATAACATACAAAATATGAGGTTTGTGAAACTTGATAAATTATGGGGCTCGATTGTTAATAGTAAAAATTTAGGGCCTTAGAGATAATTTTGGAAAGTTTAAGGGCAATTTTGTAAATATTAATTTTTGAACCCTTTTAGTTATGAACATCATTCTTAGTGGTTCAAATTCTAACTTAGAATAACTTTGATTTCAGCCGCCTTGATTCTCTAACTTTGGAAAGTTTGTAAGTTAGCCTCTTAACTTACATATTGATAATTTATTTATAATTTATTGATAAATGCCACATTCATAATATAAATATCATCTTGAGCATGAACATCATGTTATATGATACATTCAGTATTTGATTAATTGTTGACATGACCTGTAATTTTCACCATTTTAGCATATCATATGAAATCGTCATTTTCACATGAATTAGGAGCACATGTCATAAAAAACAGTTTTAAACATAGCATGAAAATATAAATTTTTGTCATGAACTCAAGGGCTAGAATGAGAAATTATCCTAGTGGAACTCCTCTCTCTACTATGGAGTGAGCAAAAATGGAATGGTAACCCCTGAGTTGATAAAGAACCATCAATGGGATTTCGAATGTATTCTTTTCAAAGAATACTGGATCAAAGTCAGATTTATGGAACCTAAGGTTTGTGGGTTCATATATATATATATATATATATATGATATTATAATGTTACGATAATGATGTTATAATGAAATGTTATGTTACCAATGCATTGAGAACGAGTCTGCAGACAATGCAGAAGGTACTCACAATGCATATGAGGAACTGTGATGATACCATACATTATGATGTTAAGTTAATGATGAATTTAATGATGATGAGAGGTTATATTTTTTAAAGATGAATTGGAATATGTTCTCTATAAGAAAATATGCATCAAAATTTTTTGAAAATGTTGAGGAATCTCAATGAGAGACAAATACTAATTTTTTGCACAATATGCATATCATATTTATCATCTGTCATGCATAATTTATCTTTACTTCAAGGAATCTCATTGTGGTGGTTCCACTATCATTCCCCTCGGAATGGTAGAAGTTCTATCAGGATCGGAGGAAACCAGCTAGGACAGACCAATGGATACGATTGGTTGAGGAGGAGTCCAACCTGGAGTGAAGGTTATATTTGATTATGATGTTCATAGCACTAAATTTTCATACCTTAGAGCATATGAAAGAGTTGATTTAACTGTTGAGATTTGGTTTTAAGTACTTGTATTAAGGATGTGCTATCTTTAAGTTTGAACTTATGATGGGTATTAGTGCAATTGTGATGTTTAGTTCATTTTGGTATGAGTTTTATTTTAATCACCCTTATTCCGTTGCAATTTTTGTATACTGCTAGTTGTATACTAGGATGCATTACATATTAATTATCATGAACAGGGGTATGTAACCATGTGTTGCATGTCCTAACGCTCTGAGTCTCCATTACATCCCAAGCGGTGACCTGGGTGCTTCACAATATGTGATATGCTGTATATATATATGATACATATTATAACATTAATATAACATGAAATCTTAATCTTATTATATTTATGCTTCCTTGCTATAAACTTGCTCTTAAACATAAATATTAATATTAAATTATTAATATGTTATTATTTATCCTTATATATTATGTTACATACTTACATACATAATATGGTATAAGTTTGAGAGTACACTTTTGATATATTCATATATATATCAAGGATAAATACATTTTTTATAAGTACATTTTTACACATTTTTGGTAAGATTTTTTCATTTGGGTTAGAAAAACCGACTAGCACAACAAAAAAACCCAAACTGAATGACACCTATAAAAGCAAACAAAACTAGATTGAAACTGAAAGTTTTGGTTTCCTGGATGAACTGGTCTACATTGATTTTCAGAATTCCAAAACCAACTTGGATCGATTTAGTTTCAAAATATGTCCAAAATCAAACCGAAGGATTACACTCCTAGTTGGTTTTAAAAGTTTCATTAAAACTTATAACCCCTCGACTTTTCCAAGTATCCAATAAAATGCAGCTAATTGTTCTTAAGTCTAATTTCCTTTCATTAAGCCTATAGGAGCTTAGTCTCAACTAGACAATCTTGTACTTAAAAATGTCTAATACTAGGTGTTTTTCAAGACCATAACTCATATTAGGTTTTAGCTACTGCTTAATTAGGTATTTGGTTAAGATAAAATTGGGGCTTTATGGCTTCTCCTCTCAATGAATTTGGTAAATAAAAATGATTTATCATACTATACGTGTATGCTTTATGATCCGATTCCATCTCTACATTATTCGAAATACCTCACAAATGACCCAAGACATTTGTTCACCTAATTCAACATATCAATCATAGTACTCAACATCATGAATGGATAAGATCTAATGGACTTAATGATATTATTAAATTTGATTTTCAACTTCAATTAATTTTTCAGAGGGAAGTTCATGCATGAAAGATATATATCTATGAAATCGCATAAAACATTTAAGCAGAATACGCTGTGGTAACATCGTTAATTACTTAAATACAAGAATAATTAATTTCTCAAGAAAATTAGGGGCCTCTTGACCTCATTAAATCTTAAAATATTACATCATCCAAATTTACATACAGTTAGTTGCCATAAAGAGGCAGACTGATTACAAGTAGTCACCCAACTTAATGTGATATTCTCTCTAATGAAAGGCACAAGGTAACTATGGCGGCTATTGACCTTCGTACTTAAGACTCGAGTGGGTTTGATTCTTCTTCCATGGGGGTCATGTTGAAATCTAGATCTACATCAAAATCTTTGGTCTCATGTATGAAACCATAGGTAGGTTAGGCGACTATGACAATAATGCTAATGAGAGATAATGCTACCAAAGATGCTATGAACACTTTCATGGAAAGACTAGACAGACATGTATTTGCGTGACAAGGAATCAAAATTAAGTGCATCCTCAAATGTGGCGAGCAATTAACTTTTAGATAACAAATGTGCATACATGGCGAGGAATCACCTTCTGTTGATGTTGCCCTTTACTCTTTTACAAATTATAGAAACACATTAGTATTAGTACAACAACCAGCACTCCACTTGTTTTAACCCCAATAATATTCTTCCACCACATAGGTGCTTATCACAAAGCTATTGGTCACACAGACAAATATTCATCACACAGACTTCTCAGATAGAGATACTTGTTGCATTGAGGATGCTTATACTCTACCAACTAATTGGAGGACACCATTATGTGATACGCCAAAGGATCCTACATCCCGACTATCAGGTGAGGCCAAATACGACATTGTTCTACCCCAATCCCCACGATGCATTCTTCTTGTTGGGTGAAGCCTGTGGCAACATTTTGCCAGAATGATTCAAGAAATTCTCCATCCCTTCCCATGATTATCGATTCATGCTACCAACTTCTCACTCAGAGATAGACATTCTCACATAGAGATATTGGGTTCCCACATAAGGATTCAGAGCCATGTATTGAAAATAATTAACACATCCAAACATTCAAAACATTGAGAATTAGTGCCTAAATATAGGCATAAACATAATGATTGAAATACTTATTCATGCTTATAGAATAGAGGAGAGAAGTTATAGAGATAATGAAATGCCTCTTATTCACAATATTTACCCCACATTACCCAGCACTATCTTAGGAGCTAACCTACCTCCCTATGTCGGAAGTTCTTTCATTGCCTTTCTACTCTTTGCTTTCCGAAGCAGTTGACTTCATGAGCTCTTTGATGAATAAAGTTTCGAAAGTTAGATCTCATCCCACATCTAGGTCTTCTGAATAGGGTGGCTTTGTGAGACGTCCTTTCTGACTCTGGATCCTCGGTAAGGATTTTTTTTAATCCTTCTTTGTCACACTACAGAATGACAACGAGAGACTTCCAAGCACGGTCCACATGTTTGGTCCTCTAAATTTCCTCGATTTCAGTCATGGCTTGAGTCGTACTATTATGTGCATATGAAATGACCTGTCAAGGCCTTACCTTTTATTGTAGAATCACTTCAGATGTGACCCATGGAAAGAGTGGGGCTTCTGTATGTTGTACTACCACTTTAATTAGCCCTTCTCTATACTTCCAAAGAGATCCCTCACTTACCCAGTTCCTTTCAGACTACTACTCGCCTTGGCAGTTAACTCTTTGTCTTGTCAGAGTTATTGGTTTCTACAATCCCTTATTCTCGCCTTCTCGGTAAGTGGCCTTTTTGTGCTTGCCTTTAGTGAAACGACACACTTCTCTCCACTTTGCTCTAGGACATGTGAGCCAAATGCTTGCAAGG
Organism: Carya illinoinensis; assembly: GCF_018687715.1. Taxonomy (NCBI): domain Eukaryota; kingdom Viridiplantae; phylum Streptophyta; class Magnoliopsida; order Fagales; family Juglandaceae; genus Carya; species Carya illinoinensis. The sequence goes on from NC_056754.1 coordinate 39,644,210, forward strand.
TAGTTGCTCACCCATATGCTAGACTGGCTACACTTTGCAACATTTGTTGCCAATTCGTTAAAGCACTGGAGTATTTTTTGTCTTTGCCTTCCAATTAACTCTAAGAATGAATTGTCTCCTTTCATGCTAGGTGATTCCTCAAATCCTTCCCAGCTTATAAGGAATTTCATTCTCAAAATTTTGTAGGGCTCTCCCTTGCTTGGTCCTCTGAAGGGAGGCGAGTTCAGACGGGGCACAAGCTAATTCCTCTGGTCACCTTCGACTACAAATGGGGTTTTCTCTAAGTTGTGCTAGCCAGCTGACCTTCTCCATTGGAGGTCAAGACACAAAATGACTTATCATGGCTCCTCTATCTTCTTCTTCTTCAATGTTGTCTGATGGTCATGGTCTCTTGCATCCTAGTGTTCATTGCAAGTCTTCTTTCCTTCTTGCTACACCACACTCATGTTGGCGTGATCTAGCATTTTAAATATTAGATCCTTGGCTCTTTCATCAATTTGCTCTTCTTGATGGCATTCATCCTCCAACCGTTGTTCAACCTCTCTTCTTACCCAGGTGGTACTTAATCTCACATTGATAAGTGCCTCAAGCTCTTGTGGTTCATGTAAACCTGGCACTCTTTCCCATACAAATAGTGTTGCCATATGTTCCGAGCAAACACTACTATGCCTAGTTCCATGTCTTGGGTTGGGTAATTCTTTTTATGATCCTTCAATTATCTAGATGCATAGGCTACTGCCTTGCCTTCATATATTAGAACACAATGTAAGCTATACTTTGATGCATCATTGAACACAATAAATAGCTTATTCGGCTCAGGTAGAACTAAAATAAGGGCCATGGTTAACCATCCTTTCAATTCTTCAAAGCTCCGTTTGCACCATCTTGACCAAACGAACCTAACATCCTTCCTTGTCAGTGCTGTGAGAGGTTTGAAAATTTAAAAAATCCTTCCACAAACATACGATAATAACCGTCTAACCCCAAGAAACTCTTGATATCATGTAACGAGGCGGGTCATTTCCAATCCATCACAGCTTCCACCTTGCTTGAGTCAACCATGATTCCCTCCCCAGAGACTACGTGGCCGAGTAATTGTACTTCTTCCCGCCAAAATTCTCACTTGTTGAGTTTGGCATATAGCTGGTGGTTTTGGAGAGTCCTTAGCACCATCCTCAATTTCTGTGCTCTTTAACATTTCGGGAGTACACTAAAATATCATCTATAGAAAGCACCACAAATAAATCTAAGAATGGTTGGAATACCTTATTCATGAGATCCATAAAAGCTTTTGGGGCATTTACCACCCCAAAAGGCATTACAGTGAACTCATAGTGACGGTACATAGTCCAAAAAGTTATCTTAGGTACATATCATTTCTTAATCCTCAATTGATGGTACCCATATATGAGATCGATATTAGAAAAGATTTCAACTCCTTACAACTAATTGAATAGATCATTTATCCTAGGCAAAGGGTACCTATTCTTGATAATCACCTTGTTCAACTCCTGGTAATCAATACACATCCTGATGGTTCTATATTTCTTCTTCACAAATAATATCAGTGCTGCCCAAGGCAAGATACTAGATCTAACAAACCCATTTACCAAAAACTCCTACAATTGGTTCTTCAATTCCTTAACCTCCGTAATGGTCATCCTAAAGGGTGCTCTATGGACTAGGACAATCCTTGGTTCTAAATCAATTGAGAACTCAATTTTCTTGGCAAGGGGCATCCCTGGAAATTCCTTAAAAACTTCCTATAATTCACTCACTACTAGTATATCCTCCACTTCCATACGCATCCCTTAACTTGAGGCTAGATGCATTATGTTGGTCTTAACCGCTTTTATCAACTCATTCTCAGCCTAACGTAAGGTAATAACTTTTGTTATTGGGCACAATTTGCTTCCTTTATAGATTCTAACCTCCATTCCTGGTACTCAAAAGGTTATAGTCATTGAACGAAAATCTATGCTCACAAAGTGCCTAAACAACTAATCCATCCACAAGATAATGTAAAATCCTAGCATACCGAATACTATTATATCAACCTCCAAAGGAACTCCCTCTACTTCCAATAGAAAACCCTTAACTACTTGGTACAAAACACCATTTCTCCTTTTGATAGTACCACCGTGACTCCTTGGCTCATCGGTTACGTTCGAAGGCTAGCCATTCTAACTAATGTTGAAGATGAAAACGATTGAGAAGCTTCTTAGTTGAATAAGGTGCTTGCGTAGATTTGTGATCACATTGGCTTCCTACATTTCTAGGGCGTCTTCGTTGACCTCTACTAGGGTAAGTGCGTATATCCTGGCTTGCACAGGCTACTTAGGCCTCCATGTCCTCTTCCTAGCACCGTATGCTACACTGGTGGTGCTTGGGAACAATCTCGAGAGTAATGGCCCATTTGTCTACACCTGTACCACACATTCTGGACTTGTTGATAGTCCCCTTCTTGAGATCTATGTCAAACGTTACACATTGGCACTCTCCTTCCCATTCATGATTTAGAATGATTGGTGGCCATCCATTTGTTTGACTCAAATTTTTGTGTGGCTCTCGAAAAACTTCCTTTGGCTACTACCATACGTTTCTTTAAATTTAGGGATAGAAGCAATAAGTTTCTCTGTTCTCATTTAGCAATGGAAGCCTTATGGATTAATTTATGAAAATCTATAATCTCTAGACAAGCTACTAGTGTCCTAATATGGGTTTGCAGTCCATCCTAAAATCGTTCCAACCTTATGGTTACTGTATAGATAAGATGAGGGGAAAACCTTCCTAATTCTGTAAATTTGGCGGCATACTGCTCTATCGTCAAATTCCCTTGGACCAAATTAGCGAAGTCTTTTGACCTTTGTTTTCTTATAATCTTTAAAAAATATCAGTCATCAAATTCTTTCTTTAACCTCTCCCATGAGATCCTCCCTATGGCTCTCAGTTCCATAGTAAGGAGTTGCCTCTTGGTATCCCACCATAGAGCTGCCTCTCCCTAGAGCATGTAGCTTGTGTATAACACCTTATAGTCCTCGGTGCATCCGCACGCCTCAAAGGTCCTCTCAATGTCAAATATCCACCTTTTTGCCCTCACCAGTCTCTCGTTTCCAAAGAATCTCAAGTAGCGGTGAGCCAAAAATTGCTTATAGGTACATCCCCTCACATCATCTCTGGGGGATCCTAGTGAATGAACTTGCATGTGACAAGAATACATTTCATATTGTTATTCCAATATGTTTGATATCCTGTTTAGCGCTCTTGATAGTTCCTCATCTCTCCTTCCACTAGACAATCCTCCCTCTTGACCACTAGGTTCTTGATCTCCTCGTAGGGCACTCGATCACACTATCATCATATCTTGCCACATAACCCAAGCCTATTACATGTTATCTCATCTGTTGATCCTAACCATAGTTCAAGCCTAACACTAAGGCTGCATTTGGATGCTGAGTTGAGTTGAGCTCAGCTCTTTATAAATAGTAGTGAGTTGAGATGGTGGAGTGAGTTCTATGGAGCTAATCTAAGATAAGTTTAGATGTGTTTGGATGTTAAGATGAGTTTAGTACTATTTATAAAAAGTTAAAAAACGTTGTGGGCCCCATGTGTAAAGAGGTGTTGAGTTGAAAAAAGTTGTGGGTCCCACACATAAAGAGGTTTTGAATTGAGTTGAGTTTAATAATTTGAGAATTGTGTGTTTAGATGTTATACTCAGCTTAAATTAAAACTAAACTGAGTTGATCTTAGTGTAGTCCAACAACCAAACTAACCTTATTTCAGCTTACAGTAATAGATCAACTCCTATTTTCTAGTAATGTCTTTTCATTCGAAGAATCACCTAGAGTCATGTATAAACATGCACTCTGATACCAAGTTGTGGCGCCACATTCCTCATGAAAGTCTAGGTGAGGATTCATGGTGCCAAGGATGCTAACCAACTGTCAACACCCAATAGGGAATTGAAAGAAGCGTGTAATTTCCATGGGAAATACACATGAAAGATATAAATCTATAAAATCGTAGTGGGATTTTAAGCAAAATATGCTATGGTACCAACGTTAACTATTTAAGTATTAAAATACTAAACTTTGTGACAAAAGGGGGGCCTCTCGCCCTTCATTAAATCCCAAAGTATTACATCACCCAAATGTACATATAGTTAGTTGCCATAAAGAGCTAGACTGATTACAAGTAATTGACCGACTTAATATAATATTCTCATTAATGGAAGGCACAAGGTAACTAATGCGACTACTGATCTCCATACTTAGGACTCGGGGGGGCTTGAATTTTCTTCCTTGAGCATCATGCCGGGAACTAGATTTGTATCAAAATCTACGATCGCAAGGATGAAACCATAAGTAGTTTAGGTGGCTATGACAATACTTCTAATCAGAGATAATGCTACTGAAGAAGCTATGAATACTTTCATGAAAAGACTGAACGAACACATATTTGCATGATGAGGAATCACCCTTACATTTACAACTACGTGCATTCTCAAACATGGCAAGGAACGACCTTCTTAGATAACGCATGTACATACATAGGCATGGAGAGGAATCACCCTCTAGGGACATTGCCCTTTACTCTTATGCAAATTACAAAAACACATTAGTTTAGTATGGCAAGGAATAATTTGTTTTCAATGTAAGTATAAAACCCTTAAAAACCAATATTTAGCCTTTTTTAGCCACAGTAACATTCTTCCATCACACGTGCTTATCACATAGATTTTCCTCATACAGACATCTCACATAGAGATACTTGTTGCACTAAAGATGCTTCTACCTGGCTAATTAACTCGAGGACACCATCAAGCGATATGCCGGGGGATCCTACATCCTGACTATCAGGTGGCCTTATGTAATATCCACTCCTTCTTTCTTCTTCTTTATTTATGAGCCTCAATCTACGTGTCGAACTTCAGTCTACGTGTTGAGCCTCGTTCTACGTGTCAATCTTCGATCTATATGCTAAGCCTTATCCTAAGCACTGTACCTCAATGATGTGTTCCGAACGTTATCCAGCGGATTTCAAAGTAAGATAGATATTTTAAAACTTATGGATATTTTAAGTATTATGGAAATATCTATAGGAGATATTTCCAGTATTATTAGATAAGCTTGTTTTTAAAGTAACACAATTATAATATTTTAATGAGCTCTGAAAATATTATAATTGTGGATAATTACTTAAATTAAATATTTTAGTTGTTTTAAAATATTAAGAGGTTTAACTTTACATTGAAAACTCTAAAATTAATTTAAATGATTTTATCCTCTTTGAGTAATTAACGATACTTTATCATTTTGAATAATGATGAAGAATTATTATTTTATAAACTTAGTTTATCAAATAATATTATATCTTAATTCCTCTCAATGTTTTATTTAAGTGTTTTATTGAAAATAAAACACTTACGCATTTTTAAATCAGTGTTTAAACTCATCGTTAGATCATTTTGAGGATCCCAAAGTGAAGGATTGGGATTAAATACCCAGGCCCCTTCCCTTTTCCCTTCACTTTTTCATTTCTTCCTTTTCTCTCTTCTCTCTCCCAGCACGTCTAACTCGAGTTCTTCTTCTTCACCGTTTGGTTGCTCACTCCAGCCGATGCCACCTTTAGCCGCCGTGCCCCACCTCCACCTCCGGCATGATCCTCCTCCACCGGCGACCACTACCTCACCGGTGGTGAGCTATATCGGCAGCTACTTCCCTCTCTTTCCCCTCCAAGCAAATGGGTTTTACACCCATTTTCTCCTCCTTGAGCCACCATACACGGCTGAAACAGCCATCAAGCACCACATCATGGGCTTCCTCCCCATATCCTCCTTTCTCCCTAACTCTCTCTCTTTCTCTGATGGCTCTCCACTCATACACATACGCTTGCACCGCCGTGCACCACCGTACACGGCTACCCACGGTATTTCACCACCACCACCTTGTTCCTCTCATCACTACGACATTCTCCAACAAATTTCATGTCCAAAGGAGCTGTGTATAGCTCTCACTCTCCCTTATTCTCCAAGGTCATTTCACTTCTAAAGGTCGATCCGCAGCTGTGAGCCACCGTTTGGACACCACCTCGCCACTACAAGTCCACCGCATCTCCCCCTATCTTTTTCCCTAACTTTCCATGAAGTTCTATGACTTTCCTCCAACTCAAGCAAACTCCCACCATTTCAGATTCACTGTTCACGGTGTGATACCGCTGTGCTCCACCACCTTTGACCACCACGAGGCCACCTTGAGCCTTTCCAAGACCACGCCTAGCTAGTCTCAAGCCCAAACCGCCACTTTACATGGTGGACAACCATCGTACGCGGTGTTACAATCATGTACGACTCCTCTGATGCTTGATCATGACGAGCAACGAGCGACGCACGAGTTATTCTGTTGATGATATAACCCTCTATCTTTAGTTATTTATGTTTATATTAGTTGGTTGGTTAGACTGTAGACTGTGTAGTTAGTATTTGTAGAGTTCGCTGCATGGTTGTGAAGTGAAGTGCAGTTATGAAGGGTTGGGCTTGATTGTGTAGTATTGTGGATTGTGCTGTGAAGTATGGGCATGAGATGGATGCCATACTTGTGATACGGCGTGAAGTGTGAAGAGAGTATGCGTGGAGCGTACTCTGTGTAGTGCAGCGACGCGTTGTGTGACGTGCGCTGTAGTGATGTGTGGTGTAGAATGAAGGTAGTGCATGTGGAGTGCACTTTGTGTCATATGGCGATGCACCGTATGGTGTGCATCATGATAATACGTGTTGTAGAGAAGGGAGTACACGCCATGTTGCATAGCGATGCACCGTGAGACGTGTATCGTAGTGATGCCTATCGTAGTGTGGATGGAAGAGGGTTCATGTAAGTGTACTCTATATTATGTCGTGATATATTGGATGGCGTGTCACGAAAGGTAGGATTGCATAGCAGAGAAGCGTGGAGTGTATGGTGTAGCGTCGAGAAACTGTATAACAGTGTCCCGAAGTAATGGTGTTGTGGCTGTAGTCCAAGGTGATGGGTGTTGCCTTGAGGTTGACTTGTGGTGAAGGTATGTGTGAAGAGGTGAAAAGGTATTAGAGAGTGTAGCAGAAGCATGATGGGCATCGTGCTATTATTCAGGAATTTGTCTCAATCTGCATAATGTGACAGAGGCGCATTTTTGGATGCAGTCCTCTTGTTAAGTGGCAGGAATTGTGTATTAGTGTCCCGAAGCAGTGGCGATATGGCCTGTAGTCTGGGGTGACAGGTGTCACCTTGTGGTTGAATATGGCTATGAGTATAGGAAGTGGTGGAAAAGTATCAGAGCGTGCAGCGAAAGCATGATGGGCATCATGACGTGACTCGGGATTTGTCTCTAGCTGTGTGATGTGACAGAGGTGCATTTGTGGATGCTGTCCTCTCCTATCAAGTATTGGGATGAACTTGTACAGGGCTAGGAAGTAGGAAGAGTTCTATTGACCGGGTCTGAGCAAGTTGGTATTGGAGTATGGAGCTTGTTTATACAAGCGGGATTTCATTGAAATTATAAGTTGTTCTTATGTGATAAAAAGGGATAAGATACAGGTGCTTTTGGTGAGACACGTGTGTCAGACGGGTTCACCATATATAATGGGTAAGCTGTCCTCAGCATGGTTACACGGTGTTTTAGCTCCAAAGTTGGGTTGAATTCCTGTAGCCTGTCTGGATGGGAATGGAGATATAGTATGGGCTAGGATATGTGAAGGTAGTGATGAGTATATAGTCCAAGGTTGGGACGCATGACTCTGTCAGTCAGAATCATGCGTCAAACTGTGGAAATAGAAGAACGAGACGGAGATCTTAGTGTCTTAACCCTAAGATGAATCACAGGGGTTCACTTTAAGGAATAAGAACCCGAAGGTTTTAGTATAGTAAATGGCACGTAAGAGCCCAAGGATGGACGGAGAGTGTTCCAAGTGAGGCATAGTTCTATTTTTTTAGAATAATTACTTATGCATTAGATAGATGATGACGTAAGGTTATGTATATGCATGTAGGTTGCCATCTGACACGCACATAAATGGACTGCATGGATTGAGTATGGCATGAAGTCTAGGTAAGTATTATGTTCATACTCTTCTAGAGTTTTTCCATATACAAACGAAGAATAAGACGAAAGCTTTTCTCAAGAAGGAAAATGAACCTTTTCTCCATGAATATACGTTTTACGAAAGAAGAAAGAACGAAACGTAAGTTTTCAAGTATAAGTACGTAGCGGCCTTCCTTGGCAGACCCTTTTTACACACCCAAAGTATGTACATGCATGCATGTGAATGGATGCTATAAGTAGTACATATTGTATGTATGTTCACGAAAAGGAACGAAAAGAAGCCTTAAAAGACAAGAATTGTTAAGGACTGTTAGGACTGAAATTGAAATGAAAAGAAAAAAAAGAAAAGAAAGAAAACAAATTTTTAAAATAACTCCATTTCCTAAAAATGATTCTTTCTAAAATAACTTTTTTCCAGACTCTTTCTGAATAACTTTTCTTAAAATAAAAGGGGGAAAATCATTTTTCTTAATTAAAACTTTTATGACCCAAAAGAAGTGAAGAACCGTAAGAACTGTAAGAAACGAAAGAACTATAAGGACTGAAATGAAAGAATGGATTGTAAAGGAAATGAAAGGACTGAAAAGGAATGAACGGACTGAATGTATGGTGTATGAAAATACGTAAGGGCTACATGGACTGGAATGGAAATGGTACTGAATGAATGGACTAAACTGGGTAGATTGCAATGCCGGGTAAGTACTACTAGTAGTGCATCCAATACTGCACCCTGGCGGAATGGATTCCCAACCAGTGGCCACAGGCGGAATCAGGTCCAAAAGACCGCTAACCCTAGCACACGGGGCGTAACAGTGTGCAATGGCCAATGAAAGTGAGAAGAATGAACATATGCATGTTAAGAAAGAATGCATGTATGTATGGATGGACGGAATACATGAATGTATGTAAGTAGGAAAAGATGAACATATGAATGTATGTATGTATGCATGAATGTACGTAAAAAGATAAATGCATGAAAAAACTCTTTAAGAAATGAAGGCAGCAATGCGTGGGGAACTGTTTTAAATGAAGAAAGCATGTTTATATAGAAAAACCCTACCTCGCAACGTTTTAAAATAAAAAGAAAGATGTATGCATGCTAAGTACGATATGTATGTATGGAATGATAAATGCATAACTGAAAATCTATGTTATTATATTTTGACTGTATGAAGTAATGCTTACGAGTCATCGACTCATTTTTGTTTTTATGTGTGCCCTCCCAGACACAAAATGAGCATGACAGGTCCGGACGGGCACAACCCAAGGGGAAGAGCATGAAGGCCTAGGCAAGATCCTTTATACAAGAAACTTTAATTATGAAAGTTTAATGTTTTCTGCTGTAATCTTTTAATTAAGAAAATGAATTCTATTATAACATGAGGTCTTTTGTATCCCGACATGAATGGAATTTTTCTTTTAAAAGGAATCGTAAATCCCGTCTATTTTTATCAAAATTGTCATGAAAATGACCCACCATAAGGACGGGGGGCGTTACACCTTACATCCTGACTATCATGTGAGACCAAATATGACACCGTTCCACCCCAATCCCCACGAGGCATTCTCCTTTTCGTGTGAAGCATATGGCAACATTTCACAAGAATGGTTTGGAGAATTATACATCACATCCCATGATTATAGATTCACATTACAGACTTCTCACATAGAGATATTGGGTTTCCACACAGGGATTTAGAGTCATGTATTGAAAATAGTTAGCACTTCCAAACATTCCAAACATTGGAAATTAGTTTATAATTATAGGCATAAACATAGTAATCGAAATACTTATTCATGCTTATAGAATGATGGAGAGAAGTTATAGAAATAATGAAATGCCTCTTACTCACAACATTCGCCCTACATTACCCAACACTATCTTAGAATCTAACATACCTTCCTACGTTGGAAGTTCTTTTGTCACCTCTCTACTCCTTGCGTTCTGAAGTAGTTGACTACATGAACTCTTTGGTGACTAAGAGCATTGGCAATGGACTAGCCATTGCTCAATGCAAGTCTAAAATTTTGAAGTTAAAGTTTATTTTTCTCTACATTGGACTAGCCATACATAAGAAATTTGAGATTTTATCTACAGTAAATTTAAACTCCTCATCATACTTGGAGAGCTCCTGTGCAAAGTTCAAACTCATATTTTATTATTTTAAATCCCACACTCACACTCACGCTTCCCTCCCCTCTTGTACAAAGACCAAAATTACATAAAAAGTTTCACTCTCTCGTTGACAATCACATGCAGGATATTTCTATTAATTTTTTTTTTTCTAATATAGCAGGAGATATCTATTGTAAAAATGTCTACTTTTTTTTTACAATTTTCTAATATAGTAAGGATATATTTATTGTAAAAACTTGGATATTCTATGAAAAAATATTTCCAAAATAATAATTTTACTTTTTAATGAAGTTATTAATTAATATATTAAGTGTATTTGTAAAACATTAGAAAAAAATTATCAAATATTATTAAAATATAATATAATAATATTATTTAGAATTTAAAATAGCTAGTCCAATGTGGACTAGTCTAGTTAAAAGTTCATATTATAACTAAAAGACTACATTTAGAGTTCTATTTTAAACTTGACAATGGCTAATCCATTGTCAATGCTCTAAGATGTCAGAAAGGATAGTCTGCCAAGCATGGTCCACTTGCTGGGTCCTCTAACTTTCCTCAAGAAAGGGTTTTGTTTGTGGCTTGAATTTTACTATGATGTGTAGACGGCCTGACTTGTCAAGCCTTTACTTTTCATTGCAGAACCATTCTAGATGTGACCCTTCGGATAGAGTGGGGCTTTTGCGTGCTATACTACCACTTTTGTGAGCACTTCCATGTACCTCCGAAAAGCTCCCTCACTACCCAATCGCTCCTGGACTGGTACTTGCCTTGGCGTGTAATTCTTTGTCTTGTCAGATTTACTGGCTTTCTTGGTTCCTTGTTCCCATCTTCTTGGTAAGTAGCCTTTTCATGCTCACCTTTAGTGAAATGAGACAGTTCTGTCCAATTTGCTCCGATACGTGTTTGAAGAGCGTTTGCAAGGTGGTTGTTTGCCATATGCTAGACTGGCTACACTTTGCAACATCTATTGCCAATTCCTTAGACCACTGGAGTAATTTTTGTGTTTGCATTCCACTCAAGTACAAAAATGGTATGTCCCCTTTCACGCTAGACTATTTCTCACATACATAGATAGCATAACGAGAACAATTATTTATAAAAGTGATAAGTGTTATTCACTATTTCAAAAAGTCCTAGGAAATGTGCCACAAATGTTAGTGTGTATCACTTACAAGATGCCTAAGTTCCTCTTTGCATTTATTTCCTTTTGCTTGTTTGCTTACCATTTATACATCTGTCGCGAATTTTAAAATTTGACAATTTGAAAATTGGAGAGTGCCAAGAATTCAAGTTATCATAAGCCTTTCAATTCTTTCACAACCCCTTTTTAGGGCAACCAGATGCCATTTCTTGTGCATGACGACTAGAAATTGCTGATGAGAAGTTTTCAGCATCCTCTTGCTATCGTCGACGACTTCTTTTTTTTTTTTTTTTTTTTTGAAATATCGATAAACAGTTTGGGCTGCCATATGTGGTGGTTATGGAGGAAAATTGGCCACTTCTTGCCAACACTCACGACATAGAACCAAAAAAATAACATTTTCTAGTGTCGCGCTTCATCCGAAAGATTAAGTCTGGAATCCCAATGGGTGATAAACGTACATGGTTTTGAAAAATTGTTTCGTTCAAATACGTGATATTTTAAATGAAATTAGAAATGTTATTTTCACAAATACAAAACCATAGTTTTTAATAGTGATTTGACAAGAGGCTTTGATACTACTTGTCGGATTTAGAGAATCACAATAAGCTAAGATCAGGCATTTGGATTGAGAAATATTCTCATCTCATCTTACTATTACAATTTTTCTAAATTTTTACACAAAATATAATAAATAATTCAACTTTTTAAAATTTTAAAATAATAATAATATTCTAACAATATTTTATTCAACTTTCAACTTTCATATAAAACCATCTCATCTTATCTTATTATCCAAACAACTTGTTAAACCATGATAGAAAATTGACAGAAAGTGTACCTATAGTCATTGAGAAAAACAACATAGTCAGTCTTCCACGTCCAATATTTACTCTTTATAATCTCACTATGATGCGATACATGCATATGAGTCAAGAGTAAATCTATAGTGAGAACCATAACCATATATATAATACTAGAACTCTAATTTTGCTTATCATAGAATAATAGAATTACATAAGCTCTTAAATGGATCTCTACGAAAACTGGGCCCAATACCAATTTAACGCTCATGATCTGATTAAAATTGGAGGCTTCTAAAGATAGGTAATGACCTGACTATGTAACTTAATTAATCATGCTAATGGGTCTTAAAAATATCATCCAAATCTTATTTTAACAATTGTACAATATATACAAGTCCTCCAATAAATTTATAAAGAGCTCTGCTGCGTAGTCACTTTCGTATAGTCTTTAAGCATTTCACTAATATGATTGGTCAAAAAGTTATTTTATATTAAAAAAAGTGACGTAATCAATTACATTAGTGGAGTACGCAAAAATGATAGAATTTTTCATAAATAAAATAACCCCTATCGCTTTTATCATCAAAAGAAGTTATATACAAAGCCATTCAAATTTTAAAAATAATCTTCTACCGAAATATCTCATTGAAATTCAAATTACACACATCTTCGAAAACAAAGTTAAGTAGCTCACTTCCTTGCTGGCCCAAATAGATCTCTTGGCACTTCTGCTGGTGAAGATTCTGCTCTCATATAAATGCGGTTAAGGTGGAGACATAAATTATCAATGCATGCTACCATTCTAGACGAGGTATGGAGGGGCCTGCACTGCACTGTTGCACGGCAGTTCCCGGAATGGGCTAGCGATTCTAATCTGTTAGTTCTGTACGTCATCGAGAAATATGAACCTTCTTGAGATAAATGACATTTTGTTTTTCTTCTGTCGGGGAGAGATATATAGAACACAATTATTTATCATTTTTAATTAGATTTCTAACTCTTTCTAGTTTGCAGAATAAGTAAATTAACTCTTCTTTTAGACTTCAGTTAGTAAATTGGTAAAAATTAATGTCATTAGCACGAAATTAATGTCATTAAATTGGTGTGCAAGGCATTTAAAAAAAATAAAAATGGCATGAAAAGTTGAAAACAAGTCATTTATAAACCCATATATATTTATAAACACAATCATGTGCTTAAAAAGAATGACGAAGAGTCGAGGAATTTGTAAATGACTTGTACAGTAGAAAAATATACAGAAGGATTTATAAATAGAGGTTGAATTTTACCTTTTCTCGAGCAGTTGAATTTCGCTTTACTCATGCAATTTTAATTTTCATTAATTTTTTTTGTAAGTCTTGAGACAATTTCATGATGTTAAGAAAAGTAATATTATATACAATCTTAATATGTGTAAATCTCACATATTTCTTTTAAACAAATACAAAAATTTAAAATTTACTTAAAAGAAACTCAATTAAAAAATAAAAAAACCCATTGTTCTTGCAAATTCTTTTTTTTTTTTTTTTTTTTGTGAAAAAAGAATATGACATGACCTACTCTCTTTCTATGTAAAAACTCAGAGGAAGAGAAATTGTATGGATAAGATATATTTTCATTGTAGAAATGTTACAGTGTACACGGCTTTTAAATATACGGATTGATCACAACTTCCTCCTTTACATATATAAGCTATTTGAAAATAAAAAATCATATCACAATGCTAATAAACAGAAACATAACATATTCATATTAGTTGCTGCAGGGGCTTGTAGTGTTATGTTTCAATCAATTTGAATTTAATATCCACGGAACAGGTGGCCCGAAGTATTAGTAAGTTGAACAATTCTTCGTATCAGTTGTTGCCGTGATTTGTGGTGTTCCGTTACACTCAGTTTGCACTTGATCTCTAATACGCCCCCTCAACCGAATTGGCAGGGCTTGCACATGAAGGTTGTCCCGCAGAAGTTTGAAACAAGCGGAAGAAAGTGGTCTTGTTGATAAATCTACTGGCTAATCCTTAGTTGATAGAAAGGAAACCTGAAGCTTTTTGACTAAAACTTGATCCCGAATATACTAAAAATCAATTTCAATATGTTTAGTTCTAGCATGAAGCACTGGATTAGAGGATAAATAGATAGCTCCAATATTATCACACCATAACCTTGGGCTGGACACCAAGGGAAGCTATAGATTGTGTAAAATAGACTAAATCCAATGTAACTCAGTCATTGTGTTGGAGAGGGATTTATATTCGAATTCGGTGCTACTACGGGCAACAGTTTGTTGTTGTTTACAACTCCAACTGATCAAATTGGATCCATGAAAAATGCAGTATGCACCCACACTATGTTTGTCATCTCTGTCGCCAGTCCAGTCCGCATCACTAAAGCCTTGAAGAGAGTGATTGGCATTTTTGGTGAAAGAAAGTCCATAGCTCACCGTGAGTTTGAAATACTAAAGGATCTGTTTTACAGCCTGCCAATGAGTGTCCTTTGGTTGATACATGAATTTACTAACACGGTGAATCGTGAAAGCAATATCAGGACGAGTGAAACCCAGAGTAGACATGATTATCTTGAGTAAATTTATGAATAGAGAGAAGATTTTTGGTAATTTGGGGAGCTACTAAAATTTTATCAAGAATAAATGATGAAGAGGAATTAGATAAAGAGGCAGTTCCAGTATGAGTGATTTGCAAACCTGGACCATCACCAATATGAATTTGATCAGTGCCAGAAAAATCATCACTTCGGATATTCAGATTACTTATGTCATTGGTCAGATGATGCATTGCACTAGTGTCGGGATGCCACTCTTGTTTAGTCAACTACTGCTGAGGTTGGGTGGAGGCTATGTTTGCTTGAGGGGCCAAACGAGGTGGTGGAGTCAGGAAGTGGGGATCAAAGTGCTTCCAGCAATGAGAGGTCATGTGGCATATGACTTTGCTTCTCACATAGTTGACATCACAAGTTGTTGCCACCATGACCACTTCCACGATTGCCAGTAAATTGATTATGCCCCCTGCCTCGAGGAGCTGATGGGTGGCCACGACCACATCCTCCTTAAAAAGGTTGTTGCCGTGTGGCAATATTGCCGAAGCCGTGGCTATGGAGAGAGCTTGAGTATTATGCTGGATGCGAGACTCACACATCAAGAGCATGGAATATATATCCTCCAAGGTAAGAGAATTGTCACGGTAAGTGACCATGGAAACAAGGGAGTCAAATTCTAGATCAAGTCCAGCAAGTAAATATGAAATAATATCATCCCATTTCAGTGCTTGACTGGCAATGGCCAATTCATCCGTGAGACGTTTGATCGTCATGAAATAATTGGTCGCAGATTGACTCCCTTTCCATACAGTAGAGAGTTGAAAGCAAACATGGATGGCTTTAGCACGAGATTGTGATGCAAAAGTAGAACTTAGGGCCGTCTGGACTTCAGCAAAGGTGTTGTAGTTGGCAACCTGGGCCAATACCTCATCTGTAAGAGAAGAGTTGAGGTAGATCTCCTTATCCTTATCCTTATATCCTTATCCTTATAAGGATAAGGATATCTTGGATTTCCTAGATAGCAAAGGATGGGTTGGAAGTTGTAGAGCCATCAGGGGTAGTGATGGTTTTAGCTGGCTGTTGGATTGTGCCATCAATATAGCCAAAGATGTTCTAGCCTTTGAGGTAGGGTAACATGGTGGCTTTCCATGTTGGGAAGTTTAGACGTGTGAGTTTAGTGATGTTGATGGAGGAAGATGGGTTGAAGGTGGGAAGGGTAGACATTGAATTGGATCAATTAGACGTGAGTCTTACTAGCTGATGATACCATGTAAAAACTCAGAGGAAGAGAAATTGTATGGATAGGATATATTTTCATCGCAGAAATTTTATAGTGTACACGACTTTTAAATATACAGATTGATCACAACTTTCTCCTATACATAAGCTATTTGAAAATAAAAAATTATATCACAATGCTAACAAACAGAACATATTTGTATTAGTTGCTACAGTGGCTTGTAGTGTTTTGTTTAAATTAATTTGAATTTAATCTCCGAGGAACAGATGGCCCGAAGTATTAGTAAGTTGAACAATTATTCGTATCAGTTGTTGCTGGGACTTGTGGTATTATGTTACAGTCAGTTTGCACTTGATCTCCAATATTCTCCAATAAATGTCTTTACGTAGGCTACATACAATGTCTTTACTATTTGGGCAACAATGCCGGCCCATACTCTCTTTCTTCTTACTAGTACACTCCTAATAGATGCTGTATAATATAATTTTCTTTAAAATATAAAGAAATTATTTCAAAAGTGTTATCCAATAGATCTTGTATTCTATCTTTTATTTTATATTTTGTTACAAGAACTTACTAGATGTAGAGTGAAATATTCATCATTGTAAACATTTTAAATTAGTTTCCCTTTCTTGATATTGATCTTCCATTTGAGGAAAAATATTAAAAAGTATAATATTTAAATGATATGAAGAAAAAATAGATAAGTTGAAGTATGGTATAATGTAAAAATTAGTTTATAAAATAGAAATAATAGATTTTAATGATGTATTTTAAAGAATAAAATAAAGAATCTATTGAGAGTGCTTAGAATAGAAGCACTAGTTGAGTAGTAATTTGATAAGCAATGAAACTTAAATGTTGTCGACAGTGACCCTTTTCTATGTTTTTCATGCCAAACATATATCACCCAAGTGCAAACATAACATAACGATCTATCGTAAAATTAAAAAAAAACAAAAAAGATTTTAATCGAGAAGAATGATTTGGGTGTACGTAAACTTGGTCAGTCTCTAAAATTCCCCATAACAGGAAAATTGTATTATCATGCATAGTGAAGTACTCCCATCTACGGTATTTGATCTATTTGTGTAAGAGTTTTGTTATATATAAGTAAAGTCGTGTACTAATCTACATACTAATATTGATTATTTTATATTCAAAATTTATGTTAGTACTGTTTTAAATAAAAATTACTTTTTGACTAATAATATTAAATTAGTACACATATTAATACACAATTTTATTTATAAGTAAATTTTTCCTTTGTGTAATATGTTGATCAACGGGGATATATGAGAGAAGTCGGTGGAGACAGATGATGAAGACAGATCTCCTAATCAGGAACTAGGAAGGCGATAAAATAACATTATCAGAGAAATCTCTAACATGTGGGATTGTGGGCAGATACTTGGACAAAAACTAGAAAGACTGACCTGAAATTCGACGCGTCCCTTTTCACAGGACGAGGCTCAAGGTACAATGAATGGTAGACCAAAAGCAGGAAAATCTATTCCCAAAACATTATAAGTGTAAAAGGACAAAAACATGAAAGTTGGTCTTTTTCTAATCGACAACCTTTTCAGTAGAATATGTTCCTCAAATTATAACTTTATTTTTTCAAAAGTGTATAGTGACCAAATTACATTAATAACCCTGGGTTTTAGTAGAGAAAAACCTTAGTAGAAGATTTTTAGAGGATAACAAAAATCCCGAAAGCCAACTCTTGTAAAAACCCAGTGTATACTATGGTGGTAATTACAATAGAAAGAAAGTTTACCAAAAGCCTGTTTAATGTCTTCCATGATCTCTAGAGATGACTCCATCTTGTGGGTTGTTTAGATTTAGAGTTAATTTCATCTAATCTGAACTTATTATTATAATTTTTTCTAAATTTTCAAATAATATATAATAAATAATTAAAAGTTTTTAAATCACAAAATAAAAATAATATTAAAAGATTACATTATATTTAATTTATTTAACTTTTAACTTTTTTCTCATTTCAACTAAACTAAACTCACTATCCAAACATTCTTTCGTGAGGATGGATTTTGGCCAAATATAATTTATAAAAGGTTCTTTAGTTTTTGATTGCATTGCAAGCTACTAAGGCATTGTAACATCCACGTTCTATTAAATATTTTTTATTTAGGTTAATAAGTATGGGTAGCCCACTTAAGATTCAATGATTATTTCTGATTAGGCTACGAGCCCAAAATTTATTTTGATAGAATATATATTTTTATTGGGCTTGATATTTAGGTTAAAAAGTTTTAATGCACCAAGTTGAGATCTATCTATTTGGGGATTGGCCCAAAAATTTACGGGATGAATGTGGTATTTTAGCAGTTGAGTTGAGGCTCATTATCATGAAATGTCGACCCATAAAAAATACGTACAAACCAAAGAAATTATTTTGAATTGCTCTGACAGGCCCAACCCAATTGTTAATTCCATACACTATTCAAGACATGGACCCAAATACTTTGAAATGGGCCTAAAAACCCAAGCCCATAAGAACCAAAGATCTGAATCTATACCAAGCAATGTATGCTACCATTCTAGGGTTCACGACAATATATATATATATATGTGTGATCTGCATGTTGATAGTTTTCCAAGATAGGGTTCCCCCAGACTTGTGTTTTAGTGAAAAGTCTCGTTCATGTAGTTGCCGCAACAACTTCTCTTAGCCTACTGCATCTCCACAACTGCAACCAAGTTTTGCCACCTCATTGCTGCACCACCGTGAGATAAACCATAGTTGAAATTCCTTCATAGAGCTACCCTTGCACCACCAACCTCCACCCCACAAAAACCACGAACCCACTGCCACAGTCAAGAGTAAACTCACAAACCACCCAACGCTATCGTGTTCTCTCCTGCACGACGGAAGTTGCTAAGAAACTATTTCAAACCTCCCACCCACGCCATCTTAGTCATCATTGAACCATGTGTAGGAACCACCATGCAAGCCTCATTATCACTGAAGGCCTTTATTTCAAGAACCCAAAATAGAGTAAGAAAACCTCTCCCTCGAGTCAGTTTTTCAGTCCCGTGACATGTTGGTGAAGCCAAGCTATGTCGCCAGCCCCTCCACGCCGCCTCCACCTGCACAAAAGGTGTTGCCAAGCACTACACGTCACCCTAGACCGTCAAATCCTCTTCATTATCTCATGGTGAGTTTCCTCTCTCCCTTGATGTCGTGCCCTCTCTGTCTATTCTCACACTCTCTCTCAATGCTCAGTTGCCCAGATCACTAGAATACCCACCTCCGTTACCTAGCTTCGCCCAAGTCTCTGCCGCATTTTCCTTCCTTGGTAATCCCCTATCGCAACCTTCATTCCTTTAAGTAAGAATGCCTCTAGCATTCTAACTTAGAAATAAGTTTCCTAGTTTTAGTGGGTTTTCTAATGGTAATAACAATGATGCCCTAATTATTTGCCAAACCAAATAGGTTTTTTAAAAAAATTAATAACTTTTGTGAATTTATGCTAGGCCTTGTTTATTTTGGTTGGGCTTGTTTATTTTGCATCAACCAAGATCCAAGGCTTAGATCCCACATACTTTTCTTTAAAAAAATTTGCCCATAGAGATTTACCTTGAATAAGATTCCAAGCAAACCTGATGTGCAAGGTTTGTTGCATATCATCGAGAAGCCTCAAGCCTAGGCCGCTTTCCTAAACCAGTTGACAAATGGTTTGCCATTCACCTCCCACCAAAAAATTGTACTTATCATTGGGTGAAGGACTTTAATGATGGATTTTAGGACCTGTAAAATAGCAAAAAGATGAAGGGCCACACTAGATAGGACGTGTTGTAATAAGATTAGTATTCCACCTACTGACAGAACCTTCATCTTCCATCCCGCCATTTTATTCTGGACTTTACTCACCATTTCCTCCAAGTGCACATGTTTTAGTCTTCACAAGATAATAAGGACCCCTAGATACTTAAAGGGAAAAGTTCCTTCCGAAAAGCTTGTCTTCTGTAGTAGTGATATCTTGCGAGCCATGGGAATTTTTTAAGAAAAAAATATGGCAATCTTTGTATGATTTATAAATTGACCAGATCAATCTTCATATTTTTTTAGGATGGCTAAAAGCTCCATGATGGATCTTGTACTGCCATTTGTAAAAAGCACCACGTCATCAGTATACATAAAATGAGAAATTATAGTTGTACCTCGAGTCATTGAGAAATTATTAAAGTTTGTTGAGTTAGGATTATGTTAAGTGCATATTAAGTTGGAGAAGTATTTTACATGGCTTAGTTTTTATTCAGTATAAATGTTAGTCAGGCACTTTAATTTTCATAAATAATCTAAGTTTAAGTAGTAGGAGAAATTAAATGAAAATCGATAAATATGAGGAATGATAATATTTTAGGGTTACGAGAAGTTTAAATTTTTAGGAAAAAATGGGTTATTTTAGTATTTCAGCTTTAATTATTGAAATACGTTGGAAATTTACAGAAGTTACGTGACAATATTATTTGTGACGAGTAATATTCATTCAGCACTATTCTGGAAAAATTTTGAAAAGCTAAAAAGTCGAGGTAAGAGGGGTTCCTATGAAAGATTTTGCATAAAAGAAATGATTTGAGATTGATTTTGAAAAATATGCATGTTTTTGTTATGAAGAGAAATTTGAAACAATCTCAGTTATTTGTTTTGCATTACTAAAAAAACTTTGTATAAAATAAAATATCTTTTATCATAACTGGTGTAAACATGAGCTTATTTTTGGCATTCTGTTTATAAATTGTGCAATGAATATGTTCTGTATTCTGATATGATAGGATGTGATCTTTGAAAAACTCTGGCATAACATTCTGTTTCTATTTCATTCTGACCTTTCCATGGGTGTAAAACTGTGGCCTCTGTTTGGGTTGGTACCAACTTTTCTATTTTCGGTGCAACCACTTTAGAATCCAAAGTAGTTTTTTGCGTGGCCTTTCTTGTGTGCACACTCGAGGACTCTGAGATTGAATAAGGGAAATATTTCACATTCTGTTTCTGCTCAGTTAGCCACCAAGGTTGACACAACCTTACTACGGGGGTTAAACATGAAATTATATTATGATGTGATGTTTTAGTTATGCTATGTCAAAGGAATTTGAATAAAAATATTTCTAAACTTTGACTATGATACTATTGGTAACATGTTGTGATTATGCATTTTGAAAATAAAAACGTTTTGTTTTGCATTCTGAACTCCGTAAATGCTCATATTTACATACTAGTATATAGTCTATGCTTACTAAGTTGTTGATAACTCACCTATTATCTTCCCAATATTCAAGAGTAGGAAGTGTTAACAAGGTTTGATAATCATAGAGGAATAAGTACCAAAGGGTATAAGTGTTTATTGGAGAGTCCTATTTAATAGATTTATTATTCTATGTTATTTTAGTGTTTTAAGTAATGGATATTTATGAGTCTTTGTGGAGATTTTAATTTATTTTATTGAAGTATTTCTTTGGTTTCATAGTGGAAGAACGTATATATTTGGTTTGAATAAATGAATTAATATTTTTTTGGAGTGTTTAGAGTATAAATAATTGTGTTAGGGGTGGGCAGCGTAGGCAGGTGAATAAATGAATTAATATTTTATGGAGTCTTTAGAGTATATATAATTCTGTTAGGAGTGGGCAGCGAGGCCCTGCCCCTGCTGCCCCTCTGCCTGTCCACCCAACCCCCGTGTAGCAGGGCGGATACCGCATCCACATAGTGGGGGGCGGGGGTTCTTGCCCGTATTTTGTCACTCAGCATGGGCAGGGGCGAGATGGGGTGGTCCTTCGCCTTGCCCCCGCCGTGAATATATATATATATATATATATATATAGTATATATTTAAAAAAAAAAAACTCAAGTGACCAAAATGGCATCGTTTTGGGTTTACAGGGCTAAAAGGCTAACCCCCCCTGGCGCGATCTGAAATCAAATCTCCCATTACCCAACCCCCTTGATCAGAAGGTTGAAGCCCCCTCGCCCCATTGAATTTGTTGTTTGTGAGAGTATTGTTGCTGTCATAGCCCCTTGTCACCACCGCAACGAACCTCTTTACTGTATGTGCTCACCGTTGTCGTCGAAGGTAAGTCCGATTGTGGATTCTCATATCTTTTTTTTTTTTTCTTTTTTTTCTTTAATTTTATATTTTTATGGAATTAAATAGAGGATGAGATTAATGGAGATGGGATTGTGAATTGTGTGTTGTGGAGGATTGAATGTGTGTGATGGATCCAATTGTGATTAAATGTTTTTAGGATCTTGTGACTTATTTCGATTTTCTGATTTAATTCAGTTTTGTGATTTATTAGGCTTTCATTTGAATCCATAAGAGTATATATAATTAGATATACAAAAATTTCTTTTAAATTGAGTTAGAAAACACTTCCTCCAACCCATTTAAGAAATGACAAAGTTTTCCTCTAAATCTAACAAAAGATGTTAATTAGCGATGAATTTAGTTGAATGATGTAATATTTCAATCTTGATAATTTAGTCTATACTGTATTTTCTCATTCAGTAATTTCTAATGTCAAAAAAAAAAAAAAAAACAAACAAAAAATATTATGGCATTTTGCTGGTGCAATTTTGATAAGCAATGTTTATGACATGGAATAGAAGGTCATTCGTTATCTTTAGCAATGCTCCAACCTGCTGATGCCTTGTAACAATAATGAAATTTATAAAAAAAAAAAATGTTGGTATATTTAAATTTTGTTCTATCATTTATGAAATGGGGTCATAAAGAATCTTGAGATTAAAGACAAATGCTTTAACACAGAAAATATTTCATATTATCTGATTTGATTTAGTTTTATTTTTATTGTAAAATAAATCTAATCTATTATATTAAATTATTTAAATATATATTTTAAAAAGTTATTTAATTAGAAGATGAACAACTACATACTAAAAATAATAAAACCTGTTTTGGAATGCATTGCACTTGGTTGGATGTTAATACTTTTCGTATTTGCTATAATTTTAGATTTGTTGTTTGCTTGAGTTAATGTAAATGCCGACAGATTCTAGTGTGCACTCCCGTATTCAGAGTACCCCTGCCTTTACTCTTACCCCTACCACTGCCCTTACCCCTACCCCTACCCCAACGCCTACAGCTATGCCTACCTCTACTGAACCTTGCCCCGACCCCAAGCCTAACAAGAAACCTGCTTCCATAGTTTAGTCTCACTTCACTAAACTAAAGGATGGTGATTCTAATAATCCCCAAGCTATGTGTAACTATTGTGGTAAAAATTTTATGGATGCCACTATAGGAAATATGGCACCTCATAATTAAATGTGCACTTATAATAACAATGTTAAAAAGTTCAATTCTAAGATCTTTGCAAGAGAAGAGCCAATCTAGGCTAGAAATTGGACTTAAAAAAATGAAGGATGGGAGTAGTGGGGGTACAATGTTGTAGGGGTACACGAAGTATGATCCTAAGGAATGTAGGATACACCTAGCTCATATGGTCATTATGGATGGGCTATTTTTTCAAATTATGGATGAGAAAGGGTTCCAAGCATATTGTCATTACTTGGAACTAAGGTTTCAACTGCATTCTCGTCACACGGTGGCAAAAGATGTAAAAAAATATTACCGATTTAAAAAAGAGAAGTTGAGGGGTTTCTTGGCGGGTCAGTTTGTTTGACTCACCACTGATTGTTGGACATCGGTCCAAAATTTTATTTAGATGTTTTTGACTTGTCATTTTGTTGATTTTGATTGGACATTGCATAAGAAAATTATAAAATTTTGTCAAATTACTGATCACAAGGATGAGACGATTTGAAGGGCCTTGGAGACCTATATAAAGGAGTGTAGGTTGACACACATTGTGACATGCACAATTGATAATGCCTCGTCTAACGATGTCGTATTGGGATATCTTAAGACCTTTCTTAAAGAGGCAAATAAGACAATCTTGACTGGTGATTATTTGCATGTGAGGTGTGAGGCACATATTCTTAATCTTATTGTCAATGATGATATGAAAAATCTTCATAACTTAATTGCTCGGGTCAGGATTGCTGTTACATGGGTGAGATCTTCTCTTGCGAGATTAGACAAATTCAAGGTTGCTGCGAGGTTTGTGGGCCTAACATCAAAGAATGTGATGTGAACTCCAATCGACCCGCTTTGAGACCTAACAACAATATTGGAAAACCAAACCCAAGAAAGCCAAACTCAAGTCTATGGATGGAGAATCTAGACCCGTTGAGAACTCGTTTCAAGAATCTAGATTATATTAAAATCTAGATTCGTTGAAGAACTCGTCTCAAGAACCCAAATTACAAAGGAGGAACGCCACAAATGTTGTGATTTACCTTTGATAAGTTCAAACGTTTAATCAAGAACAAGAGAAGATAAATTCAACTCACAATGAATAAAATTCATCAATTTCAATAATGTCTCCCATTCTCAAATGAGGCTACAAGTGGTTTAAATAAAAATCTCCAAAAACCCTAATTGAATACTGCTGCGGTACTGTAGCGTGAAAGTATCATTAAAGTATCATTAATACTTACCTAGAAGATCTACTAGATATAAAGTATCTTTAATTTTATCAAGAATTTGGAAATATTTATCCAAACTACTTCTGTCATCAACATGTAAAGGCATTAAATCAAAATGAATAAGCGGATTAAAGCCAAAAACAACTTCAAAATATGAATGAGAAATAGTAGCATACATGGTCTTGTTATATGCAAGCTCTAATAATGAAAAATGATACTCTTGCAAACGTTCATGCAACAATTTAATGAATGGAAAATGATACTCCCACAAACGTTCACGAAACACATTTAAAGTCTTCCTTACACCAAAATGACCACTCCAATTATATGCAACCTCAATGAATGGTAAACCATATTCATGCTTAAACTCTTCTTTACACCAAAGTGACCATTCCAACCGTATGCAAACTCTTCTGTACGTCATTGAGAAATATGAACCTTCTTGAGATAAATGACATTTTTTCTTTCTTCTGTCGGGAGAGATATATAGAACACAATTATTTATCATTTTTAATTAGATTTCTAACTCTTTCTAGTTTGCAGAATAAGTAAATTAACTATTCTTTTAGAATTCTGTTAGTAAATTGGTAAAAATTAATTTAGCACGAAATTAATGTCATTAAATTGGTGTGCAAGGCATTTGAAAAATATAAAAATGGCATGAAAAGTTGAAAACAAGTCATTTATAAACCCATATATTTATAAACACAATCATGTGCTTAAAAAGAATGACGAAGAGTTGAGGAATTTGTAAGTGACTTATACAGTAGAAAACAACACAGAAAGATTTATAAATAGAGGTTGAATTTTACCTTTTCCCGAGCAGTTGAATATAGCTTTACTCGTGCAATTTTAATTTTCATTAATTTTTATTTTATTTTTGTAAGTCTTGAGACAATTTCACGATGTTAAGAAAAGTAATATTATATATAATCTTAATATGTGTCAATCTCGCACATTTCTTTTGAACAAATACAAAAAATTAAAATTTACTTAAAAGGAACTCAATAAAAATAAAAAATAAAAACCATCATTCTTGCAAATTCTATTTTTTTATTTGTCAAAAAAGAATATGGCATGACTTACCATCTTTCTCCAATAATGTCTTTACGCAGGCTACATACGATGTCTTTACTATTTGGGCAGCAATACCATACTCTCTTTCTTCTTACTAGGGCACTCTCAATGAATGCTTTTTAATATAATTTTCTTTCAATTATAAAGAAATTATCTCAAAAGTATTATCTAATGGATCTTTTATTGTATATTTTATTACAAGAACTCACTAGATATAAAGTGAACTATTTATCATTGTAAACATTTTAAATTAGTTTCTTTCTCCTGCTATTGATCTTTTATTTGAGGAAGAATATTAAAAAACATAATATTTAAATGATATGAAGAAAAAATAAATTTTAATGATGTATTTTAAAAAATAAGATGAAGAATTTATTGAGAATACTCAAAATAGGAAGCACTGGTTGAGTTATGTAATGTGATCATCAATGAAACCTAAATGTTGTCGGCAGTGACCCTTTTCTATTTTTTTCATGCCAAACATGTAACAGCCCGCTAAAAATTTAATTGTGGAATTTCTATTGACTTTAGAAACCTCGTGAAGACTCTATAAATTTTCACGAATCCATTAATCATATAGGTTTTTGTCTAACTACATAGTTAGTGTTTTTATTTACTATGGTATCAGAAGTGTGTTTTTGATTATTGGAGATAGTTAGAAGTGTCAAAATGTATTCTGGTTTGTGCCATTAGACTCGGAGGGTTATTTAAGGTCTTATGGCGCAATAACACTTTTTCATAATTTCGGGCGAAATGTCTGTTCAAAACTGTAGATATTATTGGATAAAAATATCTTAAGCTAATTTTGTGTATATTATTGGATAAAAATATTTTAAGCTAATTTCATGGATATTATTGGGTAAAAATATCTTGAGTTGATTTTTGTAGATATTATTAGGTAAGAGAGTCCTACACTCCACTCTCATTCCGGGTAAGAGAGTCCTACACTTAACTCTCATTTCGGGTAAGAGAGTCCTACACTTAACTCTCACTCCAGCCTCATCTCTTCCATATCTCATCCATAAGTATCTCCAGCCACCCCTCCCCACGAAATTATCTTCATTTACACTTTCCATTTAAAGAATATCAAACACTCTCTCTCGGATAGCTTTTAGGAGTTCTTTTGCACGCCCATTTCGAAGCTTTTTTCCTCGTGATCGTGCTTGAGATTTTATAAGAAACGCGGAGATCGAGGTAAGTTAGCTTTTAACTTACTAGCAGTCTACTGTGTATGTGTGCTAAGAAAGGAACTACAGTGTATGTGTGTGTGTTATAATATATGTCATGCCATGCCAAGTCATCACGTAATTGTTTGTTATATAGAATTTATTCTGTCATCAGTTTTTATCTATTACATAATATATTCTGTCATGTATTGCTGTACATTACAAGTACATTATGCTAAGTATGCCATCTATTACATGTATGTCAAGTCATGTAATATTCACTGTTGCAAGTATGTCATGTTAAATATGTTGTCTATTATATATTATGCCATGTTACTAAATATTTCTATCTCAAGTTGGTCATGTATTTCAAGTTATGTTCAAGTCACGTTATGTTAAGTCAGGGCTTCAGTCCTTTCGTATTCCAGTCACGTTTCATCTTTATTACTTATGTATGGGGTCACAGCAATTGTGATGCATACATTACGTGAGACACAGCAATTGTGACACGTATAATACATGGGGCCACAACAACTGTGGAGTATGTATTTAAGCTGTTAAATAATAAGTTTCAGTAGAATACATGGGGTCACAACAACTGTGGAGTATGTATTTACACGTAGAATATATGGGACCACAACAACTGTGGAGTAGGTATTTTTCATGTTAAGTCAAGTTTGTATAGAATACATGGGGCCACAACAACTGTGGAGTATGTATTTACACGTAGAATACATGGGGCCACAACAACTGTGGAGTATGTATTTTTCATGTTAAGTCAAGTTTCAGAACAAGTTCATGATAAGTTAAGTTTCATATCATGTTCATGTTAATTCAAGTTTCAGAGTAAGTTCATGCTAAGTCAAGTTTCAGATCAAGTTCATTTCAAGTCAAGTTCAGTTCATGTTTCAATTTAAGTTATGTCAATTATACTATGTTGTACGCCAAGTTATGCTTTAACTACTTATGAATTTGATTATGCATTTATGCTTTCACTGTCATCTATGCATCATTAGCTTGTGTATAGGTTTTTTTGTTAACTTACTGAGATTTGTAATTAAATCTCACTTTGGTAGTCCCAACTACCATTCCCCCCGGATGGTAGATCTTGTTACAGGACCTGAAGGAGAATCAGAAACTGATTAACTAGACACAATTGACTAAGCGACGGTGCGACATCAATGTTAATATAGTAATTAACATAAATTACTACTTGTACGATTGAGTTGCATCTCTAGTAATTTTTGGATCATAACCATTTTAGATTAGTGTTGTGATCTTAGTTGTTCAATGGGATATTTTCAATTTGGTGCATAGTAGTGCTAAAGAAAAAATTTATCCGCTGCGAATATTGCATATTGTTAGATGCATGTTAGGAACATTGCATCTTATATGTCATGAACGGGGGCAGGTAACCTTGTGTTGCATGTCTCGACGCTTCAAATGTCCGTCCGATCCCAAATGGAATTTGGGGGCGTCACAGGGTGGTATCAGAGCAATACGTCTCTGGGCAGTAAATCCACATGTCCTTAGAAAATGCACCAAACATTAGGCTTGAAATTTTAGTCGTCATTAGGCTTGAATTTCTTAAGGTATGAAACGTAGTATGTGGTTTTAATACGTATACTCGTGTCTTTCAAGAAATGGCACATGACTCGGAGTAGAATACCTCGAAATCCTAAGGGAGATAACAGTCAAGAGGATCAGAATTCACCGATGGATGAAGGATTAGCTGAGGTGGTAAGTTTGCTGACCAACGTGTTTAGACATCCACAACTACGACAAGTATACATACCCATTAGAGTATATGCTGTCACTCAGAGAGACGTAGATGTTGGCGCTCTAGGAACTGCAGGAGCTGGTATCGTCACTGGTATTTTACTAGGACCTATGTGTGGTTAAACATAGTTAAGATTGATCTGATTGCAATTGATGGTAGTATTGCATTATTGTTATTTTGGAGCAAGTCAAGTCATTGAGGTTGGTAAATTGTACATTGTTTGATTCAAACGAGTCATTGTTTCTATTAATTGTAGTAGTGCTTGAGAATTCGGTTTGGAGGCTGAGTTGTTATCCTAGCGGTAAGAGTAACTATTTTTATTAGAAGTATTACTGTTCATACCAATGTAGATATAGAATACCTTTTAGTAATATGAGTAAGGATATTTAGGATTGATAAATGGTATTTCACATATTTGGAGAATTATTTTGATTTTGAGAATACGATAGAAATTGTGTTTGGAAGAGTAATTTGATTAGGAGAAGCTTTAGCCTTAGTAGGATTCATTTATGATAACAGTATTACCACGCCGCCAGTAAATGATTTCTGGCAAAGCACTATCTTTATGAATACATAGATCGATCTTCTTTTGGAGACTATTATATGGGGAATAAAATCTTGGTCTTGTAGATTTATGTGAACATTAAGAACAAATCATTTAGAGTTAGAATAATTGATAACTCATGATGGATAGAAGAGTTATGACAATCATAAGAGAGAAAGTCTCAAGTTTAAGTTATTAACTGGTCAGTTATTGAAGTACCACCTAGGAAGAGGACTGATTGTTGCGATTATAAAGAAGTAAGTTAGTCCTAGACCAGTAGAACTCCTTGAGGTTTTTATTAACTTGAAGATTACTGAGAGTTTGGATATGCATGATTAAATGCATATTTATATGAGTCATTGGATCATGTCATATATATGAAAATCCCTGAAAGAAATAAAATGGAGCACATAAAACATCTACCAGAAAATAGAAACACAAATATGAATATTTGTGAAGTATTATTTTATTATCACAAAGTAAAATTACAGAAATTTTAGGCTCTTTGCCTCAATCTTTAAACGCTCTTACTCTTCAAAAATCTGCATACATTTCCTATCTAAAGGAGTAGCCACTCGAAAAGAAGAGTTAAGTAAAGATTTTAAATCTCTGTTCTCTCGCTTTAGTGCTTCTATCTTCATGTTGGATTCCATAAGAAGTCTCTGAATGATAGAAATATTCTCGTGGAGTTTGTCAACCCCACCAGTCCTGGATTGCAGTCGCTGAGAATATGCGATAATGGCTGATGAGTATGGGGTACCGAGACTCACAAGCTCGTAGATAAGTTCATTATCTGACTTATTAGTCAGATCATTATTGGATTGCATTATAGCACCTACGGAAGAAGTATAAACAACTGGTGAACGAGGTGCAGAATACCTCATGTTTTGGTAATGAGAAGATTGCTGAGCCATTGCAAAGTGAGTAAGCAGAAAGAGATTGCAGAGTAAGAATGCAGACTAATTTCAGAAAAGTGAAGAACATGAGATGCGAAAGAAGATGAACTGAATTATTCTTTTATAGAGAAAAATATGACGAATCATCTCTCGTGAAGCATTTCTCTACAAGAGATAAGAGCAATGTAGTATCATAGCTGCGGTGCCTGACAACTATAGAAGAACAAAGTAGTGTCATAGCTATGCGGTGCCTGACAACTACAAAAGAGCAATGTAGTATCATAGCTGCGGCGCCTGACAACTACAGAAGAGCAAAGTAGTGTCATAGCTATGCGGCCCCTGACAGCTACAGAAGACCTATAAAAATCATGCGGATCAGAGTTGTCTGGTCTAAAACAGAGGGCCACCGATTTTTTTTAAAAAAAAGAAGAGAGAGAGAGAGAGAGGATAACGGCTTAATTTTGATGAATTCTCTACTAACTTTGGTATTTACAAGAACATTTAAAGTATATCGCCTATGTTTTTCTAAAGAAGAGTCTCGGAAGATTAATTACTTGAAGTTTTAGATTTGAAAAGTATGTCGATACAACTTGGCCAACCTTGTGGAAAGAAATAATTTGGGTGTACGAAAACTTGGTCGGTCTCTAAAATTTCCCATAATAGGGAAATTGTATTATCATGCATAGTGAAGTATTCCCATCTTGGGTTCTTGGTCTATTTGTCTAATATGTTGATCAACGGGCCGGGATATAAGCGAGATCTTGGTGGAGGTAGATGATGATGAAGACAGATCTCCTAATCAGGAACTAGGAA
Source organism: Carya illinoinensis (assembly GCF_018687715.1). Lineage (NCBI taxonomy): Eukaryota > Viridiplantae > Streptophyta > Magnoliopsida > Fagales > Juglandaceae > Carya > Carya illinoinensis. Next base: position 39,674,980 of record NC_056754.1, read on the forward strand.
GGCGATAAAATAACATTATCAGAGAAATCTCTAACGTGTGGGATTATGGTTAGATACTTGGACAAAAACTAGAAAGACTGACCTAAAATTCGACGCGTCCCTTTCCACAGGACGAGGCTCAAGGTACAATGTATGGTAGACCCAAAGCAGGAAAATCTATTCCCAAAACATTATAAGTGTAAAAGGACAAAACATGAAAGCCTTTTTTTTGTTTTTTGAAATAACGGATCACATTTCATTCATAAATGAGGACATATAAATTTGGCTTAACAATAAGTCAATTATAAACGTTAATAGCTTCTCAATACACTACTATGATTGACATGGTCTAGTTCAGACGACAAAAGACCTAAGCCTAAGAGTTAACACAACTCTATCCATGACAGAGTTACCAATTTCCCGTACCCCGACTAAGCGAGGTATGGAGCACGAACCCCACCACAAGCACTGCCAAGCGGAGGGGGGTACCACTCCATTCAGACTAAGGTCCGAAGGTACTATTTTTTTAGATTTTTATTTTTTGGAAAGAAAAGACAAGACATGAAATAAATTATAATGGAAACAGTGTGCATGGAAAACTAGTGAACCTAGTGGCTACTGTTGCACGTGCAGAACATGCGCCACACTGGAAGGAAACCGACGGCCGATCTTGGAAGTCCCTAACTCACAGGCCCCAGAAATGCCGCTCGTGGCATCAATAGAGGAATAATCAATGGCATGTGAGAGCCATGTGACGAAACTCCGGGAACTTCTACCGGCGCGTGTGGGCCATTTGTCGTGCCGTTTGGAGCCGTATTCGGTGGTCTTGAAGATTGGTGGCTGGGCAACCAATGTTTTGAATACCGTACCGGATGGCGTACCGGTCAAGGCATTGGAACGAAATATTTCGGTACCGGTACCGTTTCGTGTACCGTTTCGGGATAGTCGATATATAAATAAATTATATGTATAAATATAAATAAATAAATTATATTCTAAAATAATAGTTTATATATGAATAATTTATACATAAATACATATATATATAAATTATAAATAGTCTGGTATAAATTGGGAGTCAAAAAATAAACTTGTAGTTTGAAAAAATGAAAAAAAAAAATAAAAAATGGAAGGCCAAAATACCGGCCGGTACAGGCCGGTACGTAGGCCGGTACAGGCCGAAATATCGGCCGGTACGACCGGTACCGGCCGGTACGGCCGGTATTCAGACCGGTACGAAACAGGTGCAATATCTGTACCGGACCGGTGACCGGTACGGAATATTCCGGTCGTACCGGCCGGTACGGTACGGTATTTAAAACCATGTGGGCAACACCATGGAGGGGTGCGTGCTAATCTATGGTCACCAGAGTCTTCCAGATGTGCGATTCTCCCTTATTTAGCCTAAAAAAAAAAACACACACACACACACACACAACTCTGGGTAGGGGAGAGAGGGAGGGAGGCCGGCAGATGGAGGGAGGGGGAAGGGAGCCAAAGCTCCCACCCATTCTAGGCGAAACTGTGGAGAGTGTTTAGAGAGAATGGGGAGTTTTAATTCCTAGAGAGAGAGAGGCGGGTGGAATATCCAGGCGGATCAATGTTAAAAAAAAATCGCTAGTGACAAAACATGAAAGTTGCTCTCATGTAATCGACAACCTTTTCAGTAGAATATGTTCTTCAAATTATAACTTGTTTTTTTCAAAAGTGTATAGTGAACAAATTACATTAATAACCCTGGGTTTTAGTATAGAAAAACCTTAGTAGAAGATTTTTGGAGGATAAGAAAAATTCGGAAAGCCAGACTCTTGTAAAAACCCAATGTATACTGTGGTAATTATAATAGAAAGAAAGTATACCAAAAACTAGTTTTAATTTCTTCAATGATCTCAAGAGATGACTCCATCTTGCTTGGAGGTTGTTGAAGACTTGCAAAATTTTGTATTGCAGATTTTACAAGATCGCTCGAGCGGAGGCTTTTGGCTGCTCGAGCGGAGGCTTTTGGCTGCTCGAGTGAATTCAGGCAGATTCGAATGCTCGACTGCCGCTCGACAGTGAGCTCAAGCGGGTTGTAGGAAAACAAAGATCGCTTGAGCGGAGGCTTTTGGCCGCTCGAGTGAAATCAAGCAGAGTCGAATGCTCGATGTGCGCTCGACACCCCGCTCGAGCGAACATCGTAATTTGACAGATCAAAGGTTTTTCGCCGTCACACCATATAAAATGAATTTTTCACTCTATAGCCGTGGCTGTTGACAAAAGAACACTTTTTAGGATAGAAAAACACAGCTAGAAGGATTCAATTCATCTGTTTTGGAGAGGGAATTCCATATATTGCACGTACGTTGGAATCATACACGAGCACAGATGGGAGAAAAACATTGAATCATTTCCTTGAGTATTTGAAGACGAGTTGCGGCTGCGAGGAGTATTTTTCAGCGTTTATTTTCTTCCAATATTCTTAGAACAATTATGGTGAATTCGTTTATGTTGAATTCCATTTCTAACATGAGCTAAATTTGATTTATTCTAGGAAAACGATGTAACCTATTTCCAAACTATGCTTGATTGTCTATGCTAATTTAAGGCAATTCTCTCTTTGTTTCTCTGATTTATTCTGAATTTATTGCTTCTAATTAACTGGCCATTGATTAGATGATTTTTAATCTTGTGATTTGCTATCGAAAGAGGGAATCATAGGGTAGATTTTGAATATTTCAGCATAGGTAAGTATAGAGATCGAAAGACTTGTATGAACCTATGTAGTAATTAAATCATTGATCTTATTGCTTTCTTAATTATTTAATTTGCATATTCTTGTGTGAATTGATAAACAAGAGTAATTTCCAATTGACTATCGAAAGAGGCTTTTGGATGAATTAGAGATTTGCTAATAGACGAAAAGAATTAAATTAAATTAGCTCGATGAGAAAAGCATAGTGAAGAATTAGGTGAAATCGATTTCCTAGAAGTTTTCTTTCCCATAAATTTGATCTTTGAATGTCAGTTTTATTTCTCTTTGAATTGATCTTAGTTTAATTTGTAACTACAAAAATTTTAGTGATTCCTCTAGATAAAATCGAAATTAGTATAATTTTGGTATTTGGCAAAAGTAAGGTACCAATCCCTGAGGACGATCTTTTCTTATCACTTTATTATAAAACTATGATACTGTGCACTTGCAGTTTTGCACCGATCAAGTTTTTGGCGCTGTTGCCGGGGATTGATTTATTATTATTCTTTTTGTCAATATTAATACAAAGTAATCTTGGTTTTAATTTAGAAATTTATTTTATTTTTGTTCTCCAGGTGTGTTTTTGACGTTGGATGCATCGTGCTAAATCTCGTGATATTATTCATTTTGATCCAGAGATTGAAAGAACTCTTAGATCATAAAGAAGAAATAAGATACTAGTCATGGCTGAAAAAGAACGTGAGACACTACCACGCACCTTGAAGGACTATGTACGACCAGTTGTGAATGAAAATTACTCGAGCATAATGCGCCAGACAATTAATGCCAAAAACTTTAAGCTCAAACCAGCTTTGATTAGCATGATGCAAATTGAGTCGAGGCTCGTTATTATGAAATGTCACCATAAAAAATACGAAAAACCAAAGAAATTATTTAGAAGTGCTCTAACCTGCCCAACCCAATTGTTAATTCCATACACTATCAAGACATGGGCCCAAATACTTTGAAATGGACTGGAAAACACAAGCCCATAAGAACCAAAGATCAGAATCTATACCATGCACATCTCCACGCCTATTTCCATGCCATGCATGTGTCTACCATTCTAGGGTTCATGACAGTATATATATATATGTGTGTGTGTGTAAGGGTGTGTGTGTGATCTACATGTTGATAGTTTTCCAAAATAGGGTTCCCGTAGCCCTGTGTTTTAGTGAAAAGTCTCCTTCACGTAGTTGCTGCAGCGACTTCGCTAGCTTAGCCTACTGCACCTCCACAATCGCAGCCAAGTTGTGCCACCTCGTTGCTGCACCAACGTGAGATAAACCATAGCCAAAATTGCTTCATAGAGTTACCCTTGCACCAACAGCCTCCACCCCACAAAAACCATGAACCCATAGCCATAGTCCACAGTAAACTCGCAAACCACCCAACGTTGCAAAGTTCTCTCCTGCAAGACGGAAGCCGCCGGGCCACTACTTCAAACCTCCCACCCACGCCACCGTAGTTAGCCCTGAACCATGTGTAGGAACCACCATGCAAGCTTCACCATCACCAAAGGACTCCGTTTCAAGAACCCAAAATAGAGCAACAAAACCTCTCCATCGAGTCAGTTTTTTAGCACCGTGACACATCGGTGAAGCCAAGCTACATCTCCAACCCCTCCATGTCGCCTCCACCTGCACAAAAGGTGCTGCTGAGCACTACACGTCACCCTAGATCGTCGCAAGCTTCCTCACTGTCTCACGGTGAGTTTCCTCTCTCCCTTGACGCCATACCCTCTTTCTCTGTTCTCTCTCTCTCTCTCTCTCTCTCTCTCTCTCTCTCTCTCTCTCTCTCTCTCTCTCTCTCTCTCTGTGTCTCTGTCTCTGTCTCTGTCTCTCTCTCAGTGCTCAGTTGCCCAGATCGCTGGCATACCCACCTCAGTTACGTAGCTCCGCCCGAGTCTCCACCGCATTTTCCTTCCTTAGTAATCCCCTATCGTAGCCTTCGTTCTTTTAAGTAAGAATGCCTCCTACATTCTAACTTAGAAACTTAAAAAAGTTTCCCAGTTTAAGTGGGTTTTCTGAAGGTAATTACAATGATGCCCTTATTATTTGCCAAACTGAATAGGTTTTTTAAAAAAATTAATAACTTTTGTGAATTTATGTTAGGCCTTGTTTATTTTGGTAGGGCTTGAGTCTAAGATCAACCTGTCATTTGCTTGGCCTTTAATTGAGGTTTGTTGAGTTTTTTATTTTTTATTTTATTTATTTTTATTTTTATTTATTGATTTATTATTTATTTTATTTTTATTTTTTTTGTAAAAGAGTTAGGGCCACCTATCCAAGAGTGACCCCTCCCTAATTTTATTAATAAACCTTCATTTGTGGTGGAGGAATATTATGGTCACATTTCAGGCATTTGGTGGTTTACATAATTGCAAAATACCAAAACCCAGCATGCAAAAAAAGGACCAACCTAATTGAAAATCAAATGCAGACTGGAATAAAAAAATAGAGCTCTTAACTTGCTTGAAAAAAAAATATACAATAATTTATAAAACCAAGAATATCTTAGACGTAAAGAAGGCATCCATTCCTAAGTCATACGAATTAAACCTAGCAGCACTTGGGGAGTCTCACCCAAATTGGACAAAACAAAATTTGAACCTGAAGCCCCTTTTTTTGCCAACCAATCTGCCACTTTATTTCCCTCTCTTAAAACATTGTTCACAGGATAAACCATGGAGTTCATAATGTTAAGGACTTCCTCCTAGAATTCCTCCAAATACCACACTCCATATCTCTTACTCTTCCACCAAGATATCACAACCATCGAATCAAGTTCTATTTTAACGTAATTAATACCTAAAGATTTGCTTACCTTGAGACCTTGAAGAAGGGCTAATAGCTCTACTTTATTATTAGACCCAGTGCGAATGAAAGAAAAAAATGTATGAATTAAAATAACTTGATCATTCCTAATGATCCCACCTACACTCGAGGAGCCCAGGTTGCCCATACTATTGCCATCTATGCTCAACTTAAACTAGCCAACTACTGGACGCTGCCAAGCAATTGCTCTACATCGCCGTCCCTAAGGAAACACGGGTGAAACTTGCAAACTATCTAGAATCTGCATATCAAACTGGGAGAGGTGAGAAACCTTATGCACTTCTTGACATAGGTCACCAATCCATCGGCAAATGGATTGGATCAGTTCGGTCTCAGATTCTAATTGACCCTCCATACGTGCCAAGCATATTCTCCTCCAAATTCTCCATGTGATGATCACCGGTAAAATCCCTACTATTATTCCCACCTGAGTCGAGCATTTTGAACAGTGAAACCGAATCTACATGGTTTCTTTCTAGGTGCAACCAAGAGGAAGCAAAGTTTTGAATACTGTTTCGGTGACCATTTCGGTTAAGGCATTGGAATGAAATATTTTGGTACCGGTATGTTTCGGTGTACTGTTTAAGAATTAATTATATATTATATATAAATATTTATATGTATATATAAACTAATAACAAATAAAATACATATATATATATATATAAGTGTGTATCATGTATATGTGTATATATATATAGAATAACTGAATATTTATAGAATGAATATATGTTAAAAAAATCACAAACTTGAGTTAAGACACAAAAATAAAGAAAAAAATATAAGAATAGATAAATTATTAAAAATAATGATATTTAAAAAAATAGAGAATGAGGGAACATATTTAAAGTTATAAAAAAAATTAAAATTATAGAAATATATTTATATTTTAGAATTAATTAAATACGATTTGGATTTAAAATTTACAAAAACTGCCTGAAACGGAATTATGACCGAAATGGCCGAAATTTGACCTAAATAGCTGAAACGGGACCAAAATGACCGGAATTTGAAGCGAAACAAAATGGGGTAGTAAAGTGTACTGGACACTACACCGAAAAGGCAAATTCCGGTCATTTCGGTAGGAACGGAAAGGAATTCAAAACCTTGAGCGGGAGACCAAAAAGAGCTCCAAACAAATGCCAAACCTTACTAGCAAAATCTCTTGCAAAAAGCACATAATTATGATCTTCATAGTTACCATCCCTGAAGCAATCACATCGGGAGGTAATAAGGAGGCCAATGCGACAAAGTTGATCATCCACACTCAAATATTAATAGACATTTTAAGAGGGTGTCTTTTATGCCACATCCACAAGTGCCATTCTAAGTTGCAACCCCTGATATGAACACAATCCCAAGATGACTTAGTGGAAAAAAAGCCTATTTCATTTTTTGTCCAAATCAAAACATCCAAGCCCAACTTGCTATTTATTGGAGTCTCCAAAATCCCATCAACATTATCCGGACCAACTAAGAGCACAACCAAGTCCACATCCTGACTTTTAGATAATTTACAATCCTTGACTTTAAGAAGAGGTTGTCCAACGACTTGCATGTCCTCAAATAAAGGACCACTATCTCTCCATTTATCATACCAAAAGAAGAAATTTCCCTCCTTTAGCCGCCACTTCGAGTTATTCATGACCATCGGGAGGATTTTAACAATTATTTTCCAAAATTTTGTACTTAGAGTTGCATCAACCAAGGTCCAAGGTTAGATCTGACATACTTTTATTTTAAAAAATTTTCCCATATAGATTTTCCTTGAATAAGATTCCAAGCAAGCCTGGTGTGCAAGGTTTGTTACATATCATCAAGGAGCCTCAAGCCCAGGCCACCATCCTCAACCAGTCGACAAATGTTTTTCCATGCCACCCATTTTTTCTTTCCTTTGCCATTCACCTCCCACCAAAACAATTTACTTATCCTTCGGTGAAGGACTTTAATGATGGATTTTAGGTTCTGTAAAACAGCAAAAAGATGAAGGGCCATACTAGATAGGACGTGCCGTAATAAGATTAGTCCTTCTGCCTACCGATAGAAGCTCCATCTTCCATCCTGCCATTTTATTCCAAACTTTAGTCACCATTTATTCCAAGTGCACATGTTTTAGTCTTCCCAAGATGATAAGGACCCCTAGATACTTAAAAGGAAAAGTTCCTTCCAAAAAGCTTGTCTTCCATAGTAGCAATCTCTTGCGAGCCATGGGAATTTTTTGAGAAAACAATATGGCAGTCTTTGTATGATTTATACATTGACCAGACCAATCTTCATATTCTTTTTAGGATGGCTAAAAGCTCCATGATGGATCTCGTACTGCTATTCGTAAAATGCACCACATCATCAAAATACATAAGATGAGAAATTATTGTCATACCTCAAGTCTGTAAGAAATTATTGAAGTTTATTGATTTAGGATTATGTTAAGTGCATATTAATTTGTAGAAGTATTTTACATGGATTAGGTTTTACTGAGTATAAATGTTAGCCATGCACTTTAATTTTCATAAATAATATAAGTTTAAATAGTAGGAGAAATTAAGTGAAAATCAATAAATTTGAGGAATGATGATATTTTAGGGTTACGAGAAGTTTAAATTTTTAGGAAAAAATGGGTTATTTTAGTATTTCAGCTTCAAGTATTGAAATACTTGTCTAATTGGAAATTTATAGAGGTTACGTGACAATATTATTGGTGACGAGTAATATTCGTTCAGTACTGTTTTGGGAAAATTCTGAAAAGAAAAGTCTAGGTAAGCGGGGTTCCTATGTCAGATTTTGTATAAAAGAAATGGTTTGAGGTTGAGTTTTAAAACTATGTATGTTTTTGTTATGAAAATAAATCTGAAACAACCTCAGTTATTTGTTTTGGATTACTTATGAAACTTTGTATAAGACAAAAATATTTTTTGTCATGTCAGGTGTAGACATGAGCTTATTTTAGGCATTTTGTTTATAAGCTGTGCAAAAAGAGGGAATATGAGAATTTGTGCATAATTATATGACGATGATATGATTTTATTGTGTTCTGAATATGTTCTGCGTTCTGATATGATAGGATGTGATCTCTGAAAAATCTTTAGCTTGACATTCTATTTCTGTTCCATTCTGACCTTACCACTGGTGTAAAACTGTGGCCTCTATTCGGGTTGATACCAACATTTTTGTTTTCGGTGCAACCACTTTAGAAGCCAAAGTGGTTTTTTGCATGGTCTTTCACGTGTGCACACTTGTGGATTTCGAGAATGAATAATGGAAAGATTTCACATTCTGTTTCTACTCGGTTAGCCGCCGAGATTTGTATAATCCTACCACAAAGGGTTAAACATGAAATTCTATTATGATGTGATATTTCAGTTATGCTATGCTAAAGGAATTTGAATAAAAATATTTCTAAACTTTGACTCTGATATTGTTGATAACATGTTCTGATTATGCATTTTGAAAATAAAAATGTTTTGTTGTACATTCTAAACTCTGTAAATACTCATATTTACATACTAGTAGATGCTTTCCATTTACTAAGTTGTTGATAACTCACCCATTATCTCTAAACTATTCAAGAGTGTGAAGTGTTAACAAGGTTTGATCATTGTAGAGGAATAAGTGCCAAAGGGTACAAGTATTTATTGGAGAGTCCTATTTAATAAATTTATTATTTTATGTTATTTTAGTGTTTTAAGTAATGGATATTTCCGAGTCTTTGTGGATATTTTAATTTATTTTATTGAAGTATTTTTTTAGTGTCCTGGTTGAAGAACATATATATTTGGCTTAAATAAATGAATTAATATTTTGTGGAGTCTTTGTACTATATATAATTGTGTTAGGGGGGCAGTGGGGCCCTGCTGCCCCAGTGTCCTCGCTGTCAAATTGCCTGTCCGCTCTGCCCCCGTGTGGTGGGGCGGATTACCCCGCTCGCATAGGGGGGTGGGGGTTCCCCCACCCATATTTTGCCACTTGATGGGGGTAGGGGTGGGATGGGGTGGTCTCTCACCTTGGACATACCCCGCCTCGCCGCTGCCATGAATATATATAATTATAAATATAATTTATATTTAAAAAAAACCTCAAGTGACCAAAATGACATTGTTTTGGCACCTTTTTTTTTTTTTTTTAATTAACTCTGTAAACCCAAAAATGGTAACATTTTGGGTTTACTTCCCTAAAGGGCTAAACCCCCCCTCCCCTCGATCTGAATTCAGATCTCCCATCACCCACCCCCCTTGATCTGAAGGGTGAAGCCCCATCGCCCGGCTGAGTTCGCCGTTTGTGAGAGTATCACAGCCGTCACAACCCCATGTCGCCATCGGAGCTAACCTCCTCGCTGTAGTTGCGAAGGTAAGTCCGATTGAGGATTCTCATCTCTCTCTTTTTTTTTTTTTAATTATATAGTTTTATGGAATTAAATGGTGGATGAGATTAATAGAGATGGAATTGTGAATTGGGTACTTTGGAAGATTGAATGTGCATGTGTGTGATGGATCCGATTGTGATTGAATGTTTTTAGGGTTTTGTGATTTATTTTGATTTTGTGATCTAATTCAATTTTGTGATTTATTAGGCTTTCATTTGAATCCATAAGAGTATATATGATTAGATATACAAAAATTTCTTTTAAATTGAGTTAGAAAACACTTCCTCCAACCCATTTAAGAAATGACAAAGTTTTCCTCCAAATCCTAACAAAGGATGCCAATTAGCAATGAATTTAGTTGAATGATGTAATATTTCAATCTTGATAATTTAGTGTATACTGTATTTTCTCATTTAGTAATTTATAATGTCCAAAAAAAAAAAAAATAATGGCATGTTGCTACTACAGTTTTGATAAGCAATGTTTATAACATGGAGTAGAAGGTCATTCGTTGTCTTCAGCAATGCTCCAACCTGTTGATGCCTGGTAACAATAATGATATTTAAAAACCAATGTTGGTATATTTAAATTTTGTTCTATCATTTATGAAATGGTGTCATAAAGAATCTTAAGATTAAAGACAAATGCTTTAACACAGAAAATATTTCATATTAACTGAATTGATTTAGTTTTATTTTTATTGTAAAATAAATCTAATATATTATATTAAGTTATTTAAAAATTTATTTTAAAAATTTATTTAATTAGAAGGTGAACAACTACATACTAAAAATAATAAAACCTGTTTTGGAATGCATTGCACTTGGTTGGATGTTAATACTTTTGATGTTTGCTATAATTTCAGATTTGTTGTTTGGTTGAGTTAATGGAAATGCTGACAGATTCTAGTGCGAGCTCTCCTATTTATGGTACTCATACCCGTACCCTTATCCGTACCCCTACCACTATGCCTACCCCTACGAAACCTTGCCCTGCCAATTTGGTTTCATTTCACCGACTAGAGGGTGGTGATCCTAATAACCCTCAAGCCTAGTGTAACTATTGTGGTAAAATTTATGGATGCCCCTATACGAAACATGGCACCTCACTATTAAATGTGCACTTAGAAGAGCAATGTTAAAAAAGTTCAATTCTAAGATCTTTGCAAGAGAAGAGCCAATCTAGGCTAGAAATTGGACTTAAAAAAATGAAGGATCGGAGTAGTGAGGTTACAATGTTAAAGGGGTACATGAAGTATGATCCTGAGGAATGTAGGATATACCTAGCTCGTATGGTCATCATGGACGAGCTACCTTTTCAAATTGTGGATGGGAAAGGGTTCCAAGCGTATTGTCACTACTTGGAACCAATGTTTCAACTTCCTTCTCATCACATGGTGGCAAGGAATGTAAAAAAAATATTACCAAAAGGAGAAGTTGAGGGTTTTTTTGGCGGATCAATTTGTTTGCCTCACCACTGATTGTTGGACATCGGTCCAAAATTTTAATTCTATGTCCTTGACTTGTCATTCTGTTGATTGTGATTGGACATTGCATAAGAAAATTCTAAAATTTTGTCAAATTACCGATCACAAGGGTGAGACGATTGGAAGGAGCTTGGAAGCCTGTATAAAGGAGGGTGGGTTGACACGTGTTGTGACATGCACAATTGATAATGCCTTGTCTAACGATGTCGCATTGGGATATCTTAAGACTTTTCTTAGAGAGGCAAATAACACAATCTTGGGTGGTGATTATTTGCATGTGAGGTGTGCGGCACATATTCTTAATCTTATTGTCAATGATGGTATGAAAAACCTTCATGACTCGATTGCTCGGGTTAGGACTGCTGTTAGATGTGTGAGATCTTCTATTGTGAGATTGGACAAATTCGAGGTTGTTGTGAGGTCTGCGGGCCTAACATCAAAGAATGGGCTTTGTTTTGATTTGACTACACGATGGAACTCAACATTTTTTATGTTGGAGGCAACCCAAGAGTATAAGTTGGCATTTGCATTATTGGATGAGGAAGACATCCAATATGTAAAATATTTTGATGATCAAGGGAGATTGGGGAAGCCTATCACTGAGGTCTAGGATGTTGTATTTACTTTCATAGATTTTCAAAGGCTTTTCTACGAGGTTACCACGATTTTATTTAGTTTTTTGTATCCTACATCCCATCATTTTTCCAACAAATACGTAAAGTAAATGAAGAATTAGATGAGATTATCGCGAGCGGTCACACTAGGCTACCGGAGATGGCATTGTTGATAAGGCGAAGTACGACAAGTATTGGGAGGAAAATTTCGATAAGGCTAATATGTTGTTTTTATGTAGCTATTGTCCTTGACCCTCGGTTTAAGGTGGATGGCATGGTATATGGATTGGGTATTACTTGCAGGCAGGTATGGGCGGAGCATATTGCATCAAGGGTTAGGGAAACCCTTGATAGATTATTTGATGAGTTTACCATCTTGCGGGGTGGTAATATTGTGGCACCTACCCCTATCTCGCCATCAGTTCCTGATGCCAGGGATGAGAAAAAATGTAGAATAGACTGGGGTGACAGGATGGAGGGGAACCCCTTCACGAGGAGTACTACAGAGCCTAAGTCAGAAATGGACAGATACTTTTTTTTGGGGGGGGGGGGGGGGGTGAGGATTCTTGAACCATATGTATGAGACTTTGATATTTTAGCTTGGTGAAAGATACATGTCCCCTAGTATTCCGTCCTTACACAAATAGCCTGTTGTATTTTGGCCATCCCTATTAGTATTGTAGCCTAAGAGTCAGCTTTTAGCACTGAAGAACGCATATTGGATCCATTCTAGAGCTCATTAGATCCTGCCACTATAGAGGCTTTGATTTGCACCTCAAACTAGATCACGGAGAGTTCAATTCATGTTTCGGATGTTATTGATTATTGTCAGGTTGACACCGAGGAGGAGTGTGCAGGTGAGCCTAGATCTGGTAATTTGTCACTTGAATTCAATTTTCATATTTTTATTTATTTATTTTCATTTAGTTGGTGTTAATTTCAAATTTAATTATTCTAGTGATACCTGGGACAGTGTCTACGGCTACCTCTGCTGTAGTATGACTTCATGTATATTTGATTCTAGGCCCACCATTGTTCATGGTTTGCACAATTAATCCCGTAATTATTTTTTTTCATGTTTATAAGTTATAACTTTATATTTATAATTCTAATTCGTTTTATTTTTAACTTATTGTTATTGCAGGTTTTATGATCTTCAATTTGATTCTCACATAACTCAACTCAACTCAACTCAGAGTTTCACTGAACTCACCGCCACCTAAAATTGATCAAACTTCTCAATATTATGATTTTTTTAATCTACAATTAGTTGTAATGTTAATAGTAAAATTTGTAGTATTTATTATTTTTATGTCTTTGTAATTTTGTAATTGTTTATTAGTTGTCTTAATATGTAATTTTTATCATTCTAGATTTGTAACAGCTTAGTACGTGCCTTAGTGATGGTTATTACTTAGTACTTAATAGACTAATAGTATTAGGTTGAAATTTGAACTTGGAACCTAGTAATTAGTTATCTATTCATTTTTTTAATATATAAATTTAGTTGTAGTTAAAGTTTTAGTCCAAAAATGTGTTTGAATGTGTTTCTGGGCCATTTTGGGCCAAAAAAACTGATCTGGATCATTTTGGGCCCAGATAATCGAAATGGGCCAAAGGCCCAAATGAACACATGCCGGGGGGTGGGGTAGGGGGGGTCGGAAGTCCACCCTAGCCACCAGAAAGGGTGCCCTGCCCCTACATGGGTGGGGTCGGAGGATAGGGACAAAAATCCTCCCTCCGTCCATGAGGGGTCGGGGGGCGGGGTAGGGGTGGCCCTGCCCTTGGGGGGGGGGGGTGGGGGCGGGGGGGGGGGGGGGGGGGGGAGGGGCAAGTAGCACCCGTAAATTGTGTTATGGGAGATGATTTTAAGTTTCTGGAGCTAACTCTCCAGACCTTCGGGACCGGGACGTTATAGGCATACTGATCAGTAGAAAATTTCCTAACTCTGAGATGGGTAAGCCTATTGTTGCTAATGATAAAATTGACAACCTCTCATGGTTGGGATGTCTAAACAAAAATATATAAAGAATTTTGTAAGCAACTCTCTTTTGTTAATGTTGCCCACATATAATATATTACTAATTTAATATAAGGTTACGGGTGATATTAATCATAAAAGAATGTATCACTTGAAGATACACTATTTGTTGCATCCCTTGATGGAAGAGTGCCATGCAACACTATTATCATTAGATGGAAGAGCTCACCATGGGCAACAATATTTATTAGCTTGAAGTCTGTATTCACCATATATGAGTGCTTTATTATTATTATTATTATTATTATTATTATTATTATTATTATTATTATTATATTTTTTAGAAGAGCCGAGGATCACCTGTCCAATAGTGATCCCGTCTCAATTTTATTAAGAAACCCTCACTTATGATGGAGGAAAATCGTGGTTACAGACCGACACCTGGGGTTACAAAATAAGCAAAAAAGACCAAAACCAGGTGTCAAAAAACATAGAAGCCTCTAACCAGAAAAACAAGACAACAAGGAACAAAACAAAATGCTGAAAAGGAGAGACACCTGCAAAAAAGACATTAGCACAAGAGAAAAACAAAACAAAAAGGAAAAGAACTTACCAAACCAGCACGACAAACACTCCAAAAAGAAGAGAATCCGTTAACTTCAACGCAAAGAAGGGAAGCCCAATTTATCTAATCGAATTAAGCCTCTGGGAATCCTAGTCATATCCCCAATAACATTCCAAACTGAATGGTGACCAGTTACACCACTCTTAGCCAACTAGTCAACAACTTTATTGCCCTCTCTATAAACATGTCGAAACATACAAACCGTAGAGGTAGTAAGATCAAGAATATCTTCCCAAAAATTCTCCAAATACCACACACCACATCTCCTCCTATTCCACCATCCATGAGATAACCACTTGAGAATCTAATTCAATTTCCACCAAGTGTATACCCAAATATTTATAGGCTTTGAGACCCTACAATAGAGCTAACAACTCAGCTCTATTATTAGAACCAAAACCAATATGAGAAGTAAAAGCATGAACCAGATGACCGCGATCATTTCTAATAATCCCACCCACCCTTGAAGAACTTGGATTACCAAGACTACTGCCATCTGTAGTCAACTTGAACCACCCTTGAGCGGGTTTTTTTCCAAGTCACAAGCTAAGAATGATGTCTAATTGGGGCCAAAGCCGGGATATGTAAAGCCTGCAAGATTTCCAAATCAAACCATGAACAAATATTAACCTTATTCATGTCTTGACACACTGAAATCATCCAGAACTTAATAGCATGCCAAACCGAATTGAAAGGCTCGAAACGCCCCTCCATACGGGCCGTACATCTTCTTCGCCAAAGCTGCCAAGTAGTGATAGAAGGGAGAAAACCCACCAAACACCCCACTTGAGAAGAAGAAGAAGCATGTCGAAACCAGGCTGTCATTGTCTCCATCCAAGAGCGACCAATAGGAAGACCAAAAATAGCACCAAAATAATGCCAAATCTTTGCAGCAAAAACCCCTCCAAACATGACATGGTTCTGATCTTCATAACTACCTTCATCACAACAGTCACATCGAGAAGCTATAAGAATACCAATCCGTCGAAGACGATCGTCAACACTCAAAGCCATATTCCAAGCTTTCCACATAGCAATAGAAATTTTAAGGGGAAGAGATTTATGCCACATCCAAGAATGCCATTCCATGCCAGACCCTCGAACACGAATACAATCCCAAGCCGATTTAGTATTGAAACTGTCACACTCATGCTTCGTCCAGATCAACACATCAGAACCCCCCTAACAATGAGCCAAAGCCTCAGTTATGTCATCCACATTATTCTGACCCACTAAGGTAGTCAACAAATCCACATCCCAACTATTAGACATTTTACAATCCTTAATTTTAAACAGCGGGTTTCCCACAATATGGAAATCATCAATTAAAAGGCCCCTTTCCCTTCATTTATCATACCAAAATAAAATGTTCACATCCCTAACACGCCACTTGGAGTTATTGAGGATACTGGGAAGACTTTTAATGATCATTTTCCAAAACCTCGTACCTTTTTTAGTGTCAATGAGGGACCACAGGGAAGACCCCACATATTTTTCCTTAAAGAATCTAGCCCATAAAGACTTACCTTGAATTAAATTCCAAGCAAACCGCATGTGCAAGGCTTTTTGCATATCATCCAAATTGTGCAACTCCAGACCACCTTCCTCAATAGGCTTACAAATATTGGCCCAAGCCACCCATTTTTTTGTTCTTTCCCATTCACCTCACCCCAAAAGAAAGTACTCATCAGACGATTAAGGACTTTGATAATAGATTGGGGAACCTGCAAAATAGCAAACAAAAGTAAAGCCATACTAGAAAGAACATGCCGAAGGAGAATCAGACAACCCCTCGAGAAAAGGATCTTCATTTTCCACCCGCTAATTTTTTCCAGACTTTATTCACCATCTCCTCCAAATGCTCATGCTTGAGACGCCCCAAAACAATAGGAACCCTAAATACTTAAAGGGAAAAGATCCTTCCAAGAACCCTGTCATCCGCTTGAGAGCTCTCTTATGGGCCAAAGAGATTTTCTAAGAAAAGAACATGGAAGTTTTATCTTTATTGATAATCTGACCTGACCAAGTTTCATACTTCTCAAAAACCCGTAATAGTTCCCTAATAGAATTCGGGAAGATCCCTTTCAGAATTTGGGTGTCTGTCTACTCGTGATAATTTACTGTGTATATGGATCAACATGGTTGAAGATATGCATTCTGGTTTATGCATTTCTGCTGCACATCTATTGAGATTTCTTATAAAGCCTTCTACCTCTAATCAAAAACTGAACTTGAAAAAGATGATCATATTGAAAAACCATTGAGGAGGACTTGTGAGCTTCCAAAGTTAGTGCATGAGGAAGCCACCGATTTGGATGTAAATGTACTATTCTATGATTTTAGCAAGATGTTCGGTAAAATGTATGAATTATATTTTAACAATAAAGAACATGTGTGATTTCTGATTTGTTGGCTTTGATGCCGGAAAGCAATGAAAACATAGTTTAGCAAAGTTTTGTATTTTAATATAAATAAATGAAACTAAGCTTAAATAGGAAAGACAAAGCTAGTTGTTTGAGTAGTGCATTTTTTTAAAGATTTTAGTAGTACTTGGAGCTAAATAACGCATGGTGCATATTTCTTCCACCGTTATTATGTGTATGTAAACATATTTAAAATCGTAATGTAATTTCTTTTTAAAGAATAAAGAGAGAAAAAAAACTTACTTTGGGACGTGTGCTAGCTAGAATTGGAATTTCTTAATGACTTGAATGATTGATATTGTCATTTCGAAATTCCAAGTGTTGTGGTAGTCCAAAAGCTATATATAGTCATGATCCTACCATGAATAAATAGGGAAATTGCTCCCGCGTGACTCTCTTGCTTTCTCATATAAATTCCTCATTTCTTGGGCTTCCCCATTGCACCTTTATCAAAGGTACGGTTTTGGACCATAAGCTTCGTTCCTTCCAATCTACATTTCGAGATTTGGTTACGATGGAACTAAATTCTGACTAATCAGGCAGGGTTGTTGGTTCTTAAAAATTCTCTCCAACGAGGACACATGAAGCATGTTATGGATCCCTTCATACTCCTCTGGCAAAGCCATTGGGCCTATTCCCTCCAATACGTAATAGGGTGTAACATATCTTGGGCTCAATTTTCCTGTTGACCCAAACGTTTTTACTCATTTCATAGATGATATCTTGAGATATATACAATATATTCTTTACATCTAATGGACACTGTACACAAATGTATAAATTTTTAATTTATTTTTCTCTCTTTTTTTAACTTTTTTCTTCACTGCCAAAAGCCACTTTATTTTGTTTTTGTCTCTTGCTAGGCCTCCTGATGTGAACCCGCAGAATTGGAATTCTTTGAACCCACAATGAATTTAAAGACTCACTCAAGAAAGTCAAAATCAAGTCAATGTATGGAAGAATCTAGACCAGTTAAGGAACTCGTTTCAAGAGCCTAGATTATATTAAAATCTAGACCCGTTAAAGAACCTATCTCAAGAACCCAAATTACAAATAAAGAATGCCACAAAGGTTGTGATTTACCTTTGATAAGTTCAAGAGTTCAATCTAGAACAAAAGGAGATAAACTCAACTCACAATGAATAAAATTCATCAATTTTCATAAATTGAGGCTACAAGGAGTTTAAATAACCGTTTCCAAAACATAACCTTAGCTAAAATAAGGCCTATTCTTTCCAAAAATATCCTTGAGTGAATAGTAACTCAGCTACAGTAACCCTATTGAAATCCTAGTTTAACAAAATAATAACTTTCCCAACATACCCTTAAGTAATTCTAATAAGAAACCCAATTATTCCAAACTAATAAAATAAGTCCTTTAAATGAATTAAAAATTTTGAAAGCCTTCAAGTGCCCAAAACCTTTAAGTCACGTTGTTTCTCTCTTCCATAACTTGTATTAAATGAATCAAAATTGGATCTTCATCCTTCAAACCCATCTTAAATGTTGGGCTCTTGCTAGACACGTCCTAATTGGATTGTACCAATCTTTGCATTGCTTCCTTGCTCTTCTTATCTCTCAATCTTGTGATTGTCTCATTTTGCAAAGGATCTTTGAGACCTGATTCACCTTGTTGCCCATCATTCCCCCTTTCCTCAAAAGGATTTGACCTCGAATCTCCACCTGCATCAAAGGGAAAAAGATTAGTAATATTGAAAATAGCAGAAACATGATACTTACCTGGAAGTCCACTTGATATGAATTATCATTTATTTTCTCATGAATTTGGAAAAGTCTATCCAAGTTACTCTTGTCATCAATAAGCAAAAGCATCAAAGCTAAATGAGTAAGTGGATTAAAACCATAAACAATCAAAATGAGAATATGAAGTAGTAGTATGCATGATCTTATTATATGCAAACTCTATAAATGGCAAACAATCCTTCCAATTTTTTAAATTCTTATGAACAACAGTGTGTAAGAGTTGAGTCATGGTCCTATTAACTACTTCAGTCTGGCTGTTAGTTTGTGGATGAAAAGTAGTGGAAAATAAAAGCTTAGTACCCAATTTTCGCCACAAAACCTTCCAAAAGTAGCTAAGGAATTTAACATCCATATTAGAAACAATACTCCTAGGCACACTATGAAGTCGCACTATCTTCCTGAAAAACAAGTCAGCTATATTTGTGGCATCATCAGTTTTATGACATGGAGTGAAATATGTCATTTTTCTAAATCTCTCCACAACCCAAAAAATAGAATCTCTACCCCTTTTCGTCATAGGCAGCCCTAAAACAAAGTCTATAAATATTTCTACCAATGCCTCAATAAAAACGAGTAAGGGCGTATATAACTCATGCGGGAAAACTTTAGATTTGGACTTTCTACCTGTAATGCACTTGTCACAAACGTAATTTATGTCTCTTTTCACCTTACGCCAAAAGAAATGTTCATGCAACAAGTCAATGAATGGCAAATGATACTCTCACCAATGTTCATGAAACACATATAAAGTCTTCCTTTCACCAAAATGACCACTCCAATTATATGCAAAATCAATGAATGGGAAACAATACTCCCACCAATGGTCATGCAACATGTCTAAAATCCTCTTTATACCAAAATGTCCCAACAAACCACACCCATACACAAGCAACTCATGCATAAGACTAGTAGGCTCACAAAGTCTATTCTTTCTAAACAAATACTAATCTATTCTATAGTACTTACCAAATGATGCCTTCTCATATGCTCCATATACACTAGCGAAGTCATCATCATTCGCATGCAATTTCTTATCATATTCAAATCTCAATAACTTTGCATTTAGAATGAAGATAAGGACATACATTCTTCCTAATGCATTAACCACAAAATTTTTCTTACCATGTGTGTAGTTGATTGTATGTGGAAAAGTCTGAATACATTCCTCCCACTTGGCATGCATCCTAGTCATCTTAGCTTCTCCCTTCAAGTGCGTTAAAGACTTATGTTCTTCAACGAAATGTTGGGTAGAAATTGTCGCACCTCGCACAGAATCAATGTAATGCTTAATCTCTCCAATAGGTAGCAATCCACTAAACACGCCATTAGAAATCATGACTTCATATCCTTGCAATAAAAAAATAACAACACTATACAAAGATTCGTTAAATTCGTTAGTATTAAAATTTACCTTAGCATGAAACTCACTTATCTCTTTGCGTTTTTCTCACTTTCTTCACTCTCGCTTTTTTTTCACTTTCCTTTTTCTTTTTGCTCTCTTTTTTTTTTTTAACTCTCTTTTTCCTTTTCACTCTCTTTTTTAACATCTTTTTTTGAACTCTCAACCTCACAATTATTTTTCAAATCATTCTCTTTTTTTTTTTTTAGGTTTCGGCGTCACCCTCATTTCTTTTCTCTCTCATTTTTCTCTCTCTCATTTTTGGTCTCCCTATTTCTTTCTTCCTCAATCTCACTCACACTCTTTCTTTTTTGCTCAACCTCACTTTTACTCTCTCTTTTTTTATCAATCTCAGTTTCTCTCTTTCTTTTTTGATCAACTTCACTTTCACTCTTTCTTTTTTTATCAATCTCAATTTCTTTATTTCTTTTTTTATCAACCTCACTTTCAGTTTTTTTTTTTTTTTTAATCAACCTTACTTTTCAACTTCAATTGGTGCTCATGGACCTATGTTGGAGTTAAAGGAGCAAGTTTGATTTTTTTTTACCATTTTTAAAACTGTACATGTTCCTGAACTTATCATGGATCAATCTCCGATCACACTCCCACGGCCTCCCCAACAAAATATGGCTAGCATGCATAGGCACTACATCACAAAGCATCTCATCCTTGTACTCTCCAATTAAAAAAGAAACTAGTACTTGCTTATTTACTCTAGAAAATGTTCTCTCTCTGCTACTTTGCATTATCCATTTTAATTTGTATTTTGAGAGCGCGACTGGCAACAAGAGACTCACCATGCCCTTCATTCTCATACTCATATTCAAATACTAGGCTCACGCCTCCTCCTATCTCTCCCACCTTGCAGATTTTTAATCACTGCACCTCGTTGATTCATCCTACCCCTCACTTCCTCCAACGCCAAATTCAATTGTTCAAGCTTTTGTTGCATGAATTGCAACACAAAGAATTGGTTATCTACGGTCCCCTTTGGTGATGAGTTACTTTTATGAGATATCGTATGTACTGTACAAAAAGAATGTTAGTGGTAAAAACCTCACACACTCCTTTACGTGTTTACACTCGAATAATGGCACTCCGCTCGTGTTTCACTCTTAATTGGCTTTTTCTCGATAATAGTCTCACACTCTCTTGCCTTTTACGTCTAGAGTTTTCCCACTCAAGTTCTTTAAGAACTAATTAGACTAAATCAAGACAATACACATTATTTTATTCCAACTAGTAATTAGGTCTGAGAAACAAGAACAAGAGAAATACAAAAAGAATAAAATGACACAAGAATTAAGGAAATTATTGGAATGAAAGAGTAATTATAAGACAAGATACCAACAATAATGATGTATGCAGCCCCTTTGATGATGTGGCTCAATAAAAAAATTCAAATTTCTATACTCATTTGTTTTTTTTAATAAATTTGTTTTTTCTTTTCTTTTCCTTTCTCTTTTTTTTTTCTTTTCTTTTCCTTTCTTCTCTCACTAATTCAATCACAAACAACATTATTCAATTGTGACAATCAAACAATTGAATTCAAACACACAAAATTTACAAGGAATAGAAGAGAATCAGTGAACCGGTAATCCAAGCAATTGACAAACTTAGAGATGCAAGAAACCCTAGAATTCTTAAACACTTGATGATGTAAATTTCGGCCACCCTAACATACTCTAACAACAAGCAACTTTGGCAGTCCTAGGATGAAGGAATTTTGGCAGCCCCAATTCAAAAAACTAAAACACAAAGAACCCAAATGATAGAATAATTTGGCAGCCCTAGGAACAAGGAAAATTCTGTACTTTTTTTTTTTTTTTTGCTACCCTAAAATAGCGAATTTCTAGAATTAAAGATGGGATAAATTAAAGATAGAATCAGACTTGATTGGAAACAGAGCTTTGAATACCAAATGATGAACCCACAAAATTGGAATTCCTTGAACCCATACTCAATTTGAAAACTCAACAAAAACAGCCAAAATCAAGTCAATGGATGGAAGAATCTAAACCCCTTAGAAACTCATTTCAAGAACCTATATTATATTAAAATCTAGATCTGTTGAAAAACCTGTCTCAAGAACCCAGATTACAAAGGAGGAACGCCACAAAGGTTGTGATTTACGTTTGATAAGTTCAAAAGTTCATTCAAGAACAAGATGAGATAAACTCAACACATAATTAATAAAATTCATCAAATGTCAAAAACTTTCATAAACTTCATAATGAGGCAATAAAGAGTATTTAAACTAAAAATATAATTAAAACCTTAGTGACTCGGTCTCAAATGTGTGCTTCCAAGTGTAGAAGTGTCAAGTTTTATCAAGGATAAGTCGAGGATTGTATTCCACAGGGACAAAGGGTTTTCAAAGCGTTTGTGACATTTTTGTTATAAAAGATATATCAACTATGAGAGATGAAAATAAATGTGAATCTATGTTTCTAAAATTACCAAGAACCAAGAGATTTAAGGAGAATGTGAAGAAATTGAATTAAACTTGAAAGAAGCAATAAAACAAACACTTGGGATGCAATTTTCGCCCATTTCTAATTTGAAGTTGGATTTACCTCTAATTTCATCTTCTCTCAACCATTTTCTCATTCCAAGAGATTATGATCGATTAATTAAATAATAAGCACACTTTTCAGTATAATTAAGGTACTTGATAGATTTTATAACAAGTGTAAAAGTGAAAGAAAGTCATCAAAATCTTGTTACAAGTTCAAGTATCAACCGTGCCTTTCTGTCTATGACTGAACAAGTTCAAGAACATAGAACTTTAATTCTTACCATAGGTAAAATGAAATACAATTTATCAAGTTAATCATTCAAAATTCCATAACCTTGAAGAAAATCCAACCCAAAACAGTCATGAGTTACTTATTGAATCCCAAGCTAAAAATCTAACCTATCATTTCTAAATAGATAATCTCTCTAAGCATTTGTAAATCTATTGAAAACTAAAGTAAAATAAACAAGAGACAAGTAAACAAAAGAAATGAACCGAAGAAGCTACTGCTGAAAGCAAAGCTGCGGAAAATAAACTAGATGCCGAATAGAATAAATCTGGAAAACCAGCCTCAAATCCCCAAGGTCTGGAACTCAAAACTGTAAAAACTAAGAGCAGAAAAAAAAAGAATCTAAAGCAAGAGAGAGAGAGAGAGAGTGCTTCCACTGACTCAACCCAAAAACTAAAAACAAGTAAGAAAAAAAAATACAGATAGAATGCCCACCAATTGAAAACTGAAAAAGAAAATGAAAAAAAATAAAAAACCGAGAGAGAGTTCCGTCCTAAACGAATAAGACTAAGGAAAAAAAAATACCGTCTCAACGAAAACTAAGGGGAAAGAAAAAAACTAAAAACTCCAAACGAGAGAGAGCGAGAGCTACTCCCTGTGCCGTCTACCTCTTAAAAGTCAAAACAAGTAAAATAAAATAATATCCCTGCGAGAAAAGGCCTCACGCACCCCACGCCGTCTGCACCCAATCCGTAAAAGCCAAAAAGATGTCTGCATTGAGCTCGTGCTTGAGGTCTGCTGCTCTGTGTCCTGCTCCATTCGGCACCCAGGTAAAAACAAAATAAACATGCAGAATAAAATCCCATGCCACCCAAAATTACCCTTGCATCTTGTGTTGATTTCCTTTATTGTCCCCCGAAACTGCCCCTGCATCTTGTGTTGATTTCCTCTGCTGTCTTGCTCCACGTCCAACCGAGTTATATTTTCTTCTAGTATTTTCATAAATGCCCTGCAATAAATTAAAAGTGTATTTCTTTTAAAGGCAAATATAGAACTTTATGTGTGTAAAATATTGGCATCAATTAATTGACATCTAATACTAGAATATGATGTATAATTAAGTGCTCAATTCTCACTTGATAAAATAAATCACTCATTTAAGCAACTTAATTATGCAATTTTAACCCTTTATCACACCCCCAACTAGCTTTTTGCTATACTCTAGCAAATAAAGTGAATGAATTCATGCAAAGGTGAAATTACCAACAATAATTTCAGAAAATCCGAGAATCACATGCCCTAAAATAGACTTGTTGAGTTTAAGAACACTGGAGATAGATTAATCTGAATTTTGTATCAACTGGGAGATTTATACACCATTTAGTTAATCAACCAAGGGAATTACATGTAACAAAGCTTGCTTTCTTTCAAGTTCATAGGAATGGGGTTAGAATTCCAAGATCGACTACCAAGAGGCATTAACAGTTTCAATCATAACAGCTAATCTGAGAAAACCACATGGTATTACTCTAATTCAAAACTATTGTAGTGGCGGCTTTCACGCTATTACACTTTAAAAGGCACCCACTTTCTTATTTAGTAAGGACCCCGATAATAAGCAGCCTTTTCCAATACATAAAGGTAATTATTTATTTATTTATTTAGTGGGGAATCAAGCCTATGAATGTGTGCCTACCTACACTTTCACAAGTCAACCCTTAGCACTATTATCGGAGTCCATTTTCTCATTTAATTCCCTTCAGATTCTTCCTAAACCAATAGGATATGGTTCATTAGAGTCCCAAACAACCGAAGTGTAAATCAACAAACAATGACCCAATGTAGTCTTTCTAGACATTCTGAGCATGTGTTGTGTGTGTTTTAGCAAAACTTTTAACATATTTCCCTTGGTTTAACAACTAAATAAAATGGATAAGTCCCTATTTTGACATATGCTTATATTTGCACTACATTCCACATGTTTCATGATCTTAACAAATTATTTTTTTAGTTCACTTTCCAGCATGTAAAATTCAAGAATAGGGAATTTAATCTGCTTTGAACTCAATACTAGCACTCCCCCAATGTGGACCAACATAAGTGTAAGGCATGCAAACAGAAAAATAAATTCTCTTCCACCCCCCAACTAGATTGTAGTATTATCCTCAATGATGCAAGAGAAACTAAAGAATTTACACAAAGAGAGCAGTGAATGAGCAAAACAGCTATAAGAAGAACTAGATAGGAAAAGAAAAATTTGAAGGCAAAAGGAAGAGGAATTACCTAGGGAGCTTTGAAAGGAATGCAACCAAAATAAAAATAAAAACTGAAGAATAAAAGAAAACAATGAAAAGAAATGGATAGATCAAGAACCATCAATTAGGATAAAGCAAATGCAAAGTAAATTCTTCACGTGCAAAATTAGAAATAAAAGGCTTGAGCCTTTGACCATTAACCTTAAAAAGCATTTCCATTTTGAGGATTGACAACCTCAATAGCACCATGAGGGAAAATTGTTTTAACTAAATAAGGCCCACGCCACCGAGACCTTACTTTGGATGTGTTTGTTTGGTATACTTCTTTGAAAAATTTGGCCAAAACAATATTTAAACAAGTAAAGGTCATAAAAAAATGATTTAACCTCGGATTTGAACTTTCGAATGTCCTGAATGCTCTAATGAGATGGTGTTTGTCATCTGAAGATGGCTTTATGGGTGCTGCCCAAGGTGGCGACTCTTTAAACATGGTTGCCAAAGTACCCCATGACTAGTTCCTACAAAAGAAACATTAGAAGTATCATCAAGTATATTTACATCACTTAGAACACTTTCTAATGACAATTGTGAATTAGTGGAAAGAAGATTCAAGTGAAAATCCTCATCAAGGATATTTTCCAGGAAATTAAGTTCCTAAACTTCTTTTAAATCCTGAGGTTGCCTACAAGTATTAAAGATATTCAGCTCCAATGTCATGTTTCCAAAACTCAATTTCAAAATTCCACTTCTACAATTAATTAATGCATTAGATGTAGCAAGAAATGGTCTACCAAGAATTACAGGAGCTTGGAAAGTAGATGGAGTTGACAAGTTTATATCAAGTACCACAAAATCCACAGGATAGTAAAACTTATCAACTTAAACCAAAACATCCTCAACTATACCCCTAGACATTTTTATAGATCTATCAGCATGTTACAAAATGATAGGTGTGGATTTTAGTTCACCTAAACCAAGCTGTTCATACACAGTGTAAGGCAATAAATTGACACTTGAACCAAGATCCAACAAAGCGTGACCAATTTTTGAATTTCCTATCACACAAGCAATTGTAGGTACTCTAGGGTCCTTGTATTTAGGTGGTGTATTAATCTGAATGATAGCACTAACCTGCTCAGTAAGGAAAGCTTTCTTATGCACATTTAATTTTCTTTTCACAGTGCATAAATCCTTTAAAAATTTTGCATAGGCAGGAATTTGCTGAATAGCATCTAACAAAGGGATGTTAATCCTAACTTGCCTAAAAACCTCAAAAATTTCAGCGAGATGCCTATCTTTATGCTAGGGGTGAAAACTGAAGTATCGGTGTGATTTTTTGTCCAAAATTGAAACCACACCGATACCCTTAAATGATGCACATCTTGACTGAAACGGGCCGGTGAATGGGGAGGAAACCGTCGTCCTTGAACTCAGCGTAACTCCAGTCAGTTTGTCGGCGTCATCGATGGTTGTGTGCACCGTGAGAGAGAGACAAAGCATGATGAAGGCTGAAGCCGCGGTGACTGAGATTTTTGAAAGAGAGATGATGAATTGTACTATGAGATTAGAGAGAGGGAGTTGGTGATGGAGGTGGCCCTGCGTGGCTGCGTGCGCCTTGAGAGAGAGAGAGAGAGGAGAGGCGGCGGCAAAACCTAAAAGCACACAAAAGAAATGAGGAAGAAGAGGAAAGGGCCCTGTTAACCATAGAGTTAAAACGACGCCATTCCTTTTATATTTTTTTTCAAATAATATGTTCTAAGACGACGCTGTTTCACTTCAGTTTAAGTGAAACGGCGTCGTTTCATATATGTATAATTAAAAAAAAAACATTTAAACCATCGGTCGGTTCAGTGGCCCGGCCTAGGTTCAAACTGGGACTGAACCGCTGGATATCAGTTTTGAATAAATTCCACCATGCGCTAACCGGTTCTGGCCGGTTCCGATCTCTAGTGGCTGGTTTGAGTCAGTTTCGGTCGGTTTTTCAGTATTTTGGACAGCCCTACTTTATGCAATGGAACTAATAGCTGAGGAAAAGGAGTAGGTATAGTACAATCAATTTTCTCATGCTCATCAGACACATGCTCTCTGTCTTTATTAGAAGGGTTAGAAACCTTACCAGAATTGTATGGCGCATTTGCTGGAACCTTACCGCTTCTTAAAATAGTCACTGCTTTGATCGACTTTAAGTTAGGATCCTCACTTACCGCTTGCACTTGATGAGGCTGCCCTTGTGGATTTGGTTGTGACTGTGCAGGAAATTTACCCTTCTCTTGGGTACTTAAAGATGTAGTCAGCCTTGTGAGGGAACTCCTTATGTCATTAATTGCCAATGAATTCTGGTTGTTGAGTGTTGCTTGACCTTGTATGAACTGTTGAAGTGTCACACTCAGCTGTTGAACTGTATCTTCAAGTCCTTTTTTCTACATTGGAGGGGACTGATTTGTAAAATAAGAGGGTCGCGAGCCTTGGCTAGCTACTACATAGTGGGTATACTGACTTTGCCCTTGTGTAGATGGTCCAGTTTGTTCATTTTTCCAACTGAAATTTGGATGACTTCTCTAACTTGCATTATAAGTATTAGAGTAAGGTCTAGAAAAAATTTTAGAGATCATATGCACTGGGTTGGATTGATCAAGCAACACTTCTTTAAAAGCAGGAATTGTTGGGCATGCCTTAGTCACATGTCTTGGATCTTTACATATGTTGCATTTTTCAATTGATGGAAAAACAAGCATTTCATTGACTTTCTTAAGCTCTAAAGACTCTAACTTTTTAGACATCAATGCAAGCTTAGCATGTAAATCATCAGATTCTTTCAAGTGATATTTACCACTCCCACTAACACATTTTTGATTTTCAGATCTATCATACAAGTCAGAAACATCCCAAGATTAGGCATTTTCAGCCAAATAGTCAAAATACTCAAAGGCTTCCTCAGGTCCTTTGTTGAAGAATTCACCATTGCATATGGTTTCTACAAATTGCTCCATTTTTTGTTGCAACCCTTTATAGAAAAAGCTAATGACCCTCCAATTCTCATATCCATGGTGAGGACATGCATTTAAAAGGTCTTTGAATTGTTCCCAACAATGGTAAATGTTTCCACATCCTTTTGGCAAAAATTCATGATTTGTCTTTTCAAGGCATTGGTTCTATGCATGGGAAAAAATTTCTTTAAAAATTTAGTTTGCATTTCTTGCCAAGTGCCAATGGATCTTGGTCTTAAGAAATTCAACCATGCCTTAACCTTGTCTTTTAAGGACAATGTAAACAATTTCAATCTTATGACCTCTTTAGTGCATATTCTATCTATAAATGCGGAACACACTTCTTCAAATTCTTTGATATGCAAATAGGGGTTTTCAGATTTCATACCATGAAAGTGTGGTAACAATAGAATCATCCCAAGTTTGAAATTAAAAGCATTTGCATCAAGAGGTAAAATGATGCATGAAGGGGTGCTAGTCATAATAGGCTGAAGATACTCTCTAAGTGTCCTTGTTTGATTTACCATTTCCCTATCATGATGTTCATTTTTAGCCATAATGCTATCAGTGTCAGATGATGATTCAAGAGAAGGTGATGCAGAGTTATAAGATGTCAATGATTCTGTCCTAAACAGTCGAGATGTATGGTCTCTAGTCCAACCAGTCATACAAATGAGCAGAAAATCAAAGACAATGAAAAATAAACAGAAAAAAGGGAAAAATATCATATGTCACCCAGGCTGTGAAGAGGTTCACAGCTCCACAAATGTCCTCTCAGTAGTAAAGGAATACTTTGATAAGCACCTGTTGTCCCTGGCAACGGTGCCAAAAACTTGACTCGGTCTCAAATGTGTGCTTCCAAGTGTAGAAGTGTCAAATTTTATCAAGGATAAGTCCAGGATCATATTCCACAAGGACAAAGGGTTATCAAAGCGTTTGTGACATTTTTGTTGTAAAAGATGTATCCACTATGAGAGATGAAAATAAATGTGAATCTACGTTTCCAAAATTACCAAGAACCAAGAGATTTAAGGAAAATGTGAAGAAGTTGAATTAAACTTGTAAGAAGCAATAAAACAAACACTTGGGATGCAATTTTCGCCCATTTCTATTTTGAAGTTGGATTTATCTCTAATTTCATCTTCTTTCAACCATTTTCTCATTCCAAGAGATTATGATCGGTTAATTAAACAATAAGCACACTTTTCAGTATAATCAAGGTGCTTGACAGATTTTATAACTAGTATAAAAGTGAAAGAAAGCCATCAAAATCTTATTACAAGTTCAAGCATAAATCGTGCCTTTATGTCTACGATTGATCAAGTTCAATAACATAGAACTTTAATTCTTTCCATAGGTAAAATGAAATATAATCTATCAAGTCAATCATTCAAAATTCCATAACCTTATAGAAAATCCAACCCAAAACAGTCATGAGTTACTTATTGAATTCCAAGCTAAAAATCTAGCCTATCATTCCTAAATGGATAATCTCTCGAAGCATTTGTGAATCTGTTGAAAACTGAAGTAAAATAAACAAGAGACAAGTAAACAAAAGAAATGAACCGAAGAAGCTGCTGCCGAAAGCAAAGCTACGGAAAATAAACTAGATGCCGAATAGAATAAATATGGAAAACTAGTAGCCAATCCCCAAGGTCTGGAACTCAAAACCATAAAAACTAAGAACAGAAAAGAAAAGAATCTAAAGAGAGAGAGAGAGAGAGAGAGAGAGAGAGAGAGAGAGAGAGAGAGAGAGAGAGAGAGAGAGAGAGAGAGTGCTTCCACCGACTCAATCCAAAAACTAAAACAAGTAAGAAAAAAATACAGATAGAATGCCCACCGACTGAAAACTGAAAAAGGAAACGAAAAAAAAAATAAAAAATCGAGATAGAGTTCCGTCCCAAACGAATAAGACTAAGGAAAAAAAAATACCGTCTCAATGAAAACTAAGGGGAAAGAAAAAAACTAAAAGCTCCAAACAAGAGAGAGCGAGAGCTACTCCCTATGCCGTCTACCTCCTAAAAGTCAAAACAAGTAAAATAAAATAGTATCCTAGTGAGAGAGGGCCTCACGCACCCCACTCCATTTGCACCCAATCCGTAAAAGCCAAAAAGATGTCTGCGTTGAGCTCGTGCTCCATCTGCACCCAATCTGTAAAAGCCAAAAAGATGTCTGCGTTGAGCTCGTGCTTGAGGTCTGCTACTCCGTGTCCTGCTCCGTTCGGCACCCAGGTAAAAACAAAATAAACATGCAAAATAAAATCTCATGCCACCCGAAACTGCCCCCTGCATCTTGTGTTGATTTCCTCTGCTGTCCTGCTCCACGTCCAGCTGGGTTCTATTTTCTTCTAGTATTTTCATAAATGCCCTGTAGTACATTAAAAGTGTATTTCTTTTAAAGGAAAATATAGAAATTTATGTGTGTAAAATATTGGAATAAAGATGAAATAAGGAAATCTGCAGAACCATTATGGTTCTCTCTTGTCCTCAAATTCCTCCGGAGATGTCCTTCTCTTGATGCCATAAGAGCTTTCATCCGTTCCCGTTGGGGATTGTCTGGCATCCCTGTAGTTTCTTCCTTGAGTAAGCCTCATAATGTATTTATTCGGTTTCAATTTGAGAGTGATTTGAACAAAGCTTTATCCAAAGAAGCAACAGATGTTGATGGAGTTCACTATAGGGCTTTTCGCTGGTCGACATATTTTTCTAAGAATGAGGAACCTTCGTTTGGTCCCGGTTTGGATCAATCTTCCAGGGATTCCTTCTAATTTCTACCACTCATCCTTTCTGAAGATCTTTACTGCGCCTATTGGGAGATTTATATGTTGCGATAACTCTACTCGGTGTGCCACAAGGACTGATGGAGCTTGTGTGTGTGTGGAGATAGATGCTGCGAAGCCTCCTTTGAATTCCTTCTGGATTGGAACCCCTGGGTCTCCTTCTAGTTGGTTATAGGAAGTGGTTTTTGAAATATTGTCTGCCTTTTGCCTAAAGTGCAAACTACAAGGCCAAAATGGGAAACCATGCAAGACTGGTGAGAAGAGCAAGGTAAATAAAAAAAAAAAAAAATAGCTTGCAAAAATCTGTAGTTGAGCTAGAATATGTGGAACCTGAAAACATTTGTAACGAAGAACCTGTGGAGGACCATGTGGAAGTCACGAAGCTGCGGGAGAGTGAAAGGATTAAAGGTTACCCGTTAGTGGTGATGAATGATGTGGAAGATATTAATGAGGAGGTGGAAGAGGGGGGAGTGTTACCAAACCAAGTTCTAACCGAAAATATAGTTGAATTACAGGAGGTGGATCTTGGTAAGTCTATGGCCCTCGGTGCAGTGCTTGTGGAGAATCTAGATTTGGCAAATGATGCTTTAAATGAGCAAGTGGAAGAAGTGGGTGTTCGCCTAAATAAAAAAGTGGCAGAAAATCAATTTGTTGAAAATGAGAATATCAGTGAAATAGAGGATGGAGTGGGAGATACAGTCTTTCGACAAGTTGAACAACTAGCAAGCCAGGTGTATGTTGAAGTTGACTATAATAAAACTTCACGGGTGGAAATTGGGGATGCTCAACTAAAGGTACCAGAGAAAATACGAGGGGCATCATTATCTGATTCGGAGGGTGCAAATCAGGATGTCTATATTCAAACGGAAAAAGAAGTTATGTCGGAGTCAAAAATTTCTGCAAAAACTGTTTGTGCCAAGATGGGAAATAAGGTAAGGACTTCTCACAAGGCTAGGAATAAGCCCTCACATTTTAATTTTGATGTATAGAATTATTTATTGGAATGTACGTGGCATTGGGTCCTCTAGAAAAAGATTGGTGAAGATGCTGAGAACTAGTAAAACTTGTATTTTTGCTATTGCGGAGCCGTTTGTGGATGAACAAAATCTTAGACAGTTACAAAGTGTTGTATCCTTTGAAGGTAGTGTTTCAAATCAAGAGTTGGGGGGAAAGTTATGGGTACTATAGTCTAAAGAGGTAAAAGCTTCGGTGATGCATTTTTTTTTTCTCAAAGTATCACTATGGCTATTGAGATGATTGGTAAATGTATGTGGATTAAGTGTAATTACGGGGAGTGTAAAAAATTATGGGATGATTTACGTGGGCTACAGTCTTCGAATGTCCCATGGATGGTTATTGGCGATTTCAACATTATTAGATCAGATAATGAACGGATTGGGGGGCGTCCTCGTCCTCGCATTGCCTTGGAGGAATTTAATTCGTTCATTGATTTGGCCGGTTTAACTGATTTGGAATTTCAAGGAAATAAGATGACTTGGTGTAATGGGCAGGAAGGGAGTTCTAGAAGTTGGGCAAGATTAGATCGAGCACTTGTTAACTCAGCTCACAACTTGGAGTTTCCCTTGGCTGGAGGCTTATATTTGCCAAAATTCTCTTCTGATCATGCTATTTTACAGGTTGATTTGTGTCTAGAGGATAGAAGATATGGTCATGTCCCTTTCAAATTCCAGCAGATGTGGACAACTCATGATGCGTTTATGAATCTTGTCACCAATGAATGGAAGAAGGATCATGGTCGTGGTGGGATGTTTCAGCTGGCTAGGAAGTTAAAAAAATTGAAGGGTGCTCTTCGTTTATGGAACTGAAATGTGTTTGGGTGGACTAGCCTTCATATTCAGCAATTGGAGGAAAGAGCGCAGGCTTTAGAGGAGCAACTGCAGTTTGGTACAAATGAGGAATTGGAATTGGACCTTGTAGCTACCAAAGTAGAACTTGATACATGGAACAGTAGAGAAGAAATCCGTCTTGCTCAACAGGCGAAACAAGAATGGATTAAATTGGGAGAAGGAAGCTCAAAATTCTTTTAAGGCTATGGCTTCAAAAAACCATAGAGTGGTGGGGCATATGAAGGTGAGTGAAAACGTTTGGTTGAAATCTCCATAAGAGGTTCACTCGGGTGCT
Organism: Carya illinoinensis; assembly: GCF_018687715.1. Taxonomy (NCBI): domain Eukaryota; kingdom Viridiplantae; phylum Streptophyta; class Magnoliopsida; order Fagales; family Juglandaceae; genus Carya; species Carya illinoinensis. The sequence continues at coordinate 39,708,089 of NC_056754.1, forward strand.
GTGAATTATTTTTAGAACTTCTTGGCTTCTACTCATCATCCATCATTACCGGACCTTTCTTCTATTATTGTACCTATTATCCAGGCGGAAGACAATCTGGCGCTTCTAGAACTTCCTTTAATCCAAGAGGTAAAACAAGCTTTGTTTTCGATTCCTACGGATAGAAGTCCGAGTCCTAATGGTTTGGCTCGGGTTTTTATAAAACTTGTTGGGATATTGTTGGTACAGATGTGGTGGATGGGGTCCATGATTTTTTCAAAGGGGGAAAAATTTCGAGGGAATTTACTACTTCCTTTTTAGTATTGATTCCCAAGGTTGACAATCCAAAAAGTTTTGACAAATTCCGACCAATTAGTTTGTGCTCGGTATTCTATAAGACCTGCACCAAAATTTTAGTTAACCGATTAGCTCCCTTGCTTCCTCGTTTAATCTCTAAGGAATAGGGAGTTTTTATTCTGAGGAGAAGCATTTTTTAGAATGTGAGTTTGACACAGGAAATGATTCAGTACATTAACAAGCCTGTCCGTGGTGGTAATTTGGTTTTGAAAATTGATATGGCTAAGGCCTATGATAGTATGAACTTGGATTTTCTTATTCATTCCTTGGCTAGCTTTGGTTTTTTTGAGGGAGTTTGCAATATGGTGAGACAATGTATTTCTTCCCCTTGGTTCTTAGTTGTCATGAACGGTATATCTAAGGGTTTCTTCCAGGGAGGTAGAGGTTTGAGGCAAGGTGATCATTTATCACCATACCTTTTTATTTTGGGGGAGGAAATTCTTTCCAAACTTCTGAAGAAGAGTTTTCAGGAAAAGAAGATTATTCCGTTTCAGCATCCTAAAGGGGCTCCCACAATATCTCATCTTCTTTATGTAGATGATATTGTGATCTTTGCTAACGGTAATAAAAAGTTGATATGGGCCATTTCTAAGGTACTTACAGTCTATGAAAGCTGGTCTGGTCAACGGGTTAGTAAGGAGAAATCATCTATTATTTTCTCGAGTCTTATTCCTTGTTCTAGGTGTCGTAACATATTGCGTAGCTCTGGTTTCTCTGAACGTGCTCTTCCTTTTAAATATTTGGGGGTTCCTATTGTGTCCGAGAGACTTAAAGCTGTGCATTTTGATGAGTTTCTTGGCAAGATCAGGGATAAAATTGGGGTTGGCACTCTCGGCTATTGTCAAGTGGAGCTCGACTTTTTTTGTTAAAGCATGTACTTGGTAGTTTTCCCATTCATCTTCTCTCAATTTTGCAGGTACCCAAATTTGTCCTCTCTTTTATTTCCAAAAGTTTTAGCAATTTCTTTTGGGGTTTTAAAGATGGCAGGCCTAAAAAACATTGGAAATCATGGGAGTTGATGTGCAAACCGGTAAAGGAGGGTGGTATTGGTATTTGAAATCTAGATGAGGTGCAAAAAGCCCTTCATATGAAATTTGCCTGGAGATTATTAACAAATAACTCTCTTTGGTCCAGATTTTTTAAGGCCAAATATATTAAACAAAATCATATTTCTTCTGTTAATCCCAATAAAGGTTCTAGATTTTGGAAGATGTTGATGAAAAGTATGCCGGATGTTATTGACCAGTCTAAGTGGAAACCAAGGAGATGTGATACTTCTTTTTGGTTGGATAAATGGAGTGGGGATGAGCCTCTTGCAGCTTCATTTCCTGTAATCTTGCCTCACATAAAATTGAAAGATTGTTGCAGGACAAGTGGATGGGATATGGATCTTCTTGCTCAGCTAGTGGATTGTCAAAAGGCACAAGAAATTTCTTGTTCCTTCCATAGTCTGAGAGATGGGGAAGATTGACTGGTATGGGTGGCTAAGGAGGATGGAAATTTCTCATCTAAGAGTGCTTGAGAGGTCACGCGGATTAAAGCACTTAAGGTTAGATGGGCTAATTGGATTTGGCATCCTTGTCGTCCTAAAAATATGGCTACTACTATGTGGAAAAGCAGCAACAATGCTCTTTCTGTTGATGATAAAATTCGGTGGGTGGGTATTCCTATTGTTTCCAAATGTAACTGTTGTACAAAAGGGGCGTATGAGAATATGAACCATGTTCTGGCTACGGTTGAAGTTGCTAGGAATGTTTGGAAGAGATGTGCCCTAATTGTGGGGTTCCTTCAACATCAACACAGCACTTGGATGGAAACAGTCTCAGCTTGGTTTGCTAAAGCATCCATGTCTTCTTTCAGGGGTTAGCTTATGGGTCTTATTGCTTCTATTATCACTTGGAGGCTTTGGATTCGCAGGTGTCGTGCTCGAATGGAAGGGAAGTGGGAGTCAGAGGAGGATATTTAGAGGGGCATTAAATTTTGGTTGGTAAATTGAGTGGAAAATTAAAGGTTTCAAAGCCTTTTATCCCGAAGTGATGAATCTTTGGTAGTGGACTTAAAAATTCCTGTTAGAGAGAGGCGATGTAAACCTTGTCAAGTAGTGAGTTGGAGCCGGCCAAGCGGAGGTTGGGTAAAGCTAAATGTTGATGGGAGTAAAAGAGAGGCCTTGAGGAAAGCTGGAGCGGGTGGCTTAATTCATGATCCTTCAGGTAATCTGATTCTAGCTTTTGTTGTACCTCTTGATTTTGGCACTAATAACTATGCTGAATTCATGTTGCTATTACTTGGAGTGAGACATTTGAATAGATTGGGGTTCACAAATGTGGAAATAGAGATGGATTCTATAGTTGTCATAAACTGGGTATTAGGATTAAATTATCCTATTTGGTATTTGGAAGATTTTTGGATTGAGCTCATGGAACTTCTTGGCAATATCAACTTCAACATTCGTCATGTTTATAGGCAAGGAAATAGCGCTACAGACTTCTTGGCAAAAATGGCATCTGAGGATTGTGATGCTACCTGGGATTCTTTGAATATGATTCCTCCTTTATTAAGGGGTCTGATTAGAACTGATAAGCTGGGCCATCCTTATATTAGAGTTTGAATATTTTTGGGGTTTGTTTTAAGGCTTGTTTTATCGCTGTGTTTTTTTGGTTTGGTTTTCTTTTGACACTTGGTTTTTGGGATTTCTTGTAACCCCCAAGTGTAAAGATGTTTCCACGGTTTTCCTCCGCCAAAAGTGATGGCTTTTGAATAAATTTGGGATGGGGCTGCTATCTGGGTGGCTACTAGCTCTTTATAAAAAAAAAACAAAAAGTGCTCAATTCTCATTTGATAAAAGAAATCACTCATTTAAGCAACTTAATTATGCAATTCTAACCCTTTATCACCTAGGCTAAAATAAAATGTCATATTCCAAAAATACCCCTAAGTGAACAGTGTCGTGGCTACTGTGCCATGAATAATGCTGTGCTATAGTAACGCTCTTGAAATCCTAGTTCACAAAATAATAATTTTTCCAACATGCCCTTAAAGTAATTCTAATAAGAAACCCAATTATTCTAAAATAATAAATAAGTCATTTAAATGAATTAGAAAAGTTGAAAGCTTGCAAGTGCCCTAAGCCTTTAAGTCATGTTATTGCCTTCTTCCATAGCTTGCATCAAATGAATTAAAACTAGATCTTCATCCTTCAAGACCATTTTGAATGTTGGGCTCTTGCTAGACACATCCCAAGTGGATTGCTCCAATCCTTGCATTGCTTAACTGATCTTCTTAACTCTTGGCCTTGTGATTGGCCCATTTGGAACTTGCAAGGGATCTTTAAGACTCAATCTGCCTTGGGGTCCATCACTAGATTTCCTTCTCTCAAGCCCATCTTGAATATTGGGCTCTTGCTAGACTCGTCCCAAGTGTATTGCACCAATCCTTACATTGATTCCTTACTCTTCTTAGCTCTCGATCTTGTGATTGCCCCATTCGGAACTTGCAAAGGATTTTTAAGACTTGTTCCACCTTGTTGCCCATCACCTCTTGAGGTAAAGCATTCCATTCTCATAATATACTTTGATACTATTTTCATTATATAATCTCTTTGTTTTTTAATTAATTTATATTTTGGTCTGGCTTAAATTTAGAGTAATTTAAAATATGATATAATTATATGACATTATATATGGGGAGATATTGAAAATATCAAAAGATACAAGGATATCATTGGTAGTTAGAGAAAATATTTGAAATGAATAAAAAATATTAAAAAGTGTAATATTTAAATGATATAAAGAAAAAATAGATAAGCTAATATATTAGATAACGTAAAATTCAGTATGTAAAATAGAAAAAAGTGAGTTTTGGTGATGTATTTTAAAGGATAGGATGAAGAAGCCATTGGGAATGCTCTAAGACTTGCTCTTTCATCTCTTGTATTATTTCTGACCCAATTATTCTAGCTTCTCCTACATCCCAACATAAAGGCGATCTACACTATCTTCATACTAGGCCTCATATGGAGTAATCTGGATAGTCACTTGATAGCTGTTGTTGTAAGAACACTCAATGAGTGGTGGTACATGGCTTTCCCAGAAGCTCTTGAAATTTAACACTAGGCTCTTAGCATATCCTCCAGTGTCTAGATTCTCCTTTTTGATTGTCTGTCACTCTTGGGGTGGTAGGCATTGTTGAATCATAACTTAGTGCGCATTGCCCATTGCCCTTTCTGAGTGTCTATAACACTTGTAGACCTTTACAATATGGGACATGAACCTTGGATCCTAATCTAACACTATGGTTTTAGGCACACTACAAAGCCTAGCTATTTCCTCAACATACAGTTGAGTCAACTTTCCTAGAGTATCAGTGGTAGTAACTAGAAGAAAATGGGGGCTTTTGTACCATCTATCTAAAATTATCCAAATTGCATTCTTACCACTTGAGGTTCAAGGTACTCTGACCTCAAAAACCATAGCTATGTCCTCCTAGGTTCAGGGTTGTTTCCAATAGGTCTCTAATGCTCAAGCCCTTTAGTTGCTTACAAGTGGTACACTTCTTGATGAAGTGGGCAATGCCTCGTTTCATTCCTTCCCACCAAAACTTCTTCTTCAAGTCTCAATACATCTTCACGCTTCCTAGGTGGATGAAATATGGTGATGAATGGGCTTCGACAAGTATCTTTTCCTTTATACTTGAGTTCCTAGGGATACTCTTCGCCCTTTATAAAACAGGGTCCCACTCTTACCCAAACTAAAATGCTAAGGTCATTTTTCTCTTCTGACTCCTCACCAGATTTCCAATAACTTTGGTTCCTTCATATGCTGATCCTTTAGTTTGTCATAGTCTATCAACCTTAACTCTTGTATTGAGGCGATGATTTCTTTCTATTGTAAACTTCCTACTAATAGTTTCCTCATTTCTTCAACAAGTGAGTCTACCTTAGTAGAACATCCTATATCCTTTGCTCGAGACTTCCAACTTAGTGCATCGACGACTTTGTTGGCCTTCCTTGGGTGATATTTGATTTTGTACCGATAATCACTTAGTCTCTAGCCATCTCCTTTATCTAATGTTGAGGTTCTTTTGGGTGAAGAGATGTGAAACTGTGATCTATGTGCAACTCACAAGTTTCCCCATAAAGGTAATGTCACCAAATCTTTACCATTCCTTCTTGCATTAGAATACACCCTCGCCCATATTTTGATGCGTCACTGGACACCATAAATGGGCTTATAGGGTTCTGGCACTGCTAATACAGGGGTTGTGGTCAACCTTCACTTTAGTTCTTCAAACTTTGCTCACCTAAGTCGGTCCAAATTAACTTGGAGTTTTTCCTAGTCAATTTTGTAAGTGAACTCGATTATTTGTAGAACCCTCCATGAATATCCTATGTAATAGCCTGGTAGAAGTTCAATGGTGAAATTTTTATAGGGTTTAGGAATTTCATAAAAATTTCATAAATTTTTATGAATCGACCAATCGTGTAGGTTTTAGTTTGTCAGCATAGTCAATATTACCACTCATATGGTGCTAGAAGTGTGATTTTATTTATTTGATATAGTTAGAAGTGTTAGAATGTGATATGGACTGTGCCATAGACTAAGAGGAATATTTAGAATTTTACAACATTATAAACCAATTTTCAGTTTTCAGACGAAACTTTTGATCGAAAGCATATTTAGATTATTTCGAGACACTTAGGAGTTGAATTTTGGTAAACGAAGTACACTATTAGGTTACTATGTTTATTTAAGAACTTTTAGTACAAATTTTATTTTTTATTTTTATCAGAATGAATAGTAACCTCAATAGTAACATCAAATGTAGTGTTTTTAAAATTACAGTGTAAAATATCTAAATTAAATTAATAAATTGGTAAAAATTAATGTCATTAGCACGAAATTAATGTCATTAAATTGGTGTGCAAGGCATTTGGAAAATATAAAAATGGCATGAAAAGTTGAAAACAAGTTATTTATAAACCCATATATTTATAAACACAATCATGTGCTTAAAAAGAATGACGAAGAGTCGAGGAATTTGTAAATGACTTGTACAGTATACAAAAATACATAAAGATTTATAAATGGAGGTTGATTATTACCTTTTCTCGAGCACTTGAATATCGCTTTACTCGTGCAATTTTAATCTTCATTAATTTTATTTTTTTTTCCCAGTCTTGAGACGATTTCATGTTAAGAAAAGTAATATTATACATAATCTTAATATGTGTAAATCTCGCTCATTTCTTTCAAACAAATACAAAAATTTAAAATTTACATAATAGAAACTTAAAAAAAAAAAAACCATCATTCTTGCAAATTCTTTTTTTTTTTTTGCAAAAAAGAATATGGCAGGACTTACTCTCTTTCTCCAATAAATGTCTTTATTATTTGGGCAACAATGCCATACTCTATTTCTTCTTACTAGAGCACTCCCAATGGATGCTCTATAATAGAATTTTTTTTAAAATATAAAAAAATTATCTCAAAAATGTTATCCAATGGATCTTATATTCGATCTTTCATTTAATATTTTGTTACAAGAAATCACTAGATGTAGAGGAACTATTAATCATTGTAAACATTTTAAATTAGTTTCTCTCTCCTTCTATTGATCTTCCATTTGAGGAAAAATATTAAAAAGTATAATATTTAAATGATATGAAGAAAAAATAGATAGGTTAAAGTATAATATATTATAAAAATCAGTATGTAAAATAGAAAAAGTGGATTTTAATGATGTATTTGAAAGAAGAGTAATGTTACATACAGTCATTTTTGCGTACTTCTTATGCACTCCACTGATATGATTGGTTAGATCATTTTTTTTAATACAACTAATCATATCAGTAAAGTGTATAAAAGAGTATGCAAAAGTAACTGTACATATAATTTTTGTTTAAAAAAAATAAGATGAATAATCTATTGAAAGTGGTTAAAATACGAAGCACTGGAATTGAGTTGTAATGTGATCAGCAATATTGAAACTTCAATGTTGTCGGCAGTGGCGCTTTTCTATTTTTTTCATGCCAAACATATATCACCCAAGTGCAAAAATAACATAAGGATTTATCGTAAAAAGAATAGAAACAAAAAAAAGAACGATTTTTTATCGAAAAGAATGATTTGAGCGTACGAAAACTTGGTCGGTCTCTAAAATTCCCCATAACAGGGAAATTGTATTATCATGCATAGTGAAGTATTCCCCATCTAGGGTTCTTGGTCTATTTGTGTAATATGTTGATCAACGGGGATATAAGCGAGTTGTCGGTGGAGGCAGATGATGATGAAGACAGATCTCCTAATCAGGAACTAGGAAGGCGGTAAAATATCATTTTCAGAGAAATCTCTAACGTGTGGGATTATGGGCAGATACTTGGACAAAAACTAGAAAGACTGACCTGAAATTCGACGCGTCCCTTTTCACGGGACGAGCTGAGAAGGTACAATGTATGGTAGGCCAAAAGCTGGAAAATCTATTCCCAAAACATTATGAGTGTAAAAGGACAAAACAAGAAAGTTGCTCTCGTGTAATCGACAACCTTTTCAGTAGAATATGTTCCTCAAATTATAACTTGAGTTTTTCAAAAGTGTATGGGGAGCAAATTACATGAATAACCCTGGGTTTTAGTAGAGAAAAACCTTTAGTAGAAGATTTTTGGAGGATAACAAAAATCCCGAAAGCCAGACTCTTGTTAAAACCCAGTGTATACTATGGTAATTACAAAAGAAAGAAAGCATACCAAAAACCTGTTTTAATGTCTTCCATTATCTCTAGAGATGACTCCATCTCGCTTGGGAGTTGTTTAGATTAGTTGATTTCAACTAATCTAAACTCATTATTATAATTTTTTAACAATATTTTATTCAACTTTCAACTCTTTTCCCATCTCAACTCAACTTAACTTACTATCCAAGCATTCTTTCATAAGGATGGATTTTGGCCAAAAATAATATATAAAAAAAAGTAAGGGTGGTACCCGCATGGTGGGGTGTGGAATAGCCCCCTCCCCGCACCCCGCCCTGCATGGTGCGGGGATGGGGTTTTTCCATCTGCTCCCTGCCCCAGCATCCCGCAGGAGGGGTACCTCGCCCTGCTAGCCGGGTGCGGGGCAAATACCCGCCCCACCTTATTTCCACTTTAAAAATGAATTACATTTCACTATATTTAAAAATTATCTTTAGATCTAAAAGTGATTAAAAATATATTTTTAGATTCAAATTGTAAATTTAAATTTTGTAAATATGACTATAATTTAAAAATTATATAGTTTTAAAATTTGCTAGTGCGTATTTTGTGTAAGTTGTAGTGTAGTAGTTTTAAACTATATAGTTTTTAAATTTGCTAATGCATACTTTGTAAACAAGTCTAACAAATTATAATATATATATATATTTATATATACATGATTTGTAAAATATATATATATATATATATATTTATATATATAAACATATATTTATGTTTTTATATATATAATATATATATAGGTGAGAGTGGGGCAGGGGAAAGGCAGAGCAGGGTTGGGCTCTCCCTGCCCCCCGCCCCCTCTAGGGGCACTAGATGCAGGGCGGTTTTGCCCGCCTCGCCATGCGGGGGTCGGGTGAACGAGGGCGGGATAGCGGGGTGTGGGGCCCCACTACCCACCCCTATATAAAAGGTTCTCCAGCTTTTTTATTGCATTGCAAGCTCATAGGGCATTGTAACATCCAAGTCTAGCACCAAGTCTAGTTCCAAGTCCTTGTTCTATTAAATATTTTTTATTTAGGTTAATAAGTATGGGTAGCCCACTTGAGATTAAGAGATTATTTCTGAATAGGCTACAAGGCCAAAATTTATTTTGGTGGAATATATATTTTTATGGGGCTTAATATTTAGGTTAAAATGTTTTAATGCACCAAGTTGAGATCTTGGGGATTGGCCTAAAAAATTTACGGGATGAATGTGCTATTTTAGCAATTGAGTCGAGGCTCATTATTATGAAATGTCACCATAAAAAATATGGACAAACTAAAGAAATTATTTTGAACTTCTCCAACTGGCACAACCTAATTGTTAATTCCATACACTATTCAAGACATGGGCCCAAATACTTTGCAATGGACTTGAAAACACAAGGCCATAAGAACCAAAGATCTGAATCTATACCATGCACATCTCCACGCCTATTTCCACGCCATGCATGTCTCTACCATTCTAGGGTTCACGATAGTGTATATATATGTGTGTGTGTGTGTGATCTGCATGTAGATAGTTTTCCAAGATTGGGTTCCCGCAACCCTATGATTTATTGAAAAGTCTCCTCCATGTAGTTGCCTCAATGACTTCACTTAGCCTAGTGCACCTCCACAACCGTAGCCAAGTTGTGCCACCTCGCTGCTGCACCACCATGAGATAAACCATAGCCGAAATTCCTTCATAGAGCTACTACCCTTTCACCACCATGTTGGGAATTTGAACCTCCCAAATTCACCCCCTATGATCTACCCTTTGCAAGAATAATAAGAAAAATAGAGAAATAATAACAACATAAGAAATTTACGTGGAAACTCCAAAAAAAGAGAAAAACCCACTAGACCCAGAGAAGAAAATTCACTATGTGAAAAATTAATACAATCACACAATTTTTCTCCTCACCACACCCACAAAGCTACCCCACTAGTAAAACTTCAACTTTACATATCTTTCCTTTTTATAAAAGGCTAATAAAGGAATTTAACTAAAGTCAAAAGTTACTAGATAAATTTTCAACTGGTGCCCTTAAACTAAGAGGCTAAACCTCTTATTTATAACTCATGGCTTATACCCTTTCTTTTAATCCAACCGATGTGGGATTAATAAAGGAGCACAAGTCAACAATCTCCACCTTGCGACTTTGATTGGTCCCACAACCAAGCTCCACCTCAATGAAGATCTTCATAACTTCCGCTATCATGCTTCACCATAAAAGCATACACACTCAGAATAAACCAATTCCAAGCATTTCACTTCAGCCCATGTCGAAAACAATCTTGCTGAAAATTATGGTGTAATCTCCACGTTTGGCTCTCCTGGAAGTTCATCAGCCATCGACATGAATTTCCACCACACACCTTGCATCAATGCCAAACCAATGCCTGTGTGCAAACTTGTAGACCCGCTAACATTAACACATCTTCTATCATGGCAAATTTGGGAATTAGCGGCATGCCATGAGGATGTACATGTCTCTTTTTAAAGATCAAAATCTTCCATGGAGAGAGACACAACATTAGCATAATTTCCAGTATCTCCATTTACTGACTTGGAGCCACTTGCCGAACCTGCTCCAGCTCTTGGATAATTTTTCTTGATGTGCCCAGATTATCCACACTCCCAGCAGACTATTTTCTTCTTCATGGAGTTTTTCATCTTCCCATTTCCAGCTGCTACCATTACTAAGTTCTCAAGTGGAACATTACTTCCACTACTTAGTCTTCTCTCTTCAGAAAAAATTTAACTGGTAACCTCTGAAAAAATTATTTTCTCCTTTCCATGTATCAAAATAGGTTTCATATGCTCATAGAAAGGTGGAAGAGACCAGATGAGTCTCAAGGCAGCTCAGCGACAATGCCATTGAGAACGCTTAAATGATCTGAAATAGTTGTACCTTCACTCATCCGTAGTGTATGAAACTGCTCCTTCAGGTACACACGATTTGAGACACCCTTCATCTAATACAACTCTTCAAGTTTTTCCTAGAGTTCATTTGCCATAGATATTCCATGCACATTTACAAGAACATTTTTGGCCAGGCACAGACGTATCGCACTTGCTGTTCTCAAATCCAGATCCTCCCAATCTTCATCACTCATTTTAGATTTGCTCATTTCACCAGTCACACTAGTACTAGTGCTGACTTCATGTGTTGGTCTGCCCTTCAATGCCTTGTGTAATCCTTATTGAATCAAGACATCCTTGACTTGTACTTACCACAACCCAAAATTGATTCTCCCATCAAATTTCTCCACCTCAAATTTGACAAGATTTGAAACCTTACTTCCTGACATTGCTTTGATGAATTTTACTGTAAAAATGAATAGTACCTCACTAAGTCAGTTCCCAAGAAAGATTGGAGGGTCACAATGGATACACTTAAAATTTCCAATCTCCTAGATAGAACCTCCTTAGACTGTACGTATCCACACTACCACACCAAAGCTCCACCCTACAAAAAGAACCTAGTGGCTCTGATACCAATTGTTGGAAATTTGAACCTCCCAAATTCACCCCCCTAGGATCTACCCTTTGCAGGAATAACAAAAAAAATAGAGAAATAATAACAACACAAGAAATTTACGTGAAAACTCCAAAACAGAAGAAAAAACTACCAGACCCAGAGAAGAAAATTCACTATGTGAAAAATTGTTACAATCACACAATTTTTCTCCTCACCACACCCACAAAGCTACTCTACTAGTAAAACTTTAACTTTACACCTCTTTCCTTTTTACAAAAGGCTAATAGAGGAATTTAACTAAAGTCAAAAGTTACTAGATAAGCTTTTAACTAGTGCACTTAAACTAAGAGGCTAAACCTCTTATTTATAACTCATGGCTTGTACCCTTTCTTTTAATCCAACCGATGTGGGATTAATAAAGGAGCACAAGTCAACACACCAACCTCCACCCCACAAAAACCACAAACCAACAGCCACAGTCCATAGTAAACTCACAAACCACTTAACTCTGTCGAGTTCTCTCCTACAAGATGGAAGCCACCAAGCCACTACTTCAAACCTCCCACCCACATCACCGTAGTTAGCCTTGAACCATGTGCAGGAACCACCATGCAAGCCTCACCATCACCGAAGGCCTCTGTTTCAAGAACCCAAAATAGAGTAGGAAAACCTCTCTCTCGAGTCAGTTTTTCAGCCTCGTGACATGTCGATGAAGCCAAGCTACGTTGCCAGCCCCTCCACACCACCTCCACCTGCACAAAAGGTGCTGCCAAGCACTACACATCACCCTAGACAGTCACAAGCCTCTTCACTGTCTCACGATGAGTTTCCCCTCTCCCTTAACATCGTGCCCTCTCTTTTTTTCCCCTCTCTCTCTCTCTCTCTCTCTCTCTCTCTCTCTCTCTCTCTCTCTCTCTCAGTGTTTAGTTGCTCAAGTCACTGACATACCCAACTCAATTACCCAGCTTCGCCCGAGTCTCCGCTGTATTTTCCTTCCTTAATAATCCCCTATCTCAACCTTTGTTCCTTTAAGAAAGAATGTCTCTTCCATTCTAACTTAGAAATAAGCTTCCCAGTTTTAGTGGGTTTTCTAAAGATAATTACAATGATGCCCTTATTATTTGCCAAACCAAATAGGTTTTTAAAAAAAAATTAATAACATTTGTGAATTTATGTTGGGCCCTATTTATTTTGGTTGGGCTTGATTCTAAGATCAACCTGTCATTTACTTGGCCTTTAATTGAGGTTTGTTGAGTTTTTATTTTTTAAGAAGAGTTAGGGCCATCTATCCAAGAGTGACCCCTCTCTAATTTTATTAATAAATCCTCATTTGTGGCGGAGGAATATCATGGTCACATTTCAAGCATCTGGGGTTTACATAATTGAAAAATACTAAACTCAGCATGCAAAAGAAAGACCAACCTAACTGAAAATAAAATGAAGATTGGAATAAAAAACAGTCCTCTAAACATTCCTAAAAAAAAACAATATACAATAATCTATAAAACCAAAAACTATCTTAGATGTAAAGAAGGCATCCCTAAGTAGTTCATACGAATTAAACATCGCAACACTCGGAGAGGCTCCGCCAAATTGGACCAAACCAAATTTGAACTTGAAGCCCATTTCTTCGCCAACCAATCTGCCACTTTATTTCCCTCTCTAAAAACATGGTTCACAGAACAAACCAAGGAGTTCATAATGTTAAGGACTTCCTCCAAGAATTCCTCCAAATACCACACTCCATATTTCTTACTCTTCCACCAAGATATCACAATCATCGAATCAAGTTCTATTTTAACATAATTAATACCCAAAGATTTGCATACCTTGAGACCTTGAAGAATGGCTAATAACTCTACTTTATTATTAGACTCAGTGCGAATGAAAGAAGAAAAGGTATGAATTAAAATAACTTGATCATTCCAAATGATCCCATCCACACTCGAGGAGCCCTGGTTGCCCATACTGTTGTCGTCTATCCTCAACTTAAACCAGCTAACCACTGGACACTGCCAAGCAATTGCTCTACATCGCTGTCCCAGAGGAAACACAGGGATTTCGCAAGGCAAAACCAAATCTGCATGGTTCTTTCCAAGTGTAGCCGAGCGGGAGACCAGAAAGAGCTCCAAAATAATGCCAAACCTAACTAGCAAAATCTCTTGCAAAAAGCATATAATTCTGATTTTCATAGTTACCATCCTCATAGCAATCACATTGGGAAGTAGTACGGAGGACAATATGACGAAGTTGATCATCCACACTCATAGCCATATTCCAAGCCTTCCAAAGATAATAAGGACCCCTAGATACTTAAAGGGAAAAGTTCCTTCCGAAAAGCTTGTCTTCCGTAGTAGCGATCTCTTGCAAGCCATGGGAATTTTTTGAGAAACATTTATGGCAGTCTTTGTATGATTTATACATTGACCAGACCAATCTTTATATTTTTTTTTTAGGATGGCTAAAAGCTCTATAATGGATCTCGTACTACCATTCGTAAAAAGCACCATATCATCAGCATACATAAGATGAGAAATTATAGTCGTACCTTGAGTCTGTGAAAAATTATTGAAGTTTGTTTAGTTAGGATTATGTTAAGTGCATATTAAGTTGGAGAAGTATTTTACATGGCTTAGTTTTTATTGAGTATAAATGTTAGTCACGCACTTTAATTTTCATAAATAATCTAAGTTTAAATAGTAGGAGAAATTAAGTGAAAATCGATAAATTTGAGGAATGATGATATTTTAGGGTTACGAGAAGTTTAAATTTTTAGGAAAATGGGTTATGTCAGTATTTCATCTTTAAGTATTGAAATATGTGTCTAATTGAAAATTTACAAAAGTTACATGATAATATTATAGGTGACAAGTAATATTTGTTCAACACTATTTTGAGAAAATTCTGAAAAGCTAAAAGGTCTAGGTAAGCGGGGTTCCTATGCTAGATTTTGCTTAAAAGAAATGATTTGAGCTTATTTTGGAAAATATGCATGTTTTTGTTATGAAAAAAAATTGAAACAACCTCAGTTATTTGTTTTGTATTACTCATGAAACTTTGTATAAGAAAAAAATATTTTTTGCCATGACTGGTGTGGACATGAGCTTATTTTTTGTATTATGTTTATAAACTAAGCAAAACGAGGGAATATGAGAATTTGTGCATAATTATATGACGATGATATGATTTTGTTGTGTTCTAAATATGTTCTATAGTCTGATATGATAGGATGTGATCTTTGAAAAATCTCTAGCATCACATTCTGTTTCTGTTCCATTCTGACCTTACCATGGGTATAAAACAGTGGCCTCTATTTAGGTTGGTACCAACTTTTCTATTTCATGTGCAACCATTTTAGAAGCCAAAGTGGTTTTTTGCATGATCTTCCTGTGTGCACACTCGAGGAGTTCAAGAATTAATAAAGGAAAGATTTCACATTCTATTTCTGCTCGATTAGCTGCCAGGATTTGCACAACCCTACCACAATGGGTTAAATATGGAATTCCGTTATGACGTGACGTTTCAGTTATGTTAGGCCAAAGGAATTTGAATAAAAATATTTCTAAGCTTTGAATCTTATATTTTTTATAACATGCTTTGATTATACATTTTGAAAATAAAAATGTTTTGTTCTGCATTTTGAACTTTGTAAATGCTCATATTTACATACTAGTATATGTTCTTTGTTTACTAAGTTGTTGATAACTCACCCATTATCTTCACAATATTCAAGAGTAGGAAGTGTTAACAATGTTTGATGATTGTAGAGGAATAAGTGTCAAAGGGTACAAGTATTTCTTTGAGAGTCCTATTTAATAGATTTATTATTTTATGTTATTTTAGTGTTTTAAGTAATGGATTTTATGAGTCTTTGTGGAGATTTTAAATTATTTTATTGAAATATTTATTTGGTGTCCCGGTGCCTAGCCCTCACTGCCCAACTGCCTGTCTGCCCTGCCCCCCTGCAGCAGGGTGGATTACCCTATTCGCATAGTGGGGGGCAAGGGTTCCCCCACTATATTTTGCCTCTCTATGGGGGTGGGGGCGGGGTGATAAATATTATGTATATTTTAAAAAAAAAAAACTTAGGTGACCAAAATGGTGTTGTTTTGGAACCTGGGATTTTTTTTTAATTAACTCAGTAAACATTTTGGGTTTATTGAACTAAAGGGCTAACACCCCCACCCCCCCCCCCCCCCCCCCCGGCAGAACTGAAATTAGATCTCCCATCACCCACCCTGCTCGATCTAAAGGCTGAAGTCCCCTCGCCACATTGAGTTCACCATCTGTGAGAGTATCGTTGCCGTCACAGCCTCTTGTCGCCACTGTAGCTAACCTCCTCACCGTCATCACCGAAGGTAAGTCGATCGAGGATTCTCATCTCTCTCTCTTTATATATATATATTTGGAATTAAAGGGAGGATGGGATTAATGGAGATGGGATTGTGAATTGTGTGTTGTGGAGGATTGAATGTGCATGTGTGTGATGGATCCGATTATGATTGATTGTTTTTAGGGTTTTGTGATTTGTTTCGATTTTGTGATTTAATTCAGTTTTGTGATTTATAAGGCTTTCATTTGAATGCATTAGGGTATATATAATTAGATATAAAACAATTTCTTTTAAATTGAGTTAGAAAACACTTCCTCCAACCCATTTAAGAAATGACAAAGTTTTCCTCCAAATCCTAACAAAGGATGCTAATTAGCAATGAATTTAGTTGAATGATGTAATATTTCAATCTTGATAATTTAGTGTATACTATATTTTATCATTTAGTAATTTATAATGTCAATATATATATTATGGCATGTTGCTACCGCAGTTTTGACAAGCAATGTTTATGACATGGAGTAGAAGTTCATTTGTTGTCTTTAGCAATGCTCCAACCTGCTGATACTTGGTAACAATAATGATATTTTAAAAAAAAAATTGGTATATTTGAATTTTGTTCTATCATTTATGAAATGGGGTCATAATGAATCTTAAGATTAAAGACAAATGCTTTAACACTGAAAATATTTCATATTAACTTAATTGATTTAGTTTGATTTTTATTGTAAAATAAATCGAATCTATTATATTGAATTATTTAAATATATATTTTAAAAATTTATTTAATTAGAAGGTGAAAAAATACATGTTTTGGAATGCATTGCACTTAGTTGGATGTTAATACTTTTCATGTTTGCTATAAATTCAGATTTGTTGTTTGCTTAAGTTAATGGAAATGCCGACAAATTCTAGTGCTAACTCCCCAATTTAGGATACCCCTATCCCTACCCTTACTCTTACCACTACCTCTACTCATACCCGTACCTGTACCCCTACCACCATGTCTACCACCACGGAACCTTGCCCCACCCTCAAGCCTAACAAGAAACCCGCTTCTATAGTTTGGTCTCACTTTACCCCCAAGCCAAGTGTAACTATTGTGGTAAAATTTATGGATGTTACTATAGGAAACATGGCAATTAAAGGTGCACTTAGAAGAGCAATGTTAAAAAAGTCCAATTTTAAGATCTTTGCAAGAGAAGAGCCAATCTAGGATAGAAATTGGACTTTAAAAAATGGAGGATGAGAGTAGTGGGGGTACAATTTTGAAGGGGTACACAAAGTATGATCCTGAGGAGTATAGGATACATCTAACACCCATCCTTGTGGTGGGTCATTTTTCAAAACGATTTTGCTAAAAATCGACGGGAATTACGATTCTTTTAAAATTTCTTTTCCTTTCATGCGAGGATACAAAAGACTCCATGTTATAAATAAAATTCATTTTTCTTAATTAAAAGATTATAGCGGAAAATATTAAACTTTATAATTAAAGTTTCTCTTACAAAATATCTTGCCTAGGCCTTCGTGCTTTTCCTTTGGGTTGTGCCAGTCCTGACTTGTCATGCTAATCTTGTCCCTGGGATGGCACACATAAAACTAAAGTGAGTCGAAGACTCGTAAGCATTACTTCATATTGTTAAAATATAATAACATAGATTTTCAGTCATGCATTTATCATTTCATACATACATACATCTTTCAGTTCGTTTGAAAATGTTGCGAGGTGGGATTTTTCTTTTAAAAACATGCTTTCTTCTTTAAAACAGTTCCCCACACATCGTTGTCTTCATTTCTTAAAGAGTCTTTTCATGCATTCATTCTTTTACATACATTCATGCATACATACATTCATGCGTTCATCTTTTCTTACTTACGTACATTCATGCATTCCGTTCATCCATACATACATGCATTCCTTCCTAACATTCATTCTTATCACTTTCATTGGCCATAGTACACTGTTACATCCCGTGTGCTATGGTTAGCGGTCTTTTGGACCTGATTCCGCCCATGGCCATGGGTTGGGAATCCATTCCGTCAAGGTGTAGCACTGGATGCACTACCAATACTACTTACCCAGCATTGCAATCTGCCCAGTCCAATCCATTCATTTGGTATCATTTCCATTTTATTTATGTGGCTGTTACGTATTTTCATACATCATGCATTTCAGTCCATTCATTTCTTTACACTCTTTTCCTTTCCTTTACAGTCCTTTACGGTTCTTACGATTCTTCAGTTCATTTCTTTCATAGAAAGTCATTTTAAAAATAAAATAATTTTCATAAAAGTCATTTTAGAAAAGTTATCTTTCATGGCATCATTTAAAACATCTTCTTTCATAAGGACATTTTAAAACATAGGGCTGAGGCCTCACTTTCATAGGGACATTTTAAAACATTTTCTTCTCGTTATTTAAAGCATAGTTTTCTTTCTTTTTGTAAAAGTTGTTTTAAAAGAAAATAGTTTTCTTTCTTTTCATAAAAGTTGTTTTAGAAATAGTCCGTTACAATTTCAGTCCTTACAGTTCTTAACAATTCTTATGTGTCTTTTAAAGCTTCAATTCGTTTTCCTTTCGTAAACATACATACAATACGTACCACGTATAGCATCCATTCACATGCATACACGTACATACTTTGGGTGAGTGAAAAAGGGCTACCAAGGACGGCCGATACATACTTATATTGAAAACTTATGTTTCTTTTCTTTTTCTTTCGTAAAACATGTATTCTTGGAGAAAATTTTCATTTTCATTTTAGAGAAAAGTTTTCATTTTCTTCTTCGCTTGTATAAGAAAACTCTAGAAGAGCATGAACCCAATACTTACCTGGACTTCATGCCATACTCAATCCATGCAGTCCATTTGTGTGCATGTCAGATCGCAACCTAAATGCATACACATAATCTTACGTCATCATCTATCTAATGCATAAGTAACTATTCTAAAAAATAAAACTATGCCTCACTTGGAACACTCTTCATCCATCCCTAGGCCCTTACGTGCCATTTACTACACTAAAACCTTCATGGTCTTATTCCTTAAAGTGAATCCCCGTGATTCACCTTAGGGTTAAGACACTAAAACCTCTGTCTGTTCTTCTATTTCCACAATCCAACACATGATTCTGACTGACAGAGTCATGCGTCCTAACCTTAAACTATTTACCCATTTCTACCATCCTAGCCCATACTAAATCCTTATTCCCAACCAGTCAAGCTACATGAATTCAAGCCAACTCTGGGACTAAAACACCATGTAACCATGCCCAGGACAAATTACCCATTACATATGGTAAACCTTTCTGGTACACATGTCTCGCCAGAGACACCTGTGTCTTATTCCCTTTTATCACCTAAAAGCAACTTATAATTCCAATGAACGCCTACTTGTATAAATAAGCTCCATACTCCAACACCAACTTGTTCAGACCCAGTTGATAGGACTTTTCCTACTTCCCGGCCCTATAAAAATTCATCCCTACACTTGAATAGGAGAGGACTGCATCCGAAATGTACCTCTGCAATGTCACGTAGCTCGAGACTAATCCCGAGTCACGTCACGATGCTCATCATGCTTCTGTTGCACGCTCTGATACTTTTCTACCACTTCCTTATACTCTTAGCCATAAGTCAACCACATGGTGACACTAGCCACCCCAGACTACAAGCCACATCACCACTGTTTTGGAATACTGTTACACAATTCCCACCACTTAACAAGAAGACTACATACAAAATGCACCTCTGTCTTCCACGTAGCTCGAAACCAAGTCTCGAGTTACGACACGACACCCATCATGCTTCCACTACACTCTCTGATACCTTTTTACCACTTCACACTTACTTTCAGCCACAAGTCAGCCTCAAGGTGACACCCATCACCTTAGACTATAGTCACATCACCACTGCTTTGGGACACTGTTATACAGTTCCCGATGCTACACCATACACTCCACACTTCTCTACTATGCCATCCAACCCTTCGTGACACTCCATCTGGTGTATCACGACATAACACAGAGTACACTCACGTGAACTCTCTTCCATCCACACTACGGTACACACATCCCTACGATACACACCTCATGGTGCATCGCTATGCGAAATGGAGTAAGCGCCACGTGTACTCCCTTCGCTACAACACTTATTATCATAACTCACATCACATGGTGCATCACCATACATGGAGTACGCTCCACGTGCACTCCTTCATTCTATGCCACACATCACTACAACGTACATCACATAATGCATCGCTGCACTACACAGAGTACACTCCATGCGTACTCCCTTCACACTTCTTGCCGTATCACAACTACGGCATCTATCTCATGCCCACTTCACAGCACAGTCCACAATACTACACAGTCAAGCCCAACACTTCACAACTACGCAACGATCTCCACAATTACTAACTACACAATCTACGGTCCAACCAACCAACTAATATAACATAAATAACTAAAGATGGAGGGTTATACCATCGATAGGATAACCCGTGCATCGCTAGTTGCTCGTCATGATCAAGGCGTCGGAGGAGTCGTACGTGGTAGTAACAACGCGTACGGTGGCTATCCATTACGTAAAGGGGCGGTTTGGGCTTGAGAATAGCTAGGCGTGGTCTTGGAAATGCTCAAGGTGGCCTCATGGTGGTCAAAGGTGGCAGAGCACGGTGGCATCATGCCTTGAACAGTGCATCCGAAATGCTGGGAGACTGCTTGAGGTGGAGGAAGGCCATAGAACTTCATGGGAAGCTAGGGAGAGGTAGAGGAAGATGTGATGGAACTATGGTGGCGAGGTGGTGGCCAGGCGGTGGCTCACGACGGCGGATTGGCCACAAGTGGTGCAACTCGTGCCTTGACAAGTGAGGGAGAGTGAGAGGAAAGAGAAGAGAGAGAGAGAGAGGAAAGAGAAGAGAGAAAAGTGGGGAGGAAAAGGAAGGGGCCTAGGTATTTAATCTAAATCCTTTGCTTCGGGATCCACAAAATGATCTAACGATGAGTTTAAACACTAATTTGAAAATGCGTAACTGTTTTATTTTATATAAAACACTGAGAGGAATTAAAATAGAATATTAGTTTATAAAATAATATTTTTTCATCATTATTTAAAATGATAAAGTATCATTAATTACTCAAAGAGAATAAAATCATTTAAATTAATTTTAGAGTTTTTAACGTAAAGTTAAATCTCTTAATATTTTAAAATAACTAAAATATTTAATTTAAGTAATTATCCACAATTATAATATTTTTAGAGCTCATTAAAATATTATAATTGTGTTACTTTAAAAACAAGCTTATCTAATAATACTGGAAATATCTCTTATAGAGATTTCCATAATACTTAAAATATCTGTAAGCTTTAAAATATCTATCTTACTTTGAAATCCACTGGATAAATTTTGAAATACACCATTGAGATACAGTATGTGGGAAAAGGCTCAGCACGTAGATATAAGTTTGGCATGTAGAATGAGGCTCATACTTAAAGAAGAAGAAAGAATGAGCAGATATCATAATACACCTAGCTTGTATGGTCATCATGGACGAGCTACCTTTTTAAATTGTGGATGGGAAAGGGTTCCAAGCGTATTGTCACTACTTAGAACCAAGCATAGGATGTAAAAAAACACATTATCGATCTGAAAAAGAGAAGTTGAGGGATTTTTTGGTGGGTCAATTTTTTTGCCTCACCACTAATTGTTGGAAATCGGTCCAAAATTTTAATTATGTCTTTGACTTGTTATTTTGTTGATTGTGATTGTGATTGGACATTGCATAAAAGAATTCTAAAATTTTGTCAAATTACTGATCGTAAGGGTGAGACGATTGGAAGGGCCTTGGAGGCCCGTGTAAAGGAGTGGAGTTGACACGCGTTGTGACATGCACAATTGATAATGTCTCGTCTAACGATATAACATTGTTATATCTTAAGACCTTTCTTAGATAGGCAAATAAGACAATCTTGGATGGTGATTATTTGCATGTGAGGTGGGCAGCACGCACATATTCTTAATCTTATTGTCAATGATGGTATGAAAAATCTTCATGACTCTCATGCTCGGGTTAGGATTGATGTGAGATGGGTGAGATCTTCTCATGCGAGATTGGACAAATCAAAGTTGCTATGAGGTCTGCGAGCCTAACATCAAAGAAAGGGCCTTTTATTGATTTGACTACACAATGGAACTCAACATTATTGATGTTGGAGGCAGCCCATGAGTATAAGTTTTCATTTGCATTATTGGGTGAGGAAGCCATCACGAGCAGTCACACTAGGCTGTGGAAGCGAAGTACGACAAGTATTGGGGGGAAATTTTGATAAGGCTAATATGTTGTTATAGGTAGTTGTTGTCCTTGACCCCCAGTTTAAGGTGGATGGCATGGTATATGGATTGGGTATTGTCTACAGGTAAGTATGGGTAGACCATATTGCATCAAGGGCTAGGAAAACCCTTGATAGATTATTTAATGAGTTTACCATCTAGCGGGGTAGTAATATTGAAGCACCTACCCCTATCCCCCCACCAGTTCTAGATGCTAGGGCTGAGAAAAAATGTAGAATGGACTAGGGTGACAGGATGGAAGGGAACCCCTTCATGAGGAGTTCTACAGAGGCTAAGTCAGAAATGGACAAATACTTTGGGGGGGGGGGGATCTTGAACCATATGTATGAGACTTTGATATCTTAGCTTGGTGGAGGATACATGTTGCCTAGTATCCCGTCCTTGCACAAATAGCCTGCAATATTTTGGTCATCCCTATTAGTACCATAGTTTCAGTATATAAAATAGAAAAAAGTGAGTTTTGGTGATGTATTGTAAAGGATAGGATGAAGAAGCCATTTGGAATGCTCTCAGACTTTCTCTTTCATCTCCTGTATTATTTCTGGCCCAATTATTGTAGTTTCTCCTACGTCCCAACATAAAGGTGATGTACACTATCTTCATACTAGGCCTCGTATGGAGTTATCTAGATAGTCACTTGATAGCTATTGTTGTAAGAACACTCAATGAGTGGTACATGGCTTTCTCAAAAGCTCTTGAAATCTAACACACAAGCTCTTAGCGTATCCTCCAGTATCTGGATTCTCCATTTTGATTGTCTATCACTCTAGGGATGGTAGGCATTGTTGAATCTTAACTTAGTGTGTATTGCCCGTTGTCCTTTCTGATTGTCCATCACACTTGCAGACCTTTACAGATATGGGACATGAACCTCAGATCCTAATCTAACGCTATGGTTTTAGGCACACTTTGAAGCCTAACTATTTCCTTAACATACGGTCGAGTCAACTCTCCTAGAGCATTAGTGGGAGTAACTGGAAGATATTGGGCGCTTTTGTTCAATCTATCTAAAATTACCCAAATTGCATTCTTACCACTTGAGGTTTAGGGTACTCCGACTTCAAAACCAATAGCTATGTCCTCCTAGTTTCAGGGTTGTTTCCAAAAGGTCTCTGATGCTCAGCCTTTACTTGCTTTCAAGTGGTACACTTCTCAATGAAGTGGGCAATGTTCCGTTTCATTCCTTCCCACCAAAACTTCTTTTTCAAGTCCTGAAACATCTTAATGCTTCCCAGGTGGATCAAATATGGAGATGAATGGGCTTCTTTGAGTATCTTTTCCTTTATACTTAAGTTCCTAAGGATACTCTTTGCCTTTTGTGTTCTTGCCAAAACTAAAATGCTAAGGTCATTTTTCTCTTCTAACTCCTCGTCGGATTTCCAATAACTTTGGTTCCTTCATATGTTGATCCTTTAGTTTGTCATAGTCTATCAACCTTAACTCTTGTATTGAAGCAATGATTTCTTTCCTTTAGTTCGTCCTCATTTCTTCAATGAGTGAATCTACCTTCATAGAACATCCTATGTCCTTTCGTAACACCCGTCCTTATGGTGGGACCTTTACAAAATGATTTTAAGAAAGACAACGGGAATTATTGTTCGTTTAAAACTTTTTCCTTCCATGTCCGAATACAAAAGACTCCATATTTATAAAATAAAATGTGTTTCTTAATTTAAAGAGGGTTACAGCGGAAAACATTAAACTTTACATTTAAAAATCTTTCATACAAAATATTGTGCCTAGGCTTCCGTGCTCTTCCCCTTGGGTCGTGCCCGTCTTATCTTGTACTGTCTCGTCTTATTCCTGAGAGGGCACACAATAAGAAAAATGAGTCGAAGACTCGTAATGATTACTTCATACCATTAATATATAATAACATAGGTTTTCAGTCATGCATTCATCATTCCATACATACTATACATAAGATATTCATTCATTTAAAACATTTTGAGGCGAGAATTTTCTTGAAAAGGATTTTCTTTCATAAAACGTTTCTTTTCTTTCGTAAAACATTTCCCCACGCCTCATGCCTTCATTTCTTAAAGAGTCTGAGCATACATACATTCTTTCTTAACATGCATACATTTTTTCTTATCACTTTCATTAGCCGTTACACACTATTACGCCCTGTGTGCGAGGGTTAGCAGTCTTCCTTTGCACCCGGACTCAGCCTGTGGCCATGATTTGGGAAGCTATTTTCAGTCAAGGGAAGCACTAGGTGCACTTCCAGTATTACTTGCTCGGCAAGGCAATTTACCCATTCATTTGGTATCCATTCATTCATACATATGGCCATTACATATTTTCATACATTACAACATTCATTCATTCATTCATTCAGTCCTCTCTTTCATTCTTTTACTCATCAGTCTGTTCATTCACAAACATCATTTAAATTTCATTTAAAAGCATGAGTATAAACATCATATTTCAAGGCATTATTTAAAACGTCAGTTCATAGGGGCATTTCGACATATTTTTAGAGAGGCCAACATGGCGATTGATTTTTTAGCCAAAGAAGGGATGAATGATAGAGCTTTTGATTTTGTTAGTGAGAACATGTTGCGAGGTAGGATTAGGGGGATTGTGCGTCTTGATTTATGGGGTATACCTTATATAAGCTATTGACGAGATTGGGTTTATTTGTAAAGATTTTTAGATATTGTCTTTGGGGTTTTTTCCTTAAGGGCTTCGTGTTTGTTTTCAAGGTATTGCTCTGCCATAAGCGAGAGAGTTCATTAATAACATTGGGAGTGGGTCATTCATGGACAGGTTACCCTCATCTTTTCTTAAAAGAGGGGGGGGGCACATTTTAAAACCTCAGTTCATAGGGACATTTTAACAAACTTTCTTCTAGTCATTTAAAGCATCGCTTAAAGCAT
This sequence comes from Carya illinoinensis, assembly GCF_018687715.1. NCBI lineage: Eukaryota > Viridiplantae > Streptophyta > Magnoliopsida > Fagales > Juglandaceae > Carya > Carya illinoinensis. The sequence goes on from NC_056754.1 coordinate 39,733,195, forward strand.
GAGGCATAAGCCTCACATTTCGTTTTGTGAAAATGTGTACAATACTTACTGTGTATACCATCCATTCACATGCATACACTTACATACTTGGGGTGTATAAAAAGGGACTGCCAAGAAGAGCCATTACATACATATACTCGAAAACTTATAATTAGCATTCTTTCGTAAAACATTGTCTGTGTCATTTCATAAAGCATTGTAAAGGAAAATCATTTCAGTTTCATTTTCATATCTTTTAGAAAACTCTAGAAGAGTATGAACGTAATACTTATTTGAACTCCATGCCATACTCATTTCATGCAATCCATTCATGTGCGTGTCAGATGGCAACCTACATGCATACACATAACCTTAGCGTCATTCTCTATCTAGTACATAAATAACTAACTAGAAATAGAAATACACTTCACTTGAAAACACTGTCCTTCTATCACATGCTCTTACGTACCACTTACTATGCTAAAACCTTCGGGATCCACTTGCAGTCACTATCTCTGTCTTCTATTCCTTCCTTATCACATTTTCTCTTTCTGGGACCCACTTGGGTCATCTTTTCTAAACTTAATGTTCTACTTCGAGGTCTTGTCCTTTAAAGTGAATCTTCATGATTCACCTTAGGCTTAAGACACTAAGATCTTCATCTTTCTCTTCCTACTAATCACATTCCAATGCATAACTCAGACCGACTCAGTCACGCGTCCCAATCATAGATGTTCCACCCGTGACTTCCTTCACTCATCCTAGCCCACACTAAATCCTCATTCCCATCCATACATGCCACATGACTTTAAGTCAACTCTGAGGCTTAAACATTATGTAACCATGCTTAGGACAGATACCCATTACATATGTTAAATTCGTCCGGCACACGTGTCTCACCATATGCACATGTACCTTATTCCCTTATCACCTAAGATCAATATATAATTCATTGAACACCCACTTGTATAAACAAGCTCCATGCTCCGATACCAACTTCTACTCAAACCCGGTCGGCAGGACTTTTGCTACTTACTGACCTTTTACAAATTCATCCCAACACTTGACATGACAAGGCTCCATTCATACTACACCTCCATCCCATAGCTCGAGGCTAATCCCAAGCTACATCGTGACACCCGTCACTATGGTAGGGTCACATCACAGCTACTTCGAGACACTATTTCACGGTTCCCGATGCTACACAACATGCTCTACGCTTCTTAACTACGTCATCCAAACCTTCATGACACGCCATCTGGTGTATCACGACACCACATTGAGTACACTCCACATGAACTCCTTTCCATCCATGCTATGCCATACGCCATTATGATGCAAGCCACACGGTGCATCGCTATACTACATGAAGTACACTCCATGTGCATTCCCTTCATGCACTACGCCACGACACTACTACAGCACATACTTCACATCCGCACTTCACAATACAGTCCACAACACTACACAACACACCACACAACTATGCCTAACACTTCACTACATAGCGGACTCTCCAATCAACCAACTAACATCTGACATAAATAATGAGAGAGAGAAGGTTATACCATTATCGGGATTAACCGTGTGTTCTCACTACCCATCACAATTGATGTGATGTCCCCAACTCCCACGTACAGAAACACGAGAATCGAGGCATGAAGATGATGACAACACGGGTCACGCATCCCATCACTTAGTGTCAAGTATGTGCACATGCAACACGTGTACAACAAACAACACATCAGATATTAAAAGTCAGTCAACTAAGTATCATAATTTGTTTAAAAGACAAACTCACTTAAACACAAGCGTATCAAAATATTACAAATTTTAGTAACATCATAAAATCAAAATACATAACTTAAAGGTAAGAAAATAATTTTCAAATAATACAAGCAAAACTCCAATCAGTCTTCCGATTGAGCCACCTCCTTAAGCTCAGCCTCCGCATCATCTGCATCAAAATCTACAGTACCAAAGACGGTACCGTAGATAAGTAATAATCCAAACAGCCCAAAAGATAAAATTACATTAAGCAACAACAATATGCATGAACATGATGCCATATGCATAAGGTCTGAAAATCCACATTTCCATGCATGCCAAAATTCCATTTTGGCCCAAAACATTACCAGTCCATTACAAACAATCGCCATTTTCCAAGCAAATGGTCCATTAACCAAACCATCAAAGCACTGTAGGTCGGAATCACAGGTGGGACTCTACCACCATCTCTGCTTACCACCATCCCTACGCGTGCACCGTAGGTGAGAATCATAGACGAGACTCTACCACCGTCCCTACTTACTACCATCCCTACAAGTCTATCTGTAGGTGGGAATTGCAAGCAGGACTACCACCATTCCTAACCATGCACCGTAGGCGGGTATCATAAGTGAGACTCTACCACCGTTTCTGCTTACCACCATCCCTACAGTACCTCTGACTTAAACCATTCAATCCATTCATTTCAAAGATACCCAAAATCCTTTATCACATGAAAATCTAGTTTCCATTTCTAACAAATGATCATGCAAGAAATTAACCGAAAACCCAGTTATCATTTTACAAACATGAACATGCATGCACTATGAAATGTATGACACAAAACCAATATCCAACAACCAACAAATTCCAACATCAACCAATCATAGAAATATCTCCATCCTCCAATCCAACCGACCCTCGACTCCTCGAACTCAGTCTAGCACAACCAACCAAATCACAATGTATTGTTAAAGTAAAAATATATTTAAATCTTAAAGAAAGTTTAGAAAATACTTAAAGTGCTATAAAATAACTTTCAAATGATCAATGAGCTGCAAAAGGTGGTGGAATGGCAATGTCACAGTGCAAAATGCACTGTGGCCATGGGTCACAAAATACCAAAATTTGAATGAGGAAAAACGAAAACTAGAGAAGGCTAGGGTAGGGTTTATAGGTGTTGGTGAAACTAATGGAAATGCTGGTTGGCCATGGGTCGCAATACAAATGGCGGTTGGAGGCCAAAAAGCCTAAAATGGAAAGTGGGTTGGTTGAGCTTCACCGGCAACAAATTGGAGCTGGGGTTGGGTGGGTTAGGTAGCTGGGAGACTGGTGGTGATGTGGTGAAGAAATGGTGGCCAAAGGTGGAGGCACGGCGGCGTGGGGAGTACAAAACTGTGCAGTTTGGTGGTGCTCGCGGTGGCTAACGGTGACATTTGGGTGGCTAAAAATGAAGGGGTGAGGTTACCGATGGGTGGAGAAAAAAATGGAAGCTACAACGACGGCAATGGGTGGCACACGATTGAGCTAGAAGAAAAGGAGGTTGCAGCTTCTAACTGTGCATAGCGGCTAATAGCGGCACGGTTGGGGCTGAAAATGGAGGGGAATGTTCACCAACCAGAGGGGAAGAGAATGGGAAGGGCGGTGAGGCACATGGAGGTACAACGGCAGACCTAGGGATGGATGAAAAAAAATAGGCAGAGAGAGGGAGGGTTACGTCACGTGCATGGGAGAGAAGTAGGGCAGAAAAGAAAGAAGAAAAAGAGAAAAGAAAAAGAAGAGAAAAATAAAAAGGAAAAAAGAAAAAGGAATGAAAAGAAATGAGGTCCAGCCTTTTCCAACTTCGGGTCTTAATCTGATCCAACGAATATAAATTTCAAAACGACGAGTTAAATAAAATAATTTAAACACAGTGACTTAATAAAATAAAATAAAATAACAAAATCCAACAATAAACTACTTTAAAACAATGAGCATTTTAAATGTAAAACAATAATTAATATTAAGAAAGCATATCAAAATAATTTTTATAACTTAAAAATCATAAAATAAATCCAACAAAAATCTGATAAATTTAAAATAAGAGAATCAATTTTTTAAATCAATTAAAATACTCATTCAACAAAAATACACTAAAATACGGAGTATCACAATTGAAGACGTCGGAAGGGTTATACGTGGCAGCTAAGCCACGTAAGGTGACTATCCACCTTATATGGTGGTTGTCCACCACATAAAGTGCTAGTCTGGGGCTTAGGGTTGGGCTAAGGGTGGTCTTGGGAGGTCATTGGTGGTTAGGGTGGCGGAGCACGATGGAGCTGTAGGTTTCAAGAGGGACCCGTGGTTGTCAAGGCATGGAAATGGAAGGGAAGAGGTGGGGAAACTCGACTGAGCATGGAGGTGGCTGACGGAGTGTCAAGGTGGTAGCTGGTGGCTCAAGCAGGTGGTGGGTGGCTGAAGGGTGGTGAATCTAAGTCGTAAAGTGCAACCTGTGAGGGGTGGCCAGGTTCAGTGGAGGAAAGGACCATCGGTGAGGTGGTGGTGGTATGGTAGCGTGGTGTTGCGCCATGGTGGCGTTGGGTGGAGAAAACCATGTGGGTTTCATGCAATGGAGAGGGAGAACTAAGGGGAGGAAGAGACCGTGGGAGGAGGAGACTGGTGGTGGGGTGGAGTCGGTGAGAAGAGGTGGTTGTGATTGTGCTCGGTGGGGCTAGAAGCTGATGGCAGCAGTGCATAGTGGAGAGAAATGGGTTTGATCCATTTCGGTTGAGCTACTGCAAGAGGAGAGAGAAGGCTACATTGGGTTCCATAGTGGAGGCTTGCCAGTGTGAGGGGAAGACTCTGGTGGTGGCGGTGAGGTTGGGCTGCCGGCGATGGCTGGGCTAGAGAGGAGAAGGGGCTATGGTGGAGGAAGAAGGGTTGCTGCCCTTGTGTGCTTAGGGAGGGGGGAAAAGATAGGGGAAAGGAAAAAGTGAGGGAAAAGGTTAGGGGCTTGTGTATTTAATCTAGGCTCTTCATCTAGGGATCTCCAAAATGATCTAACGATGATGATTAAAACACTAATTTAACTTAACAACAGTGAGAGGAATTAAGATAAAATATTATTTAACTGGACTTTAGTTTATAAAATATAATCTTCATCCTTAATTAAATGATGAAGTCCTGCTAATTAATTTTAAGAGAATAAAACTATTTAAACAAATTTAGAGTTTCCAACATAATTTAAATCTCATAATATTTTTGAATGATTAACTTCATTTAATTAAAAATGATTTTCCACAATTATAATATTTTTGAAACTCTTCAAAAATATTATAATTGCCTTATTTAAAATTATGCTTGGTTCAATGACAATGGAAATATCCCATATAAATATTTTCATAGCATTCAAAAACATTCAAAGGCTTTAAAACACTGGGCTTACTTTAAAATCACTTAATATCTTTAAAACCACACCATCAAGATGTGGCACGTAGAACGAGACTCGTGACCATAAGAGAGAAGGAGCAGGATATTACACCTTCACTCAAGACTTCTAACTTAGTTCATGAACGACCATGTTGGCCTTACTTGGATGATACTTGATTTCGTACTGATAATTCCTTAGTCTCTAGCCATCTCCCTTATCTCATGTTGAGATTCCTTTGGGTGAAGAGATGTGGAACCCTTGTGATCCATGTAAAAATCACAAGTTTCTCAATAAAGGTAATGTCGCTATATCTTTACCCTTCCTTCTTGCATTAGAATACATCCTCACCCATATCTTGATGCGTCACTGGACACCATAAATGGCTTTTGGGGTTCTAGCAATGCTATTACAGGGGCTGTGGTCAACCTTCACTTTACTCACATAAGTCGATCCAAATGAACTTGGAGTTTTTCCTAGTCAATTTTGTAAGTGGACTCAATTATCTGTAGAACCCTTCATGAATCTCCTATGTAACAGCCTGCTAGAAATTCAATGGTTAAATTTTTATAAGTTTTCATGAATCGACCAATCGCGTAGGTTTTAGTTTGTCAGCATAGTTAGTATTACCACTCATTATGGTGCCAAAAGCACGATTTTATTTATTTGATGTAGGTAGAAGTGTTAAAATGTGATATGTTCTGTGCCTTTAGACTCAAAGGAATATTTAGAATTTTATGGTGCAATAAACCCATTTTCAGTTTTCAGACGAAACTTCCGATCGAAAATACATTTTGTTTATTTCGAGACACTTAGGAGTTGAATTTTGGTAAACGAAGTGCACTATTAGGTTAGTATGCTTATTTAGGAACTTTTAGTGCAAAGTTTATTTTTCACTTTTCCTAGAGTTAATAGTAATCTCAATAGTAGCATCAAATGCACAGTGTGAAATGTCTAAATTAGGTTAGAGAAGTTTTATTTGGACACTTGAAAAGATCTTAACCAAATTTAGTGAATAGTATTGGACACTTGGCACCCAAAGAAACCATGATATGGAAATGTGAAGAAAATCAAAGTGAGAGATCATGCCACCTAAGCAAAACCCAATTCCATCCAACCAACCAATTTATGCCAAACCACGAGAGTTTCAACCCTAGTAAAACCCTAATTATTTGGAATCAAATTGAAACCACAAAAAGGTTGGAGGAAAATAAAACCCTAAATGGTTAAGCCAAACCCTAGACTTGATTTCAAAACCCTATTGGATCTGATTTCTAGCATTGTGTTTAATCACTTGATTAGACTTTCAAATGCTATTAATCCCTAAAATTCATGTTATGCAATCATTATTCAACCTTTAAAACCTTGAAAATTTGATTGGACCAATAAAAATTAGATTTGGGATTGATAGCATCTCAATACCTAACCAAACCCTCTTTAAACCCCAAAATGAAGCCCACTTGTTTAAGGCCCATAAATTTTGGCCACCTTGGCAAAGTTTCTTGAGAAAATTTCCACCCACTCATGGAAGCCCAATCTCTGCCCATGACAGCTAAAAATAGTCACTTGATGTGAGAGGAAAATCCACTTCACCACCACCCTTCTACAAGACAGCAGCAGCAGCCCATTCCCAGTCACTATTTGCACCTTTTTGTGACCTAATCATCGTCATCAAGGTGTCAATCAAGCCCATACTTCTTCACTCTTCAGAAGTGTATTAGGTGTGTAGGTCATCTTTTAACTCATTTCCCCCATTTTCATGTCTATTCTTGGAGAGAACACTTAGAGCTTTCTCTTAGGTAGTTTTATGAGCTTTCTAGCCTTCAGTTTTTGAAGCCCTTGTAAGTATTTACTCATGATGATTCCTTCATCAAAGTTGTTTCTTTTTTTTCTAGTTTATGCGTACCTTTTGGGTTTGATTTCATGGTCATTTGATTGGTCAAAGGAGGTTTTAACCATGTCAATGTCGTTCTAGGCAATAAACTGGATAGTGTGTTATATTTTGGAGTTTTTGATTAATCTAATGGGAAGATCTTGATCCAAACTTTTTATGGAGTGTTGTCAACATTTTTATATAGATGTTTATCAAAGATTCATTGCATGATTAAAGTTTTTGATGAAAGATTTTCTTAGATCTAAAAGGTTAGAAATTGGAAGAAGAAAAATAGTTTCTATTTTAAGACAGATTGGATCTTTTGTGGTTTAATATTACTCCAATGACTTTGATATTTTTATTTAATGATCACAAGCATTTGATCTAAATCTTAGGATATTATTTTGAAGATTTTTGGTGTCATTTTCAAATATATGAATTTTTATGTAAGAGAATACTCAGTCAGGTCAAAAGTTTGATGATTACGGCTAGATCCATGTTTTGGTTTATTTTTAGCCGTGTGATTTTGATTTTAACGCTTGGATCTACTTTAGGATACATTTTTAAACCATATAATGTTGTTAGCTTGAATATTTCTTCGTGGTATGTCTCGGATCAAGTGTTTGATCAAACCAAAGCTAAGAAAAAATTATGTTTTGACTAAGTGTTGGAGCTGAGTACTTCAAGTGAGATTTTGTGATTTTTGGTGACTTTTATATGTTGATTCAAAGTATTTTAGATTTTAGGAATGGGTTATGAACATGTTAGAAGAAATTTTTGAATTTTTTAAAGTTCTTGGAGATGTTTCGTTAAAGGTCAAAACCTTGAGATTCAAGGGTTTGTGTTTTGGTTAAAAGTTTGGATCTTTTTACTAAAAAATTTTGTGTTTATGTGAAGTAGATTTTTGTTGGTCATTTTAAGCATTCTTCTAAGTATAGGATGTGATAATCTATGTTGCAATATTTTGGTTTAAGTATGAGTATTGAGGTTGGATAAAATTGTAAGAAAAATCAAAGAGAAATTACCTAAGGAAGTTTCGGCCTTGGTGTGATTTTTTTGGTTGTGAATTGTTATAAATTTTTATGAGTTGATATCTTCATTTAGGACAAAATGCCTTATGTAACGGTTTATGATTTTTTGAGTTTGGATGTGAAATTCTTAAGATAGGGGTAAAATGGTCATTTTTCAACATGTAGGGGGTAAAATAGTAATTTTACTCTAAGTAAGCATTTTTCATGTTACCAAGTCATTAGTGATAAATTTCTAAACTTTTAGAACTCTTACTTACAGTTTCTCGTATTTCATACTTTGCCTCGTAAAACGCGACAATCCCTGTAATGTTATCTTTTTATGTACTTATGTTATCCTGTATACCATGCTATGCCATGTCACTACATGTACGACTATTACACATATTATATTCTGTCATGAAATATTTTTCTGTAACATAATATACTGTCACGTAATGTTATATGTTATACAATATGCCATGTCACGTAATGTAATCTATTACATGTTATGCCATGTCACATAATATCATACATTACATTTTATGCCATGCCAAGTAATGGTTTGTCTATTACACATTATGCCATGTTAAGTAATGTTATCTGTTACACATTATGTCATGTCACATACTGTTTGTCTATTTCATATTACGTCAAGTCATGCATCTCACCTACATGTCACATTACATTACATTAGGTCTTCTGTCATTTCATTTCATGTCACATTCTGTCTCGAGTACAATTTGTGTATCTCAAAACTAATATTTTCACGTCAATCAAGTTTGTTTACGTTTATCATGACCTTAAATGCTAGGATGTTGTAATATCTTATTGGAACTCCTTTGTTCACGCTAGAGTGTATAATCTAGTGTGAAATCCCTTGGGTTGGCAAGGTACAGTTCAACGGGCTTCGAATGGGGCTTAATTAATTGATCACTAGAGCGAAGAAGGGCACTAATGCCGATTGTGCCTTCCATACATTTTAATTTCATTTTATACCTACTCGTGCTGGCATAGATACCTGACATGGGATACGTACATTACATGTTCCATAGCAGGCATAGATACTTGTGAACTAGCACGTATGCTAATGTATTCATAGCTAGTATAGATATCTGTATCGTGATGTGATATTCGATAGAAATACACAGCTCAAGGGGACCCGTGTAGCACCCACATTTCACTTTTATTAATCACGTTTAATTATTGAACAAGATTCTAAGTTCATGCTCATGTTATTTAACGTTTAGTTCAATTCATGTTCCATTTCAATCAAATCACATCAGTTCAGTTCTACTCATGTCAGTTCATGTCATGTCAAGTTTCAAATTCAGTCTATGCTCTGTTTAATTGATTTTAGATAATGCCATGTTATATGTTCAGTCACGTCATGCTTATTTATGATTATCATATATGCATCCATGCTTTTATTGTCATGCATGCATATTTAAACTATATGTTAAGTTTTTTGTTAACTTGCAGAGATTTGTAATCAAATCTCATTGTGGCAGTCCTAACTACCACTCCCTCCAGAATGGTAGATCATGTGCCAAGATCAGAAGACGCAGCAGATGATCAACTAGACAGCATTGGCACAACACGAAGCTCATCACTAGAGATTGGACTAAAAAATGGTGGATGGGAGTAGTGGGGTTCCAACATTGAAGGTATATATGAAGTATGATCCCGATGAGTGTAGAAGGAAATTAGCTCGTATAGTTATCATAGACGAGCTACCTTTTCAGTTTGTGGAGGGGAGAGGGTTCCAATAAATTTTCCATGAATTAGAACCTAGATTTAATATTCCTCCTCGCCACACTATGACAAAGGATATTAAAAAGATGTATATAAAAGATAAAGATTTGTTTATGGGCCAATTGGCGAGTTTGGTAGTTTGCCTCACTACCGATACTTGGACTTCCATCCAAAATTATAATTACATTTCTTTGACTGTGCATTTCGTTGATTTTGATTGGATTATTTACAAAAAGATTATTAAGTTTTGTTAAATAACTGATCACAAGGGTGTGACGGTTGGGAAGGCCTTGGAGGCTGCAATAAAGGAGTGAGGGTTGCCACAGGTTTTGACAATTTTGGTTGATAATGTTTCGTTTAATGATGTCACTTTGGGATTTCTGAAGACTTATCTTAGAGAGGCAAATAAGATAGTCTTGAGTGGTGAATGTTTACATGGTAGATGTACTGCACATATCTTGAATTTAATTGTGATTGATGGGTTGAAAGATGTTGATGACCCAATTGCATGAGTTAGAATGGTTGTGAAATTTGAGAGATCTTCTCCTGCTAGATTGGAGAAATTCAAGGTTGTTGTGAATAATGTGGGCATAACATCTAAGAATGGTCTTTGTACTGATGTTCCTGCAAGATCGAACTCAACCTTCTTGATGTTGAAAGTGACCCAAGAATTGAAGGCAACCTTTCAATTATTAGGTGATGGAGACATTCAATATGTCAAATACTTTGATGAGCATAGGGGATTAGGAAAGCTTGATGATGATGATTGGGAGGTAGTTTCTACTTTTGTTGATTTTCTCAGGCTTTTTTACGAGATCACATTGAAGTTATCTTGTTCTTTGTACCCTACATCCCATAAGTTTTGTCAACAAATATGTAGGGTGAAAAAATAATTAGACGACATATGTTGGGGTGACAATCTACGGATGAAGGAGATGGCATTGATCCATATTGGAGAGATTTGAGTAGCCTAAATACATTGGTATATATGGCTCTTATTCTTGATCCCTGTCTTAAGATTGATGGCATGGTATACGGTTTGGGACTTGCGCATGGTCAAACATGGGCTAATCTTCTTGGTGAAATGGCTCGAGAAAACCTGGGTAAATTGTTTGATGAGTTTACTGTGATTAAAGGTGGTACTACATCTACACCTACACCTACCCCAGCGCTTCCTCAATACACCAGGGCAGCAAAGAAGCGTAGAATGTCATGGAGTAAAACCCTCTCACATCATCCCCAATTAGTTTGTCCATCTAAGGGGGCAAAGTCGAAGGTAGATAAATATTTGATAGGTGATCTTCTCCCACATTCAAATGAATTCGATATATTAGGATAGTAGAACACGAGTGCCATGAAATATCTCATCCTTGCTGAGATAGTCCACTGTATTTTGGCTATCCCAATTAGCACCATGTCCTCAGAGTCGGCCTTTAGTATTGGTGGGTACATATTGAATCCTTTCCATAATTCATTGTCTCCTACCAATGTGGAGGCATTGATATGCACACAAAGTTGATGGGAAAGAAAATTCATGTTCCGAATATTCTTAATTTTAAGGAGACCGACGAGGAGGGTGGTGATCAACTTGGATCTAGACCACCTGGTAATTGTTGTTTGCATTTTATTATTTTGATTTATTTGTATTCATTTTGATTTCATGGATATTAATTGTTGTAGCAACACATGAGATGACTGAGACAATGTCAACCTTTACTGAAGTATGACTTCGTGTTAAAAGACCCACTATTGCCAATATGCCATTTGCCATAGACCATAGGTTTGATGTTGTAATTTTTATGCCATTAGTTGATTTTTTGTATTTATATAATTTTTTTTTTATTGTGCAATATGAATATGTGCAGCTCAAGCCTCAAATCTCAATGAGTTAATCCTAATCCTTGATTCCCTATGTCTCATCTTGATCTCCATCTCATCATGGTTAGTCAGATTTTAGTTTTTAATTTTTTCGTTTCTAATATATGTTTCTAATTTTAATTCCTATTTCTTGTTTATAATTCTAATTTATTTTCCTATTAAATTGTTAACATTGTTTCAAATTTTATGATCTCACACAGTCACACTCACATTCACAATATGCAGCACTAATTATAACTTTTTCCACCCTTGACTACCCACCCAGGCTGTCCCAAATGTCACAATCAAAGACTCAAACAGCTCTCTTACTCTTTTATCAGTAGAATATTGAAATTTGAATAAATTGTACTTGTAATAGCTTGGTGATTATTATTAGTTTATTAGGTAGTAGACTAGTAGTCTGTAGTAGTAATTCATTAGTTTATTTGCTCTAAATTTGTATCATGTATATATTATTTTTATTCATGCAACTTTTTTTTTTAATTTGGTTTTTAAAATTTTTTTCACTTCTAATTTCTGGGCCAAAAAAGGGCCTAGAAATTGCTTCAAGGCTAAAGGGCCCCCCAAGAGAGAAAGGGGGAGGGGAGGGGGGGGGGGGGATGGACTGAGCCCTCCACCTGTACCCTGTTATCCATGACAGCGTACCCCGCCCCCCACACTCTTGGGGTGGGTACCAGGGCAAAAATCCTCACCCTTGCCTATGCGGGGGCGGGGCGTGAGGAGACGGCTATCCCATCCAGCACGCCTAGTATCTGGACCAACTATGAGTGCATTAATATATACTCCACAATTGTTGTGGCCTCATGAATTCTACATGTCACAATTACTGTGTCTCATGTAGTATCTGTGCCACAATTGTTGTGAACCCATATTTCATACGCTACAATTGTTGTGATCTCATGAATTGTTTATGTCACAATTGTTGTGAACACAAGTATTGTAGGTGCCATAATTGCTGTGGAGACCCGTGAAATAAAATATGGCCCTATCAACATTAGTGACTAGAGTACTCCAGTGACCAACTAGTTAAGCCTCATTCGTAACCTATTGACTGTATTTCGTCAACCTAGGTCACATCTATTTAGACACTTTAGAGTGAATAAAGGAGTTTCACTAGAATCTTACCCCATCCTAGCACTTAGGGTCATGATTTACATAAATAACTTGATTTGACTATTCCTGAGAGACACAAACTAGAAATTGCTTCAAGGCCAAAGGGCCCCCCAAGAGAGAAAGAGGGGAGGGGGGGGGGGGGGGGGGGGGGGGTGAAGGATTGAGCCCTCCACCTGTACCCTGTTATCCATGACAGCGTACCCCGCCCCCCACACTCTTGGGGTGGGTACCGGGGCAAAAATCCTCACCCTTGCCTATGCGGGGGCGGGGCGTGAGGAGACGGCTATCCCATCCAGCACGCCTAGTATCTGGACCAACTATGAGTGCATTAATATATACTCCACAATTGTTGTGGCCTCATGTATTCTACATGTCACAATTACTGTGTCTCATGTAGTATCTGTGCCACAATTGTTGTGACCCCATATTTCATACGCTACAATTGTTGTGATCTCATGAATTGTTTATGTCACAATTGTTGTGAACACAAGTATTGTAGGTGCCATAATTGCTGTGGAGACCCGTGAAATAAAATATGGCCCTATCAACATTAGTGACTAGAGTACTCCAGTGACCAACTAGTTAAGCCTCATTCGTAACCTATTGACTGTATTTCGTCAACCTAGGTCACATCTATTTAGACACTTTAGAGTGAATAAAGGAGTTTCACTAGAATCTTATCCCATCCTAGCACTTAGGGTCATGATTTACATAAATAACTTGATTTGACTATTCCTGAGAGACACAAACTATATACGAGATGAAACGTGACATGAAATGAAATGACAAAAGTTATGACATAGCGTAACATGACATGAATGTGAGTTGACAGATATGATGTACTTGAAATAAAATATTTCATAGAATGACATAACATGTAAGAGACAATATTTCATTTTATGGCATAATATATAAAAGAAAACATTTCATAATATGACAAAATATATAACAAACAAAATTTCATAACATGGCATAACAAGTAACAGTAAATATTACATGACATAGCATACATATAACAGCTAGCATGCATAACATGACATACTTGCAATAAATAGCAATACGTGACAGAATATATTAAATAACAGATAAGTATTTCATGAGAGAATAATTTGTGTAATAGATAAACATGTAATGATATGGCATGACATGACATGACATATATGAAAACATACAAACATAAACTGTAGTTCCTTTACCTATCACACATACACAGTAAACTGATAGTAAGTTGAAAACTAACTTATCTCGATCTTCAGATTTCTACAAAAATTCAAGTGTGATCACGAGGAATTGTAAGTAGTGATTCTAAAAGCTAGAACTTAATCACTAACAATTAGAAATATGAAAAAAATACTAACTTAGAGTAAAATTACCATTTTTGCCTCTACATGTGGGAAAATGATCATTTTACCCATAATTTAAGGATTCCACAACCTAACTCCAAAAATTACCAAAATCAACATTTCTCATGTAACTTTTGTCCTAAATTCAAATATCAAATCAAAAAAATCTAAAACAATTCACAACTATGGAAAACCTCACTATAGCCGAAACATCCATAGGTTATTTCTCTTGATTTTTGTTGCAATTCTCTGAACTTCAAAACTCAGGATTAAACCAAAATTTGGAACAAAGATCTTCATATCCTAAGTTTAAAAACATACTTAAAACATCCACTAAAAATATGCTAATTATAAACCCAAAACTTTTTAGTAAAAAGATTCAAACTTTTTAATTAAAAACAAACCCTTGAATCACAAGTTTTGAACTTATTCAAAACATCTCCAAGAATTCTAAAAAAATAAAATCTTACTCCTAACAAATTCATAATATCATCCTAAGAATGGTCAAGCTTTAAACCATCAAACAAAAGTCACAAAACACCCCTTGAAGTACTCGGCTCCACACTTAGTCCAAAAACTGAAACTTTTTCTTAACTAGATATAATCAATCACTTGATCCATGACTTAAAAAGAAGAGATATTCAAACCAAAACATCAAATGGTTTACAACTGTGTCCTCAAAAACATCTAACCATTAAACTTAAAATGGCTAAAAGTCAATTAAAACATGGATCTAATAAAAAACATCAAACCTTAGGCCAAACCGAGTATCCTCTTGCATAAAAGTCGTATCTTTGAAAATAATACCAATAAACTTCAAACTAACATCCTAACATGATATAAGAGGCATAGGGTCATCACATAAAAATATCAAAGCAATTGGAGTAAGATTAAACCACAAAATATTTAAACTTTCTTAAAACAGAAACTATTTTGCCTCTTTCAGTTTCTAAGTTTCTAGATTTAAGAAAATCTTTCACCAAAGCTTTAGTCATGTAAAAAATCCTAAATTAAAATTCATATACATATTTTTGCAACATTTCATAAAAATTTCGGACCAAGATATGCATTAACTTGGTCAAAAACTCCAAAATATAACACACTCTCCAGTTTATCAACTAAAATGACCTTTTCATAGTTAAAAATACTTTTGACCAAATAAATGACCATTAATTGAAACTAATAAGATATCCATAGAAACTACACTCAAAGATAAACAACTTTAATGAAGAAATCATCACAAGAAAATACTTATAAGGGGTCAAAAATTACCATGTAAAACATCTCTGAAATCTACCCAAGAGAGCTCTCAAGGGTTTCTCTCTAGAAATAGGAATGAGAAGTGATGAAATGAAAGGATGGGTGCCTTGCACACTTTTTGACTTTTGGAGGGTGGAGGTATGGGTTGAATGACCCTTTGATAGGAGGTGCCTATGTCACAAAAAGTGAAGAATGGTGAGGATTGGGCTGCTGCAACTGCCTTGTAGAAGAGGGGTGATGTAACACTCGTCCTTATGGTGGGACCTTTATAAGATGTTTTTAAGAAAATAGATGGGAATTACGGCTCCTTTTCAAATTTCTTTTCCTTCCAAGCCAGGATACAAAAGACTCCATGTTTATAAATAAAACATGATTCTTAATTTAAAATGTTACAATGGAAAACATTAAATTTTATAATTAAAGTCTCTCGTACAATATGTTGTGCCTAGGCTTTCATGCTCTTTCCCTTGGGTCGTGTCTGTCCTGAAGCGTCATGCTCGTCTTGTCTCTAGGAGGGCACACGTAAAAACTAAAATGAGTCGATGACTCGTAAGCATACATTCTTTGCTGTGGCACACAGTTATGCCCCGTGTGTGAGGGTTAGTGGTCTTTTAGAACTAATTCCGCCTGTGGCCATGGGTTAGGAATCGATTATGTTAGGGTGCAACACTGGGTGCACTACCAGTGCTACTTGCCCAACATTATAATCTGACCAGTCCAATCCTTTGGTACTATCATCCATTCATTCAATCATAGCCGTTACGTTTCTTTATACATTAACATTTAGTCCGTTCATTCATAAAAGTCATTTAAAAATATGAGCTTAACATCATCTTTCATGGCTTTATCTAAAACATTAGTTCATGCATCCTATAAAGCATCAGTTCATATGGACATTTAAAACTCTTTCTTCATGTCGTTTAAAGCATAAGGCCTAAGCCTCGTATTTCGTTTAGTGAAAATAAATCCAATACTTACCACATATAGCATCCATTCATATGCATACACTTACATTCATATAGCATCCATTCATAAGCATAAGGAGGCCCGTTACATACATATGCTTGAAAACATATACTTAGCGTTCTTTCGTAAAATGTGTTTCGTGTCATTCCGTAAAGCATTGTAAAGTAAAATCATTTCATTTTCATTTTCATTTATTTAGAAAACTCTAGAAGAGTATGAACGTAATACTTACTTGGACTCCATGCCATACTCATTCCATACAGTCCAGTCATGTGCATGTCAGATGGCAACCTAAATGCATACACATAACCTCAATGTCATTCTCTATCTAATGCATAAGTAGCTATACCCTAAGTTCTTACATGCTATTTGCTATGCTAAAACCTTCTGGGTCCATTTACCCTCATTACCTCCGTGTTTCACCTTAGGGTTAAGACACTAAGATCTTTGTTTTACTCTTCTATTAAACCCATTCCGATGCATGACTTAACTAAGCTATGCACCCTGATCCTAGACAACATACCCATTACTAACTTCATGCTTCTTAGCCCATACTAAATCATCATTCCCATCCATACATGCCACATGACTTTAAGCCAACTCTAAGGTTTAAACATCGTGCAACTATGCTTAGGATAAATTACCCATTATATATGGAAAAGTCATCCGGTACACGTGTCTCACCAGTTGCACATGTACCTTACCGTTCATCACCTAAGATCAACTTATAGTCCAGTGAACACATGCTTGTATAAACAAACTCCATACTCCGATACCAACTCCTACTCAATCCCGATTAGCAGGACCTTCCTACTTCCCAACCCCTTTACAAGTTCATCCCAACACTTGACACGACAAGGCTTCATTCACTACTACATCTCTGTCACGTCATGTAGCTCGAGACAAATCTCGAGTTACGTTACGACACCCGTCATTCTTCCACTACGGTACTCTTACAATATCCTATCACTTTACACATACCCTAAGCCATAAGTCAACTCAAAGGCGACACCAGTCATGACACCAGTCACCTCAAACTACAGGCCACATGTACTCTCTTCATACTACACCACGCAGTGCATCGCTACACTATATGGAGTACACTCCACGTGTACTCCCTTTACAACACTACATCGCATCACAACTACATGATTACGCCCAACACTTCACTACACAACCACACTTCACAATGAACTCCACAACATGAACAACACAATCTACAATCCAACCAACCAACTAACATTTAATATAAATAACGAGGGATAGAGGGTTATACCATCAACAGGATAACTCGTGCGTTGCTCACTGCCCGTCACGGTTAAAGGTATTAAAAGAGTCGTACGTGGCGGTTAAACCGCGTACGGTGACTGTTTGGGCTACTAAAGGTGGCTAAGGGTGTGGATCTGAGCGGAAAAAGGTTTAATCATGGTCCTAGAGTGGTGACGTCATGGTGGTGCCAAGTTAGCACTCGGTGGAGGCACAATGGTTCATGGAGGGGTTTTGAGCCATGGGTCTCAAGAAGGGAAATGGAGAGGGAGGCTTAGTTTGTTGATGGCTGGCCATAGAAGGCATGAGGGAGGTGTGGTGGAGCTATAGTGGCGAGGTGGTGACTATACGATGGTCCACGGTGGCAGATCTGGCCATGAGGTTGAGAAACACTCGTGAGATAATAGGGGAGAGTGACAGATGTGGGGACTTCGGCTGGGCATGGGAATGGCTAGGGAAGGTCGTGGTGGTTACGGGAGGCCGTTGGTGGTGGTGTGGTGGCTTGGGTAGTAGTGTACGACGGTGCAAGAGTGGTAAACCCATGTGAAGGCTTCTTGCATGTGTGAGGTGGTGCAACGAAGAGGGATAGAGTTGTAGGGAAAGGTGAAGCCCATGAGCTTGAGGTGCTGGTAGAGGTGCTTGGTGGCTCCATTGGTTGCATACGATGGTGCAAGGTGAGATAAATGGGTTTAAAACCCATTTCGAAGGGAGGAGAAGAGAGAGAGGGTTGCCGATGGGACTCACCACCGGTGGGGTTGAACTTGCCGACGTGAGAGGGAGCTGCAGGTGGTGGAGGTGAGGCTGGGTGGTTGGCAGTGACTGCGCTGGAGGAAGGAAGAGTAGCACGCTGCGGAGAGAGAGAGAGAGAGAGAGAGAGAGAGAGAGAGAGAGAGAGAGAGAGAGAGAGAGAGAGAGAGAGAGAGAGAGAAGGAAAAAGTGAAGGGAAAAGGGTAAGGGCTTGGGTATTTAATCTAGGTCCTTCGTCTTGAGATCTTCAAAACGATCTAACGGTGAATTTAAATACTGATTTGAAAAATGTGTAAGCATTTATTTAATTTAAAATACTGAGATGAATTAAGATAAAATATTATTTTATCAACTAAAGTTCATAAAATAATATTCTTTCATCATTAATTAAAATTATGAAATCTTGTTAATTATTTGAAGAGAATAAAATCATTTAAATTAATTTGAAATTTTCAACATATTTTAAATCTCGTAATATTTTTAAATGATTAAAATCATTTAAATTAAATAATTTTCCACAATTATAATATTTTTGGAGCTCTTCAAAAATATTACAATTTTATTATTTAAAAACAAAGCTTAGTTCGATAACACTAAAAATATTACATATAAATATTTTCAGGGCATTTAAAATATTCATAAACTTTAAAATACTGGACTTGCTTTAAAATCTGCTTGGTACTTTTAAAAACATGTCATCGAGGCTTGGCACGTAGAACGAGGCTTGTAACTATAAAAGAAATAAGGAGAGGGTTGTTACAGGTGATGTGGTGGACTTTCCACTCACATCAAGAAACTATTTGGGGGCTGTCAAGGGCAGAGGCTAGTCTACCAAGTTGGCCAAATTTGTGGGCTTTGGGATACTATCATGCACAAATATAATTTTTCTTGTCCCAATCAAATTTCAAGTTTTAAAATATTGGATAATGATGTCATAAAAATAATTTGAAGAATTAATAGCATGAGAAAATGATTTAATCAAGTGATTAAACACAATACTAGAAATCAGATAAAAATGGGTTTGGAGGCCAACTTTAGGGTTTCAGTTTCAAACAAGCTCTTGGGGTTTTGATTTGATTCCAACCATTTAGGGTTTCACTATAGTTGAAACCTTATTTGATCAAGTACAATTTGGTTGATTAGATGAAAAATAAGATTTTGCTTAGATGACATGATCTCACACTCTAATTTCCTTCACAAATCTATCTATTGGTTCCTCATGGTGCCAAGTGTCTAATACTATTCACCAAGTATGGCTAAGATATTGCCAAGTGTCCAAATAAAACTACTCTAACCTACTTTGAACATTCCACACTGTGATTTTGAAAACACTGCACTAGGTGTTACTATTAATGTTACAATTCACTCCAAGAAAGTAAAAAATAAATTTTTTACTGAAAAATCTGAAGTATTTGTACAAACCTACCGTGCAATTCGTTTATCAAAATTCCACCCCGAAGTGCCTCAAAAAGAGCGAAATGCGTTTTTGAATAAACTTCTCGTCCAAAAATTCAAAATAGGATTATTGCACTATAAAATCCTAAATAATCAACTGAGTCTAATGGCTCAAACTATAACGCATTCTGACACTTTTAATTGCCTCAAATAAATAAAATCACGCTTCTGGCATTATGGTGAGTGATACCACTAACTAGGCTAACAGACTAAACCTACGTGATTGGATTCATGAAAATTTAAGAGGTTCCTAAGGCCTATAAAAATTCCACCATTTAATTTCTAGTGAGCTGTTACATCATGGCTACAAATTCAACCCAAAATAATTTATTTCCTCAAAACATCAAATATGTCCCAGTTTGGTATTAACAAGCTAACCCTTGATTAAACTCAATCAAAAATTCATTCATATGCCATATATTATAACCTAACATGCTATTCTGATACTTATCAAGAGATTAAGTAAGAATACTTACAAAAGTTGCGGCCCTTAAAGCTCTCAAACACTCTTCACTCAACTCACTCGGTTTCCACTTTCTTGCACACAAAGGGTAGAAGACCTCTCAATAAATTGAAGAGAAGACTGGGAGAAGAGGCATGGAGAAATGTGGAGGTGAGGGATGTATTTATAGAGTTCATTGGAGGGGTAAGTGGTGAGAGGCAAGGCAATGGTGAGGCTTGTGAGTGGTGGAAGCGGGTGATAGTGGTGATGAGTGAAAAAATCCCAAAATGTGTCATCTTTGTGTAGGTGTGAAAAATGCCCTATGCCACCATATCTCATCAAGGTCAGGTGCTACAAGGAGGCTAAGGGTGTAGGGCTACCGTGGTGTAGAAAGAAGAGAAAAAAAAATTGAAAATAAGGCATGAAGTCATGCCATGATGCTGTCAGGTAGAAGTTTGAAAATCTAGACATATTTTCACTTCATTGCTTTCATCACCTTTGTTTTCTCTCCATGGCTCACAGGTATAATGATACTCTTTGATGCTCTTTTCAAGTGGTGGAAGGCAGAGGGATTGGCTGCTAATTGTTAATGAGTGTGTAGCCAATGGAAAAGGGTGAAGTAGGGTGGTTGTCGAGTGATGTTTTGCTCAAAAGCCAATCAATTTTGGCTCTACTTGGGGTGGCTTAAGTCAAGACTCACCATGATGACTTGAGGAACTCTTGGGGACTGGAGGAGGAGGGAGGTGGCATGTGGTGGTGGTTCAGCTAAGTGCAGAAACCCAAACAACCACAAAGCCATTCGATTTGTCTTCAACTAAACTTCTCATAGAACCAGTTGTATCTTTATGGTTTGATTCCTTGGAGCCAATTCAACCAACACTCAAACTGAACTAAGAGGGATAATGTGACGGCTTAAAATACAAAAATTCCCTTGAGGAAAAGGTGAAATTGGAGTGGACTTGGCTAGAGGCTGAATTGGTATAATGACATGTCTTTGCCTCAATTGACATGTATTGAATCAAGACTAATCTTCTAATTTTGTCTAAGAATGATGAAAAAACTAATAAAAATAAAATAGTTCAGCTAAAAAAACGTAAGAAATAATTAACTCTAAAAATAAAAATCGCAATCCTATGCTAATTAGGATTAAGAGTGTTAATGGCTAAATCTTATCGGATTTTTTAGGCAGGGTGCTACACATAACATACCCTATTCCTATCTATATCCATCACATGGGTGCATAAAATAAAAACTACCATATAAAAGGAGAATATAACACACACACACAAGGGTTACTGCCTAAATTGAACAAGTTCTAGGCTAACTGTCTAGGACACTAAATCATTGCCTAAGTGAAGTCACTACTTTCCTTGCTACTCAAAGAATTATACATCACAAATATTTTCACCACCAAGATCTTGTCATTTCTTAATTATCTCTCTCTCTCAAGTCAGCGATTTGTACTAGAATCATTCCATGAAGTAGGCTAAGCCATACTGGCATACTCTTTGAATCTAAAACTTCATATGGCTTATCTATAATTGTCTTCCTTAGAAGAATATATGCTGCACACTTCAAGTGTCCTTGTAATTTAGTTGAACATATTTTAATCTATACACAACTGAATTCACTTTCTCTATTTCCTCAAGGAATCTTATCTGTCTAGGACTAGCTTACTCCGTCATAACCAAAATGACTCGTTCCTCCTCATAGGTGGTACCTAGATAATCATTCAGGCATAAATCTAAACTTAAGGTTTTCTCCCTTATGGTTGGCATAGTTTTTCTATCCCTCAAGAGTTGTTTCCAAACCTAACTCTAAACAAAAAAATCTATTTCTATTGATCACAAAAAACCTTAGGACCCAAACTTCACTCTCCCCATATTTGTCTCCAATATCAAGGCAATCTATGCTTCCACAAATACAGTGCTTCACTAGAGACCATTTAATGGTGACCGGGTAACACTACTATCATAAGTGAACCTTACTAAGACCAATATTTCTCCCAATCACTTCTCTTCCAAACACAAACTCCATTGTATCCGCAAATCAAAACAAACTCCAATACATGAATACTAATTAATCAACCTTCAATATCCTTCCTCGTACTACTAAAGGATATTTTATATCTATACTTGTATCAACAGTAATATTCCTAATGAGAATTGTTACTCTTACCTCCTCGGTAACAACTCGGCCTACGAATTGAGCTCTCATGCGATTGCCGCAATCACTAAAAACAGTGATGCACTTGAATCAAACAACGTACACGCTACAAACATCAATGGCTTGACACTACCTAACATCAGACATAAAGCAGCACTACTACTAATAATAGTTAAACTAATCTTAGCTAAACTTAACAATAAATGCATCTTAGTAAATACCAGTGACGACATCAGATTCCTCAGTTTCTGGGGTGTCAACTTTTGTGTTTCCTGGAGTGAGAACATACACTCTAATAGGTACTTGTTGTTGTTCTTGTTGTTGTCTGAGCAACTCCATTTGTAAACGAAGAGCTTCTACTATCCCTTGTCCTCCATCCATTGGAGGATTCTATTCCTCCTGGTTGTTGCCTCCACCAGGGTTTCTTGGTACTCTTCTATGCACCATGTGTAACGTCATGAAACACATGCTTACATGTATCATATTGACAATCCCCTTTCGAATTCCAAAAATTCAATCTCATAAGCCAATTCTCGTAGTCCTATCTTAGCTTTATCATACCCAATACCAAAGAATAAATATGTCACTCCTCTCGGCTAGCTACATCTTTATTCAGTGATCCAACAGAATAATTTCCTAAAGTCTACACAATCTACAACCCGAAATTGGATCGGATTCATCTTCTAAACATTGCACTCAATCCATTACCTAATATAAGGTAAGATCATTATCCAAAGTTAGTAGGTTCATCACCTTCAAATCTCATAAAATTTCCTCAGCTGAATGTCTCCCAATCTAACAGTAAGTTTAATCAGCCTCCTAATAGTTGTAGATGCAAAACTTTGGGTAGGGTTAAACTCATAAACTAGGCCTATAGAATTTAAAGTTCAAATCCTAATAAGAATCTTTCCTTAGACTCTTCAATTTCTAAAACCTCAACTCTTTTGGGTAATCCGAATTTGTTACCTTCCTTCATTTCAGACTTATGTTTCCATTCCATGATCTATAAAGTTGGGCAATGTTGCCTTTGTTCCATGGCCGATGCTTTCATGCTTATCTAATCCAACATGTATGTTCCCTAAGCCTAAATATCTCAAATTCTATGCTAAAGAAAGACTAAGATTTCAATCCTATTATCTGGTACAATTCCAGGGACATGTGGGTTTAACCCAGAGACGTATTGCTTTGATACCTCATTGTGATGCCCCATATTTGGCTTGGGATTTGGCAGACTCTAAAGGATCGGGACATGCAACACAAGTTTACTCGCCCTTGTTCATGACATATAAAGATGCAATATACCTAGCATGCATCTAGCAATATGCAATAGTATGCACCAGAGATAACATATCCCAAATTAACAAAATCATATTTCATAAACATATAATAAATGATGTCCAAAAGTTATAGTACTTGTCCAAAATGTTTGTAATGTCACTAGTACTAGAGATAGCGCTCCTCACACACATAATAAAGCTAACATATTAGTGACTAAGCTAGCCTAAGGAGTAGCTTGTGAAACTTGGCCACAATAACCATAATCCTATCCAAAAAATGGAGCATCGACATGCTAAGCTCCTCATTGTTGCATTGCAGTCTAATTGACCTCATCTAGATGATCCTTCGTGGGTCCTCTTGATCCTAACATATGATCTACCATTCAATGAGAATGGTAATTGAGACTAGCAAATGAGATTTGATTACAAATCTGAGCAAATTAACAAATAATTTAAACTAATAGTTTACAAATGCATACATGATAGTAAAACGACACGAATGTTGACATGAATATGAATGAGTGTAAAATGACCTGGCAGTTAATAGGACATGAACTAACATAGACTATAACTGATGTGAACTAAAACTAAACTAAACTTGAAACTGAACATGAACTTGAAATCTTGTTCCCATAAAAAATTGACTAATTAAACATCAACTATGGATGCTACACAAGTCCCCTTGAGCAGTGTTCCCCTATTGATACCGCATTACATTATAGGTATCTGCACTAGTACTTATTACGCTAATATACGCATCACAATATGGATATCTTCACCCACTGCAAGTACATAATGTACACAACCCGTGACAAATATATGCACCTACACGAGTGCGTTTAACATTAAATTGAACTGTGGTGTGGCACCATCGATGTGGTGCCTGACTTCACTTAAGTGATCAATTACTTAGGCCCCCATTCAAAGCCTATTGATGGCATTTTGTCAACTCATGAAATTTCATACTAGTTTAAACACTCCAACATGAACAATGGAGTTCCACTAGGATATTTTCTCATCCTAGCACTAGGGGTATTGATAAACATAAAAGACTCAACTAACTTGAAAATACTGCTTTTGTGATGAACTCCAAACTCGTGTCATGACATGGTGTGAAATGAAATGATAAATGACATGGCATGAGTTGATGTGACATGTAAGTATGACTAAAAGTATCGCATAATATTGCGGGCAACAGTTAAGGGTATAATAACTTGAATTTGAATGGTTAATAACATATGAAAGTGATATAATCAAGTGATTAACTACTATGCTAAAACCAACTTCATTTAGGGTTTGGGAAATCATTTAAGGTTTTCAAGTTTCACCAAGTCTTTGGAGTTTCAATTGGATCCCAAATATTTGGGGTTCCACTAGGGTTGAAACCCTATTTGGTTTGGCACAAAAATGAATGGTTGGATGGAATAGTGTTTGGCTTAGGTGGCATGATCACAATGCTTGAGTTTCCTTAATTTCTTTCACATATCATCTCAGATTCCTCTTAGTGCCAAATGTCCTAAACTATTCATGAGTCGAACTAAAGCTTCTCTAGACTGATCTGGACATTCCACACTATGATCTAAAAATGACTGAACTGCGTGTCACATAGCGCTAACATAGAAGTTACTATTCATTTTGAAAATGGTGAAAATAACTTTGCACTATAAAATCATAAATAAACCTACAAAATTAGGAGTCCAATTTGTTTTGCAAATTTTGACTCCTAAGTGCCTCGAATAAATCAAAACGCATTTTTGAACAATTTTTGTTCGGAAAAAGAAAATCATTTAATTACTTTTTTTTAATCTAAATATTCATATGAGATTAAAGGCGCAAATTGTTTCTCATTCTAGTTTTTCTAAGTACCTCAAATAAATAAAATCGTGTTTTTTATACCTAAATGGCTAAGAAACTGACTATGCTTAACTAATTAAAACCTACATGATTACTCAATTTGTGAGACCTTTCTAGGTTTCCACCAGGTTCCTAAAACTTAAAGAAATTCATCCACTGAATTTTTGGTGAGTTGTTACAGGTATACCACTACCCAAACTTCAAGGGCAACAAATCACCTATGAGGGCAGACAAATGGATAATCGACTTGGACTAAACATTCAAAATTTATGGGTGCACCAAAGATCAAAAGGTGTTGTATGACAGTTACCTGTTGTAGGGTGAGGCCGATATATGATGGGATACTAGACGACAGCTTTTGGTGAGAGAATGGGAACCCTAGCTACCATAACTTGGGGAAGATTCTAAGAGGAGTTTGATAATCGATCCTTCCCATAATCAATTAAGCAATAGAAGGCACAGGAGTTTGCATCTCAAGTTTAAGGCATCATGTCAGTAGTGCAGTATGTTGTCCAATTCATGGAAGTGGAAAGGTTTGCACCTCAACTAATTTCTACTGAAAAGATACAAGCCTAGAAGTTTCAAGGAGGTTTGCATCCAAGGATCTACATCCAAGTGGTCTGTTTCCAAATTGGTAATGAACAAGAGTTTGTTAATATGGTAGCAATTACTGAAGGTAAGCATAAGGGCTTAACTACCAACACTAATTCAGACTGAAAGAGAGCTTACCCATTTGCTACGAATAGAGGCTCAGAAAATAAAAATTTGATAACCAAAGTGGATAAGGGAAAGGGTATCATGACTAGGGGATGAATTTCCACTCTGGTACACATCTGTAGAAAGTGTGCTAGGAAACATGGAGGCCCAAATGAAGACTTAATTTAGGGAACTTTTTCAATTGTGGTCCACAAGGCCATATGCTGAGGGACTATCCCAACAAAGCTCAAGAAAGTGGAATTGCCCCCAACATCAACAACAAACCAAAGTTGAGATTCCAAGTACCCGCTAGAGTGTACGTTGTCACTCTGGGAGATGTAGATACTAACGCTCTAGAAAAGGAGGAAATGGAATCAACATTGGTATCTCTATAGACTATGTATATTTGAGCGTAGATAAGATTAGTTTAACTATGGTCAATAGTAGTACTGTTTTATGCTTAACATTAGGCAATGTCAAGCCATTGAGTTTTACGGCTTGTACATTGTTTAATTCAAGCGCTTTACTGTTTTTAGTGTATGCAACGTCACACCAATATTCAGTTCATAAACTAAGTTGCTGCCAAAAGGGGAGGAATAAAAATTCTCCTTAGGAGTACTATTTTCTTTTACCTGTTTAGATCTAGAAAACCATTTAGGAGTAAGAGGAACGATATTGAAGTCAATGAAAGTAAGAGGGTGGACATAGAAAACCATTTAAGATTTAGGGTTTTGATCTTGTGATTCCCAATTGGTTTAAGCCACATCCACAAGCAACCAACTACTCAAGTACACTCTCTTACGCCCTCATCCACTTCTTACACCTTGGTAGTTGCATTTGACCAACAAAAACTAGATTTGGACTAAATCCTAACGGAAACCCCTAATGGAGTGCATTCGGTTACACCCTTTTTAGTTCCACTGAAACCCCTAGTTCCCCCAAGCTTCTCCTCCAAGTTTTCCTCCACATACAAGGCCATACCATGGTTGACTTCCCACCTCATGTTCAGCCCCAAATAGTGTTTTATAAAAGGTTAAACAAGCAAGCTTTTCCTACACACAAAATCACCATTTCAGCCCCTTTACAATAGATTTTTCTCCTTCTTTTGCAAGCAACCTTCACTTCATGTGTCATAGTTTCAACCACCCACAAATCAGCCCCTATAGCCCATGCTACCCCCTCTCATTCTTAATTATATTCATATTTAATATATGCTTATTTAATTGAAATTTTTATGTCATGCCATGTTATTTTAATTATATGATTGTTATAATTACAATGTTTATGACATGTCATGTTATTTTAATTATATGATTGTTATTGTACAATGTTTATGCCATGCCATGTTATTGTAATTATATGATTGTCATGGATACGATATCCATGCCATGCCATGTGATTGTGATGTTATGATAGTTCTATTTGTAATGTTATGCCATTCCACATCATATAAGCATCAATTATGAATATTTGTCACCTATCATGATTACCATGTCATGAAGCATATGAGTCTACCATGAAATATTTTTTAGTCAAGCATGAAACGTTGATCAAGGTAAGTTTGTAAGCCCTGTCAAACATGACTGTTCTAGGCTCTCTTGACCTTGATTGACTCCCTGCGTAGTGGAATCATACTTAATGTATTTCTAGAGCAGGAAAAAACTCTACTTTAACACTTCGTTGATTGTTGGCCTAGAGTAAGACATGGGAAATCTTCGTAAAGGCAACAAGGGGTGTCAACTTCAAATCTTCGTAGTGAGTCTTCTTTCTACTCAACGGTCGGGAACTACTTCCATACCTAGATACCTAGCTATTGGAGAGGAAAGACTAAAAGAGGAAGGAAAGTACTACGTCATTTTGATTACAAACTTGTTGGCCAAATGATTTGTCTAATGGTATAGAATATTAATGGAAGTGTTTATGTTTTGGGATTAGTATTCTAGTAAATTGTTTAATGCTCAAAAAGAAAATTATCATCTATGATTACTGCATATTGTTAGAAGCATGCTAGGTGCATCGCATTCTTAACTATCATCAATGGGGGTATGTAATCTTGTGTTGCATGTCCCGATTCTTCAAGCTCTGTCAAATCCCAAGAAATGACTTTAAAGGGTGCACCGGAAGGAGCGGCACTAGTGCTACCGTAGTAATAGTAATATTGTTCTAGGAGGTTAGCTTCTACGACCATACTAAGAATGTGGGGTAAATGTTGTGAGTATTTCATAAAAATTATGTCTTGCATATTCTGTAATTCACCTCATTTATACGAGAAAATAATATCTCTTCTTCATTATGTTTATTGGTTATCTTTATGCTGTGATTTTGAAATGATAAGTTTAAATCATGCAAATTGATGATGTTGTGGTTTTCTAGTATTGAGTCTTATCATGTGTCAATCATCATGGAATGGTTGAGAAGTTCCCATGCCATTCCTACAGTATGTTACCATGAGTTTCATATTAGTAGAGTGATTCCCCATGATGATCGAGGTGGAACATTTTCATATTGACCTCACTTGCAAAGATGGGTAGAGAGATTCCCCGAGTTGATCATGTGTTGTTTCTACGACTCAATTGACTGGGTAGAGAGATTCACTAGGTTAATCTTCTGTATTGTCTTTGGGTGTGTTGACCGAGTTGAGTGATTCCCTAAGTCGGTTGGTTTGGATTTGGTGAATGAACTCACACATTGGCTTAATAGAGTGAGTCCTCAAGTCAAATAGGTGGAGCGACTTCTTGCTGTGATTTATATGATGAGGTATTTGAACTTTGTGAGACTGGACAAGAGGGTGATTCATTGCCATGGTAATGATATGCATACATGTGTCTTGCTGAGAGGGTGATTCTTCGCCATGCATAAATATGTGTTCATTTATTTACTTGCATGAAATTGTCCATGCATATTCATCACCATTGTCTCTCACTAATAGTACTATCATGGGGTTTGACCTATTCTGATTTCTTAAAAGTCTCACTATGGTGATCCCAACTATAGTTTTGTTCGTAGAAGCCATAGATCTTGATACAGATGTAGCCCAAGCAGAGTTCCCCAAGGAAGAAGGATTGTTCCCAACTAAGTTGTAGATATGAAGGCATGTTTTCGATGTTAGTTGCTTGTATTTGGTAAAATTTACATTTTAGTTAGACTACGAACAGCATTCAGTTCGATGTGTTTAGACATAGGTAATGAACTGATGAAAGTGCATAATATTATTTGGGAAGAAGTGACAATGACAAATGAATATTACTATTACTAATTAATGAGTTTCTTATTGGTGTAAACCTCTGGTATACTAGTCTTTGACTAATCCTTTACTTATTTTGTTGCGGCTTATTTCACTTACCAAGTACTCGATCCATGATTACGCGTCTAGACCCAACAAGAACAACAAGGTGCTTCCGACCGTCTAGCATCCCTAGGACCAAGAATCTCGTCAAGCTCTTTCTCGAGGAATAAGGTGCCACATTTTGCCTACAACAACATCTTCTATCAAGCAACTATCTAGATGGCCACATACAAGGCCTTGTATAGAAGAAAGTGTAAATGCCTTTATGTTGGGATGAAGTTGGAGAAGCTGGAATAATTGGGCCATAAATAATATAGGAGATAAGAGAGCAAGCTAAGTTCGTATGGGAAAGAATGGCGATTGCAAAAAGTAGATAGAAAAGCTACGCCAATTTAAGAAAATGAGATTTGACCCTCGAACAGGGTGATTGGTTATACCTCAAGGTATCACCTACAAAGTGAATAAAAAGGTTTGGATTAAAAGGAAAACTAAGCCCAAGGTATGTTAGACCTTATCAGGTATTGGAGACAATGGGCCTAGTGGCATAAATAATGGTGTTTCCAAAAGAATATAAAAGGATCCATAACATGTTTCAGGTCTCCTCATCGAGAAAATTTTTTAGGAACCAGCAGCTTCACATAATTAGTCCAAGTCCATTACAACTAACCTCATTTGTTTTCGCAGATAAGATGAGACAAGATTAGATTAGATGAGTTCAAATAAACATTAAAAGTTGAATAAAATATTGATAAAATATATTTTTTAATATTATTTTTATTTTGAGACTTAAACAAGTTGAATTATTTATTTTATTTTGTTGTGAAAATTTGGAAAAATCGTAATGATTAAATGAAATGAGAAGAAATGAGAATGGTTGTGAAAACAAACAAAAATCTCACCTACGAGGAAATACTAGTATGAAACCTAGATTGGAAGGAACATAAGTGATGTGAACCCCGATCGACTCGCTTTGAGACCCAACAACAATATTGGAAAAACAAACCCAAGAACGCCAAACTCAAGTCTATGGATGGAGAATTTAGACCCGTTGAGATCTCGTTTCAAGAACCTAGATTATATTAAAATCTAGACCCAATGAAATCTCGTCTCAAGAACCCAAATTACAAAGAGGAACGCCACAAAGGTTGTGATTTACCTTTGATAAGTTCAAGAGTTCAATTAAGAACAAGAGGAGAAAACTCACTCACAATGAAAATTCAATAAAAAATGTCTTACCCCCTCAAATGAGGCTACAAGTGGTTTAAATAAACAATCCCCAAAACCCTAAAGTGAGCCGCGGGTACTGTAGCGTGAACAGTGCCCGGGCTACAGTACTTCTTAAACCCTAGTTCACTTTAATTTATAACTTTCCAAATATGCCCTTGGCCAAAATACAAGGCCTTCCCAAAAACTTAGTTCATTAGAAATAAGACATATGTGTGGGCCAACATTCTCAAGCCCACTTATTCTAAACTAATAAGATAAGCTCTTTTAATGAAATAAATAAGTTCATGGTCTTCATTAACAGTAGGCCCAAGTCGTGTCTTTCATAGTTTGGATCAAGTGGATCAAAAATGGTTCTGGCTCTTGCTAGCTTTATCCCAATTGGATTGTACCAATCCTTGCATTGCTTCTTTGATCTTCATGGCTCTTAATCTTGTAATTGATCCTTAAGACTTGGTCCACCTTGGGGCCCATCATTCCCTCTCTCCTCAAAAGGATTCGACCTCGAATCTCCACCTGGATCAAAGGGAAAAAGATCAGTAATAATGAAAATAGCAAACATGTGATACATACCTGGAAGATCCACTAAGTATGAAATATCATTAATTTTATCAAGAATTTGGAAATGTCCATCCAAGCTACTTCTGTCATCCACAAACAAAAGTATTAGAGTTAAATGAGTAAGTGGATTAAAATCATAAACAACTTCAAAAGGAGAATATAAAGTAGTAGTATGCAAGATCCTATTATATGCAAACTCTTTAAATGGCAAACAATCCTCGCAAGTTTTTAAATTCTTATGAAGAACAGTGCATAAGAGCTGGGTATTAGAAACAATCCTCCTAGGTACACCATGAAGTCGCACTATCCCCCTGAAAAATAAGTTAGCTATGTTTGTGGTATCATCAATTTTATGACATGGAATGAAATGTGACATTTTGCTAAATCTATGCACAACCACAAAAATAGAATCACTACCCCTTTTAGTTGTACGCAGCCCCAAAACAAAGTCCATAGATATGCCTATCAATGGTTTACTAGGAACGGGTAAGGGTGTATACAACCAATGTGGCAAAACCTTAGACTTGACCTTCCTACATGTAATGCACATGCCACAAATGCAATTGACGTCTCTTTTCATCTTAGGCCAAAAGAAATGTTCATCCAACAATTCAATGAATGGCAAATGATACTCCCACAAACGTTCATGAAACACATCTAAGGTTTTCTTTGTACCAAAATGACCATTCCAATTATATGCAAATTCAATGAATGGTAAGTAGTACTCCCACCAATGGTCATCCAACACGTCTAAAATCCTCTTTATATCAAAATTTCCCAACAGACCACATCCATGCACAAGCAACTCACGCATAAGACTAGTAGGCACACAAAATCTTTTCTCTCTAAACAAGTAACAATCCAGTCTATATAAATGAGAAAACGATGCTTTCTTACGTACTCCATACACACTAGCCATGCCATCATCATTAACAAACAAGTTCTTATCATATTCAAGTCTCAATAACTTTGCATCTATAATGATGACAAGGACGTACCTTCTTGCATAAGCATCAACCACAAAATTTTCTTTACCTTGTGTGTACTTAGTTACATAAGGAAATGTCTCAATGAGTTGCACCCACTTGTCATGCATTCTATTCAACTTACAGTGTCCTTTCAAGTGCATCAAGGACTCATGTTCTTCAAAAAAAGGTCGAGTAGGGATTGTCGCACTTGGCATAAAATCAATGTAATACTCTATCTCTCTAATAGATGACAATTCACTAAACACTCTGCTAGGAATTACGACCTTATATCCCTGCAACAAAGAGATAACAATACTAGGCAAAGATTCATTAAATCCGTTAGTAGTAAAATTCGCCTTAGCATAAAAACTCACTTCTCTCTTTATTTTTCTCTCACTTTCTTCACTCCAGCTTTTCTCTTCACTCTTATTTTTCTTTCCACTCTCTTTTTTTCTTTCACTCTCTTTTTCCTTTTCACTCTCTTTTTTCTTTTCACTCTCTCTCTTTGCTTCAGTCTCTTTATTCTTTTCACTCTCTATTTTTTCTTCACTCTCTTTGTTCTTTTCACTCTCTCCTTCTCTTGAGGTTTTGGCCTCACTATTTCTTTTTTGATCAACCTCACTTTTCAACTTCAGTTGGTCCTCATGGACCTGTGTTGGAGTTAAAGGAGCAAGTTTGATTCTTTTTCCATCCTTTTCAAAACTGTACATGTTTCTAAACCCATCATAGATCACTCTCCTATCACATTGCCACGGCCTCCCCAACAAAATATGGCCAGCATGCATAGGCACAACATCACAAAGTACATCATCCTTGTACCTCCCAATTGAAAAAGAAACTAGCACTTGCTTATTTATCCTAACCTCCCCACAATCATTCAACCACTGCAATTTGTATGGTCTAGGGTGTTTCAAAGTAGGTAGATTCAATTTCTCAACTAAAGTAGTGCTAGCAACATTAGTACAACTCCCTCCATCAATAATCATACTACATACCTTGTTGTTGATGTGGCACCTAGTACGAAAAATGTTCTCTCTTTGATGCTCTATACCATCCATCTTAAATTCTGTATTGGGAGCACGCCTAACAAGAGACTCGCCATACTCTTCATTCTTATTGTACCTATTCTCAATACTAGGCTCACATCTCCTCCTATCTCTCTCACTTTGCAAATTTCTTATCAATGCACCTTGTTGTTCCATCTTATCCATCACTTCCCCCAACTTCAAATTTAACCTTTCAAACTTTTGTTGCATGGACTGCAACAAAAAGAATGAATTGTCTGACATCCTCTTTGGTTATGAGTCACTTTAATGAGACATTGTATGTGCTGCACAAAAAAGAATGTTAGTGGACAAAGACCTCACACGCTCTCCCTCACGTGTTTACACTCAAATAATGGCACTTCACTCGTGTTTCACTCTTAATTGGCTTTTTTCCGATAATGATCTCACACTCTCTTGCCTTTTACTTCAAGAGTTTTCCCACTCAAGTTCTTTCAAAACTAATTGAACTAAATCAAGACAATACAACCTTGTTTTATCCCAACTAATAATTAGATTCAAGAAATAAGAACAAGAGAAACACGGAATGAATAAAATGACAAGGGAATCAAGGAAATTATTGGAATGGAAGTGTAACTATAAGACAAGATACCAACTAGAAAGAGGTAACAAGAAGTAATTCAGCCCCTTTAAGGACAAGACCCAATCAACAAATTTCTTTCTTTCTCTTTTATTGTAACTATATACCAACCACTGAATATGCTACCTCTACTTTCCTTCTCTCTCCCCTTTTTTTTGAAATCTTTTTTTTTTCGAATTTTTTTTTTTCTTTTCCTTTCCTTTCTTTTCTTTTCTTTTCTATTCCTTTCTTTTCTTTTCCTTTCTTTTCTTTTCTCAAAAATTCAACCACAAACAGGAATATTCAATTGTGAAAATCAAACAATTGAATTCAAACACATACAAATTGACAAGGAAATAGAAGGAAATCAATGAAACCCTAGAAATTTCAAACCCTAGATGGTGCAAATTTTGGCAGCCCTAGGAAAAACGAATTTTTGTGCTTTTTTTTTTTTTTTGGGCAATTCTAGAACATTAAAGCCCTAGAATTAACAATACAATAAATAAAAAGATAGAATCAGACCTGATTGGAAACCTTGCTTTGAATACCAAATGATGTGAACCCCAATTGACTCGCTTTGAGACCCAACAACAATATTGGAAAAACAAACCCAAGAACGCCAAACTCAAGTCTATGGATGGAGAATTTAGACCCGTTGAGATCTCGTTTCAAGAACCTAGATTATATTAAAATCTAGACCCAATGAAATCTCGTCTCAAGAACCCAAATTACAAGGAGGAACGCCACAAAAGTTGTGATTTACCTTTGATAAGTTCAAGAGTTCAATTAAGAACAAGAGGAGAAAACTCACTCACAATGAAAATTCAATAAAAAATGTCTTACCCCCTCAAATGAGGCTACAAGTGGTTTAAATAAACAATCCCCAAAACCCTAAAGTGAGCCGCGGGTACTGTAGCGTGAACAGTGCCCGGGCTACAGTACTTCTTAAACCCTAGTTCACTTTAATTTATAACTTTCCAAATATGCCCTTGGCCAAAATACAAGGCCTTCCCAAAAACTTAGTTCATTAGAAATAAGACATATGTGTGGGCCAACATTCTCAAGCCCACTTATTCTAAACTAATAAGATAAGCTCTTTTAATGAAATAAATAAGTTCATGGTCTTCATTAACAGTAGGCCCAAGTCGTGTCTTTCATAGTTTGGATCAAGTGGATCAAAAATGGTTCTGGCTCTTGCTAGCTTTATCCCAATTGGATTGTACCAATCCTTGCATTGCTTCTTTGATCTTCATGGCTCTTAATCTTGTAATTGATCCTTAAGACTTGGTCCACCTTGGGGCCCATCAATAAGCTAGGTCCAAAATTGTATTTTTGGTAAAGGTGCAATGGCGAAGCTCGGAAAATGAGGATTTTATATGGGAAAGTGAGTGAGTGATGCAGAAGTAGTTTTCCTATTTATTCGAATCACAATAATTATGCTAGAGTGCATTAAGTAATGGTAGCTTGATCAATTAAAGGGTAGAGCACGACTATAAATAACCTTCAAACTACCCATTCTGATTGCAACACTTAGAATCCCTAAACTTCGTAATAGTATAAGAAAAAAGGATTGTGTGAAAGACAACCATACCTCTAGAAGAAATCTTTTGACATTTCATGAAAGAGAGGGGGACGAAACGACAAGGTTGGAGAAGGAACACCTCGAGGATGAAGAGGGTCATCGGAGGGCTAGGGCCTTGATCTCAAAGATGTTGTAACCAGAAAAATCCAAGAATGTCATGGACAAGAGGAGAACAAAGATGAGGTCTCACAGATGTCTTATGATGTCAAATCTAACAAATGAGCTAGAACAATGGTTAGCAACAAGGACGAAGGCTATGAAAGCAATCGATGAAGAATACAAGGGAGGAAACATTTGATCCAGTGACAGATAATGAGGGTTGAAGGGTGTGTGAAAGATTGAGTATGTTACGACCCCAACCTGCATCAATAGAGAGGGATGAAGTATACCCCGCCTCGGGCACATTCCAATGCAAAGGTTAGTCCTCACCAAATTTCAAGCATGTGGGATCTCTCTAAGATAAGACAAATGAGCTTAGAAGGCAACAGGTGTAGAGTGAGTCTACAGAAAAAAAGGGATTATGAGTCTATAGGCCATATCATCTAATCACATAAGGTATGCTATTGAGACAAGTGGGAGACCTTACTAGGGGAAGTATATTGGGATTGGACACAAGGAAAACGATAGGAGTGTGCACATCTTGTTGCATCAGTCATTTGGTTGCTTCAAGTCCATAGTGCAAATGTATGGTCGAGATCAAAGGTCTCTCATTCAAACACATCTGGAATCAAAAGGACATCAAAACTATAACTGAAAATCCCATAGTATAAGAGGCATTGGACGAAAGCCAAAATCTCACCTTCAAGATCAAAAAGTGTTTACTCTCTCTTAAAGTCAAGAGTCTTCAAGAAAGCAAGGGGCTTCAAAGCTTGCGACAAAAGGATCGGTACGTACTGTAATATTGAAAATACTATCCAAGTAGGTTATCTCCTATGACTATACTAGGAATGTGGGGTAAATCTTTGTGAGTATCTATAACTTACCTCCTCCTTGCATGAAAACACATTCTTCTTCATTCTATTTATTGGTTATCTTTATGCTATGATTTTGAGATTGATGTGATTTTTGAGTATTGAGTCTTTTTATATGTCTATAATCATGGATGGGTTAAGGAATCTTTGTGCCAATCCTACGGCACGTTACCATGAGTCTTATACTAGTAGAGTGATTTCTCGTGATGATCAGGATGGAACATTTTCGTATTGGCCTCCCTTGATAGTAGAGAGAGCTCCAAATTGATCATGCATGGTGTCTTTGTATGTGTTGACCGAGTAGAGTGATTCTTCGAGTCGGATGGGTTGGATATGGTGAATGAGCTCACACGTTGGCTAGGTAGAGTGATTCCCTATGTCAGGCGGGTGGAGTGATTTCCCATTGGTAATTATATGATGAGATATTGTGGAATTTATGTGATTGATAAGAGAGTGGTTCCTCACCTTAATAATTACTATACGTATATGAGATTTGCATAGAGGGTGGTTCCTCACCATACTTACATACTTTGAGGTTTATTCTAAGGGTGATTCCTCGTCATGACTATGAATATATTTTTTTATGCCAAAAGGTGATTCTTCACCATTCTTGAATATCTGTGTTCACAAATTTATTTACCTGAAATAATGAATGGATATTCATCACCATTGTCTCTCGTTATTAGTTTTATCCTAGGTTTTAACCTACTAAGATATCTTAGAAGTCTCATTATGGCAGTCCCATCTATGGTTCCTTTACCAAGCCATAGATCTTGTTGTTGATTTAGCCCAAGCAATGTTTCTCGAGGAAGTAGGACCAGCCCCGCCTGAGTTGTAGACAAAGAGACTTGTCTCCAATTAGTAGTCATTTGTAACTGTTGAGATGTTTGTTTTAGTTAAGCAATGAACCATGTACAGTTTGTTGTGTTTTTATGTAAGTGATGAACTAGTGATGATGTATAATATTATTCAGGAAGAAGTGACAATGACATATGAATATTACGAATGAAGTATAATTTGCTTACTGTTACAGACCTCATGTACATTTAGTATTAGCTTGACTAATCCCTTTACTTATTCCGTAAATATATATTTACTTGGCATGTACTCAATCCAAAAATGCATGCCTAGCCTTGAGTAAGATCTAGGGTATTGTTGACCAACTGGCACCCCTAGCATCATGGATCCTTGCTAGGAATGTTACCAAGGATCAAGGGAGCCACAATAGCTATATCATCCCATTTCCATTTTGGGATGGGTAGGGGTTCTAAACTCTCAGCATGTCTTTTATGTTTAGCTTTCACCTGCCTACACGTGGCACACCTTTCAATGAAGAGGGTGATGTCCCTCTCCATTCCTTCCCACCAAAAGTAGTTCTTCAGATCCTAGTACATCTTAGTGCTCCCTGGGTGTATCAAATATGGTGATGCATGCACTTTGGTGAGTATGCTTTCCATATTTTCTAAATTCATAGGAACCACTTTTCATCATTTGTAAAATAAGATTCCGCACTCACCAAGGCTAAAATATAAGGGTCCCTTCACTTTTCTGACCCTATGCTAGATCTCCAACAACTTTGGGTCCTTCCTTTGATGGATTTTTTATTTATTGTAATTTGTTGCCCTTAATTGCTCCATCAAAGCGAGGACTCCTTCCTCTTGTGAGCTTTCTACTAATAATTTCCTCATTCCTTCAAGGAGTGAGTCCACATCCATAGACTCTCATGCATCCTCCACTCAAGACTTCCAACTTAAGGCATCGGCGACCAATTGACCTTCTTTGGATGATACTTAATTTCACATGGATAGTCGCTTATAGTCTCTAACCATCTCCTCTATCTCATATTGAGGCTTGTCTAGGTGAAAAGATGTCTTACAATCTTGTTGTCTATATAGACCTCACAAGTTTTCCCATAAAAGTAATGTTGCCATATCATCAAGGCAAATACTATCACTACCACTTCCAAATCGTGAGTAGCGTAGTTCTTTTCATGATCATTCAGTTGCGTAGACTTGTAAGCCACTAATGTACTGCCCTGTACTTGGAGGGTTAGTTCCTATCTCTAAAAATCACATCCCAACAATATAGATATAAACTCTAAATGACCAGGAATCAACTCTATAACATGTCAAATTAATTTATTCCAAAAATATACATTCCTCCACAGAGACAGATGAACTCCTCCAACATATAAAATAAAATAAAACTCCACAAAGTCTTAAATGATGCAACATTATCTCAAATACTATTCAAAAGTAAAGTAACTAATTTCCTACATAAAATCTTCCAATAGTCTCTTGTACCCTTTGGCACTTATTCCAATCTGATAACCCACTTGTTCCTCTTAAACAGAACATAAATCACTATTTTGTTACCGAAGTGATGCACTCAAAACAAAGGCCATGTTTATCCCCACGGCAAGGTTGTGCATCCTATGGATAGCTAGGCAAAAGAAAAATCACTTTGTCACCAAAGTGATTGCACTTAGAACATATGCTACTATTGTATCCTATGGCAAGGCTCAAGACCACTATTGTATCCCGTGCCAAGGCCAGAAATTATAGCAAAACAGAATCTTGTTCCTTAGAATTTTCATATGCAATGTCATGTCATAACAGAGTACTAAACAAATAAATATCATATAATCAAATAAAAATTCTAGACTTCATATTCAAGATTCATGTAGTAAAGAAAACAAAGCGCAAAAATTACTCTTGTCTACACCAGTCATGATAAAATTTTAGATCTAAGAGTTCGAGTTCAAATACATGGAAAAATGCAAAAAATAATCGAGATTGTTTTCACAACAAAATATGCTATTTTTTCACAAATTCAACTTCAATAAGTTTTAAGCAAAGTTTAGCATAGGAGCACTACTTACCTGGCTTTTAAAATATACTATCTAAGCTTTTTAACTCAAACAGAACTAGTAACAACACAAAACCACTAACATATTAGTATCTCATACCAACATAGAATTGTACTAACTTATAAAATTCTAAAGTTTGTAGCGCGGTATAAACCCATACCAAATAGCCCATCATGGTGCCTCAATTTTATAATGGCCTAGGCACAACATCCAAACTTCACCATTCAGCCAAAAGATTAGTCCAATTTTCTTGGATTTGCTTAAATCTCATCCCAACGCACATCACATTTACCTTCATTCCCCAAGCATATCGAAACACCAACCCAAATTTTGACATGCATCCCCTCTCTGTCCACAATCTTACAAATCAAGACCAACAAAATATCCACCAACCATGAGATCACTTAATCCACAATTCCAAAACTACAAGCAAAGATAATCCAAACTTCTCATTAACACTTACCCAATGCGTATGACAGACAATGATTGTGGTGGCATGTACTAGGGTTGTCAGCGACGGTCAGACAATGCTTTGGATCATGTAATAGAATATCCAAATTGAGAGAGTAAAAGATGGGCAAGGGAAGGAGGGGAGAGACATGCTTACCGAAGTTGCATTGCAACGCGGAGGATGACAGTGGTACAATGGAGTTACTGCTATTTGTAGTTTCATGCAAAGAGAAGGATAAAAAGTAGAGAGTCTTAGGGTGGCAGATGGAGTGACAACATGCTTGGGGTGTAAGGGCGACAACGTGTTATGGAGGTGCAACTTGGAGAGAAAGATTTAGCATGGGGCAGGGCTTGTTTCGATGCTGTATAAACTGGAAAGATTGAGGGGAAACAAAGGGCTTGTTAAAACATTGCATTTTGCACCTTGTTTTTTTTTTTTTCTGTTGGGCTAGGTTTTGGTTAAAAATGTTGGTCGGGTCATTACAACTACCCGTCCTTGTTGCATCAAAACACATCCTAGCCCATACTTTGATGTATCCCTAAACACCACCAATGGTTTATGGGGTTCTAGCAGAGCCAATATAAGGGGTGTGGTTGATCTTCTCTTTAGTTCTTCCAAACTTTGTTCCACAGCTCGCTTCATATAAACTTCGAGTTTTTCCTTGTTAATATCATGAGTGGACTCGATAGCTTAGAAAATCCTTCCACAAATCTCCTATAATATCTAACTAGTCCCAAGAAACTCCTAACTTTGTGAACCATTGTGGGACATTGCTAACTTATGACTCCCTTAATCTTACTTAGATTACTTGGATCCACCATGACTCCTTCCTTGGATATCTGTGACCAAGAAACTTAACTACGTCCATCCAGAACTAATACTTATTGAGTTTGGTAAACAATCAGTGTTCCTTTAGGTTCCCCAGTACTAACCTCAAGTGACTATTATAACCTTCAATATCCTTGGAGTAAAGTAGAATATCAACTATGAACACCACCACAAAGGTATCTAAGAATGGCCTGAACACCATGTTCTTGATATCCAGTGTTGTTGGAGTGTTAGCTAAGCCGCCCTCCATGAACATAGTCACAAAAATTTACCTCACATTCCCAGTATGGTCTAAGGAGCTAACCTACCTCAATAGTATTTCTAATACTACAGTTGCATTGGTGTCGATCCTTCCATTTTGAGGCAATGATGACATTTTCTTTCTTGAGGACTCTGACTAGAAGAAAGAGTAAACACTTTATGATCTCAAAAGTGAGATGTTGACTCTTGTCTAAAGCCTTTATATACAGCAGGACAGTCCTAACATTCTTCTTACTCCCGATATGCTTGAATAAGAGATCTTCGATGTCAACAGTCCATATGCCCTCTGGGTCCAATCATGCAATCCTTCTCCTAGTAGGGTACTCCCACGTGGTGCTAAGCCATACCTCTTAGGTGAGACAATATAGCCTGCTGATTCATAATCTTTCTTCCATAGGCTTACTCCAGATATGACGTCTCTGGTGGAGTATGGGCCTCTGGTAAGACATCTACCGCCCTATGAGCTCCTCTATGTTATCTCAGAGAGCTCCCATGTTTGCATCAAGCTTCTCTTTGTCTTTGCTCACCCTTGTACATTTAGCACATCATCTATTCGCTTGGTGTCAAGCGAACCATCCTTCGTCGCCCTGTGCTATCCCACATCTCTCAAGCTCTCGGCAACATCTTGCTCACCTTACCCCTTGACGAGCTGCACGTTGCCTACCCAGCTGCCTTAATGTCGTCAGTATTTTACCTAAGGGAGGAGATCCCTTCCCTCAGTTTGGCATGGTCCTCACAAACACAACAACACGAATTGCACACTTTTGTAGAGGGGAGAAGTCCTTCTAGTTTCTTCTAGAAATCTTTCATTTAGATTTGTGGATTTGAACTTATTTTCTAAAACCCTTTGCACTATGGATTGGTTGGTTGATGAAAGTTGAGAATACTCTTGTTTTGAAATTCTCTTATGCACAATGGACTGGATCTTCGGTTTTGGTGATGAAAACCAAGTCCTCCCTTTGAACTAAACCACTCTTGGCTATGGCCTTGCTTTCTTTTGATCTAGTTGGACTTGGCTAGAGGTCATGCCTTGTTATCTGGGTTGGTTCTCTCTCATTTCTCTGTTACTTAATTTAATATCGAGTTCGGGTTTACATCCTAAACCCGGCCACCACCATTTAGCAAAATGCGTTTATACTAAAGTAACTTTTAGAAAAATAAAAAATAAAAACTTGTGTATAAGTTAAAGTATACCCACATAAGTTCTCTTATTCATAGTCCAAAATTTGAACTTAGACCGCCCCGTGAGGCCATGCCCATAAGATTCTCTTTAACGGAGCATCCATGCATCTCTCTCTCGTGATCAACTCAACCGCTAAAAGGTAACCACAAAGACTAATTTAAGCATTAATGTTTTATTTATATATATTGACTGTCATATACACACTTTTCAACCGTGCCATTGATTGTGGATTAAAGTTTCAAATTCTAGGGAATAAAAATGGGGGAAAATGTGTCAAATAAGTACACAGATATCATATACCGAGATGAATAAATAATTAAAGAACATAAATAAAAGATCAATAATGGAATACCGTGGGCAGCCACCCTCCAGCATTTCCCAGTATGCTAACAAGGGTACAAGACCATCTCTCAACATATTCATATTTCTCCGTGAAGGAAATAAAAATTAAAAAAAAAAAAAATGCCTAGTAGCTTATTTCTTTGTCCTGAACCTTTGCCATCAAAGTCCGTGTAAACTACTCTCGACAATAAGAGAGTCCATACGTTCCCAATGGCATTATCTAATAAGGGCCATCAGCCATTTTCCTTCTTAACCTCTGCATCTGTCTTTCAGTTTGTTTCATGTAACTTCGATGGCTGCCTCCATGAATCTGAAGTTGTTTCTTCTCCTCTCTGCAATCTTCTC
Organism: Carya illinoinensis; assembly: GCF_018687715.1. Lineage (NCBI taxonomy): Eukaryota > Viridiplantae > Streptophyta > Magnoliopsida > Fagales > Juglandaceae > Carya > Carya illinoinensis. The sequence continues at coordinate 39,775,939 of NC_056754.1, forward strand.
AAGAACATGGGCTCTAAACTCTTCCTCTTCTTCCATAAATTCTCTGCATTACCAGCTATCAACAATGAGATCTTTCTGCAAGACCACACCATACCCAGATGTCTGTTTCTATTCATTGAAGCTCTCCATATCGATTAGTATCGGTCCAGACATCCTCAACTTCCTCCTCCACACCCTCCAGACCGCAATAACCGAGTCTGAAAAGCTCTCGAATCTGTTTCTTACTGCCGGACAATCAAACATCATCGAGAAACAAAGAGGAACCATCAAAGACTGCCGGGAACTACACCAAATAACGTTGTCTTCTTTACGAAGATCGGTGGCCCGAATCAATTCCTCCAACCAACGAAAACTGGCCGATGCATCAGCGTACCTTAGCGCAGCACTCACAAACAAGGACACATGCTTAGAAGGTCTGGATACAGCATCGGGTTCTTTGAAGCCAATCCTCGTGAACTCCATAACTAACACTTACAAACATGTGAGTAATTCTCTCTCGGTTGTGTCCAAGCAAAGGGCTAAAAAAGGCACCAAAAATCGGCGCCTCATGGGTGTTCCAACATGGTTGTCAAAGAAAGACACTCGGATCCTTGAGAGCTCAGATGACGAATATGATCCGGGGCAGGTGCTGACGGTGGCTGCAGATGGAACAGGAAACTTCACCACAATCACCGATGCCATCAACTTTGCCCCAAATAATAGTTACAACGATAGAACGATCATCTATGTTAAAGGAGGGACTTATGAGGAAAATGTGGAAATCCCAATTTACAAGCCCAACATTGTCCTGCTTGGAGATGGAAGTGATGTCACTCTCATTACTGGCGACAGAAGTGTGGCCGATGGCTGGACCACTTTCGGATCTGCAACTCTTGGTACTGTAAACTTTCAATTTGCTTTTATTTAATTTCGTCTTCTTCGTTACTCTAATTGTTTTGGGTTTGATCTTCTCAGACAGAGAACATTATAAAATACCCTCTTTCGTAACCCATATTTGACTTGCAACTTGAATGGATTTCAGCTGTGTCTGGCGATGGATTTCTGGCACGAGACATATCGATCGAGAACAGGGCTGGACCAGAGAAACAGCAAGCTGTTGCCTTGAGAGTAAATGCTGACTTGGCCGCTTTGTACAGGTGCTCCATCGATGGTTACCAGGACACACTATACGTTCATTCCTTCCGACAGTTCTACCGAAAGTGCGACATTTCAGGGACAATAGATTTCCTCTTCGGGAATGCAGCGGTGGTTTTCCAGGGTTGTAACATCATCTCCAGAATGCCATTGCCTAATCAATACACGGTTATAACAGCACAGTCTCGCGATTCCCCAGATGAGGACACCGGAATCTCTATACAGAACTGTTCAATCCTAGCTACGGATGATCTGACCTCCAATTCCGGCAGGTTCAAGAGCTACCTCGGGCGGCCATGGAGGTTGTATTCTCGGACGGTCTACCTCGAGTCCTACGTCGGCGACTTCATCGACCCAACTGGGTGGATTCAATGGAAGGGGGGTCAAGGCTTGGACACGTTGAATTACGGGGAGTATAACAATTACGGGCCTGGTTCATCAACGGACGGTCGGGTTAGTTGGCCGGGGTATCATGTAATGGATTATTACGATGCATATAACTACACGGTGTCGGAGTTCATTACTGGTGATGCCTGGTTGGATTCCACCTCGTTTCCTTACGACCAAGGCATTTAGGTTGGTAGGTTTTGTACTTTTCTTCCCTGTTTTATAAAACATGAGTGGCCATAGTAAGTTGGTGGTCATTATGTTCTAAAGCATAATAATTTCCTGTTCTGGAAAGCAGTACTGCATTTGTTTTATTGCATTCCTGATTTAAAGCACGCTGACATGTACAATTCATCCTGATGCCATTTCAAGGTGCCTTGAATCTGATCTGTGCCTTTGTATCTGGAAAAAAGGTATACAAAATCGATGTCAAAATGCTAGTGCCTCTAAGAATGAAAATGATTCAGCTGAACTAGTTAATGTTATACTGGTAATTTCAAATAAAAAAAGAAAAAGAGAAATATCAGTATGAGTATGCATGGGGAGACAGTTGGGACAGGTTGCTTATGGCAGGTCTTTGTCTTCATTTTATATCCAAAGTGGAAGACTCCATCCATCTTAATCTGCAAGTTGGGCTATCGCTTGTCGCCGATCGAGACTTGACTCCAGCGATTGATAGTACTACTGCCGTATGGTTGAGGGATAGCGTATCATAATAGAGAAATTATATTTGCAGTCGTGATTGTGCAAGCGACATAATAGAGAAATGATATTTACAGTCATGGTTGTGCAAGCGGCGTGCAGTCGTTTTGAAAAAAGTGAATTAATATGGGACTCATATAAAAAAAATTATTTTTATAACTTTTTTTTATTCATTCCGTACAACCGTTTGCATCCCGCTTGTATTTACCGACTGCATCTAGCAATTCTGATCATAATATATATATTAACAAATATTAATATTTTCTGCATGCTTATAATAAAAAAGCGAGTATAGACCATACTAATTACTAGGAATTGATGTAATAAAATGAATAGATTTGCCCTAAGGTCTTTAATGATCTTCGTACTATTTTGCGGTCATTTTTTGCATTTTTTTGTTGTAATTGTGTAACGCAGGTTATAAATTATGGATTTTTATTATTATTATTAAAAACAAATTAATCTGTTCTTTCTTGAGACGGTGATTTTATTTGAGTGGAATTCTTCCACTCTCTACCCGCCCGTATATCTCTCGGTTTTGATTTCCTAGTTTGAAAACCTTCCTAATTGGTAACCAACGGATTTACACGTACCTCAAAACCCTCACGTATATACTCTCTTTTTCACCCACAATATTTCCTCCACCAAACGAACAATATTCTTGCGGCCAAAACCCCTATTGTGAAATCAAATTTCCTACACACCAAGTCAAGAAGGCCATCCTCTGGAAATCTTCACCAGGACTATCACAAAACACACCAATGGTATGTCTCCGGCCTCCCTCCACGATGGCATTGTCACCGTATACCCTTGCGTTATTTTATTTTCTGTACCGTATACTAAGTTGAAGTTGTGGCTTTTGCTGTGTCCACTATTGACCACCTCAGGAAGTTGGAACACCACTCGGGTAGCTACAGAAATTGCCAACCAATAACCCTTGTAAGGGGTTTCAAGTTATGTTGTGATGGTGTCAAGATGAGCAACAGGTTTTAACTTAAATAAGCAAAATGGTGTGTTTTGGAAGGATTAAATGAAGCAGTGCGTTTTGTGGCAAGCAACGGTATTTAAGAAATTGGAAGTTGAAACGGGACATTTTGGAGATTTAATGAAACAGTGTGTTTTGAGTTGCAAGAGCTGCACAAGAAGAGATTATATGATGCATTTTTGTATGTGTTTTGTGTAATAAAATGACTATGTTTTACTTTGTAGCTTAGTAGTATAAAAACGAAACCATTGTAAAGGACTTGTGTTCAAATTCTTGATAATTGAAGTTTTCTTCTCTAGAGGTTGGATGTTCCTTCTAAGCCTCTTCCAAGAATCAAATTTTCAATTCTTGTTCTTTCTTAGTTCTTGTTCTGTGTTTAAGAGATTTTGTGTATTGTTGCTTGTGTTATGTGATTTTGTATATGAATTGAAGGGTAACCATAACAATTGGTATCAGATTGAATGTGATCTACAATTTCAGAAGGTACACATTCCACTACGTTGAAGTTTGTAATCATCCTGAACGTTAAATGTTTAATTAAATTAACATCCAACAGTCTTAGGGATTTTGGATCAATAGTTGGATTAATCTTAACAATTGGTATCAGAGAAAATGTGATCCTACAATGGCAAATAGTACATGTTCCGCTACGTTGAAGTTACATCAGAAGGGCAATTAGAAAAATCAAGAGGTTCTACAGAGACAATTGGATGAACACTAGAATGCTATACATGGCAAGACTGACAATTTAGACATGTTCACTGGTATGATCAAAACTCTGTAGAAAATCATCAAGTAGTTTCACCTGGGGTAGGGTAGTTGTTATGATGATAGATTGGGTATGAATGAAGAAATGATCTCTATACTTCATAGAGTGAGGTTAGATTTTCCCCATCTCAGTGGGAATAATTCATATGGGTGGATTTTCTCTAATGACCCCAGACCCCGCTTGAAACTGGATGGTGACTGAAGCGTCGAGACATGTAACTCAAAGCTATATATATACTCCCCTAAATGATAGTTAAGATGCAATGCACCTATTATATTCAGCAGTATGCAATAAATCGTAGCAAAAAATTCATGTAAATCTAAGTAAGATTTAAAGCAATTTGTAAAATAGAATGGTACCATAAACTAATTATCCCAAAGCATCTCAACCTCAATTTAAGAAACGGGAAACTTTAGTAGCACTAAGGTCCCATCGCTAGTTACACTCAAGAAAATTTTCCTTGTCTGTAGGGGCTCTGGCTCAAGAAGTCCTAAGCTAGAAGCAACTTCCTTTGCCTCAACAAAACAATCTCTAGCTTGTTTAATATATCCCATCACAAAATCCATGTGCTTCTTTAACTTAGAGGCCTTTTCGGGCTTGGGTGACCTGGTCCCGAGGTCATCCTTATGAAGAGCTTCTAGAATATCCTTAAGACGCTGTGTCGTGAGCTCCAATACGGTGTCAATAAAATTATAACAAACCTCTACTGTAAACTCGTCCTCTATCAACTCATTAATCTCATTTATTGCTCTATAAGGTCTCACGTACTTGCCACAACTTCTACCATTCCGAGTTGGGAATGTTAGTAGAAAATACCACGATGAGATTTCAAGAAATCTCAGTAAGTAAACACACAAAATACAATAGATAACGTAAGCATATAAAGGCAAACTATGAAATGAATGCATGGACATGTACTTGACACAAAAACTTGGCTTATGAAACTTTAACTTTTAAATAAAACATCTTTTCCATCTTTTCACATTAATCAATATACATGTAACATGTCTTTGAGCTCATTGCCTTATTTATTTCTTGTAACATATAGTTAGATACCTCACGACTCCCCTATGCACTGTTGGTTCTCCACTAGTTATCCCATCATTCAACGGCCCACTTGAACATGGTGAATATGTCATATCTTTAACTTATATGACAATTCACAATTTCATCTTCACCATGTTTAACATATGTGAGGCATCCACTAGTTTTAGGTGCTACCCCGCTTCGATATCCTTTTCACAAGGATCCATTCAAGATCCACCGACAATACTTTGTCAAGCCCAGTGCTACCACTCCATTTTAAACACTCCAGAGTGTACAAAGGAATTCCACTAAGACATTTTTCTATCCTAGCATTTGGGGTCGTTATAAAACATGTATAGATTCTTTTCTTTGAAAAAAATTTGCAACCCAAATGCATGTGACATGAGACTTGTAACACTTTTCTATTCATGGACCATATGACCATGTGAATGCCGTGAGTCATGTGATCATGTAATCAAACATTGAACATCTCAGGTTACGACTTGAACATATTAGAGATTCGAATACTCAGCTTACAACATAGGTAAAGCACTCAACACGTACCAAAATGGAAGGACAATGTTTAAAACCCGAGCATATACATATAGAAATGGCCAAATCATTGAGACTTATAAAAACATGTTATAACCAACAGCTTGAACCACTATCTTCAAGCATATCCAAAAGCATCATAAACAATTAAGGATGGCAAGATCATCATGTGAATCAGATTACAAAGTAAGAGATTATCATCAATCAGTGAGGGCATACAATAGCAATAAGAATGCAACGTTTACGTGGCATATGCAAACATTATCCAAAGAGTTAACAAATAGCAAGCCAAAAATATATTAAACAATATTAGAGGAAGACACACGCAAAAACCCTAATTCAAACTAGGGTTTACTCCCTCATCGCCCATGAACTCTATTTCATTGCTAGATAGGTTCCTCATGCATTCGGGCTGAACTCATATGGCTGAACTCTATAGAGAAAAGGGATCCTAGTTCAAACTCAAGAGGGGTCGTGGCCTTCTTCCCTTCCAAAATCTCATGCTCACATGTATTATGCTAGTGGTGGACCAATCCTTCCCTTGAGAAGAAACCCTAGCCTTTCTTGAATGTGTATGTGCACAAGAAAGCATGGATCACCTTTTTCACTCAAAGTGGCCAAGTGTGTGTGGATGAAGATGGGCATATGGTTCTTACCATGCGTGTTCCTTCCTCTTGGGTGGAGTCACCACTTCCTTCTTCACTCGTGAGATTGGTTGGATGAAGATGGAGGGTATGTGTATGGTGTTTGGTTGGCAAGAAATGGTGAGAAAATGGCTTAGCCATATGGGAGGAGAAGAAAAGCAAGAATAAGGACTTGAAATTTGTCCAAAAACACCCTTCACCCTTCGGCCCCTTCCCATTTATAGACATCCCTCCTTCTCTCACATCCTAACCTTGGAAAAGCAAGAGGCTCATGCATGGCGTCTAGGTTCAATGAATTCGATGACTAAAAGGTCAAAACACAAAACCCTCAATCATCCTTGGGAGTATGAACATGTGCAGGCTTGCCACTTGGCAAGTGGCGAATGTATGTGTGTGGGTTGGTCAAACCTTCTCATTTCCCCACAAGGTCTCTTGCTCTTCCCTAGACTTGGGTGGCGTGTAGTGTTGGTTCCCTAGGCAACCTTTCCTCTCCTCTAGACTTGGGTGGCGTGTGGGTGTTGGTTCCCTAGGCAACTGACATGTGGCGTGTGGGTGTGGGGTGCGTGTGTGTTGTTGAATCTAAGGACTAGGTTTTGCCTTGTCCCAAGTTGCCTCTTCCATTTCTAATCATTTTTCCTTCTAGAATCCCTCATCTCAAATGCATGTGTGACACTTGACAAAGTACATCTCACGTTGGCCGAAACCCTAATCCTCACAGGTTATGAATTTGCCTTTTGAACTTCCCCATGCCAACTCCTTGGAACTCTCATGTTTTCTACAAGTGGCAAAATGGTTGTTGGCGCTTCATAGCTAGGCATGTAATCCCCTTTGGCTAAATTCCTAGAGCCTCTTAGAACCTTGTGCTTATGATTTTGCACCTTCCCTAGGTGCCCCAAATCATTGCATCTCCTAGAAACTCACACACAAGTCCATGTGGCATGTGGCCCTTACGGTTTCGACTCTCTTCTCTCTCTCTCTCCCCCCTCCCCCCTTTCACTTTCATATCTAGGTTCAAAGTACTATAGGTGTTGGTTTGCATGTTGGCCTTGTGGCATCAATATGCTATCCAAGGTGCTTCTTTCCTAGGTTCCTAATGATGGGAATTCTAGGAAAAGCTAAAAGTTCTTTTTTTTCTTCTCCCAAGTAGACGACTCCTATGCCAAAACTCTAGTTAGGGTTTTCTCTAAATCCTAGGCCCTTAGTGGCCAACTCTAACTAACAAATGATGGGCCTCGTAGTGGGCTTGGGCGCCCCTTCTCTAAGATAGCAAGGCCTTTGATGCTTTCGATATTCTGTATATGCCAAAACTTGGACAAATAATTAAGTGTTAAACTAAATATAATGAAAGTAATAGACAATGACCTGGCTAAGTCCAAGTAATCACATTTTCAAAGCCACCCAATACTTTGATTATCATCAGACACCTTTAAGTCAGAAGCTTTTAATGTCATCATATCATATGGAGGGTGAGGCTGTCATATGGTATCAAGATGTCATAGACTGTTGTGTTTTAAATAGGTGGAATTCTTTTGTAAATGCATTGCAAGTAAGATTTGGGCTAACAATTTATGATGACCCAATGGAGGCTTTAACACGTCTTAAGCAATCCTCATATGTGGTTGTGTATAAAGCTCAATTTAAGGCTTTGTCCCATACGCTTAAAAGGTTGTCTGAGAGGCTTAAATTGGACTACTTTTTGAGTGGCCTAAAGGATGAAATTCAATTACCAATATGAATGCTCAATCCTATTAACCTCAATACAGCTTTTGGATTAGAAAAAATCCAAGAAGAATACCTATTAGCAACTAAGAGGCCATGGATGACGAGTGTAGTAAATACGGACTTAGTTGTGGAAGGGACAAAGATGCAGAAACCTACTCTACAAGTCAAGAAAAAAGAGATTTCTTCCCAAATGGATGAAAAAAGAAAGAAATGTCTATGCTACCATTGTGATGAAAAATGCAATCTTGCACATGTATATAAGAATCCAAAAGTGTACTTGTTGCGAGTAGAGGACAATGTTAATAAAAAGGCAGAAGTTGAGGAGTTCATTGAATATATTAATGTCATGGGGAAGAGATAGCAGCTGGGGATGAAGGTCTGAAAACATCCATTCATGCAATCTCGAGATGTTCTAATAATAATGTTATGAGATTACTTGGAAGAATAGGAGTTTTACAGTGGGAATTTTGGTGGATTCAAGGAGTACACATAACTTCTTAGATCTACTAGTGCTACAAGCAGCAAAGTAAAAAGTTCTGGATGATTCAAATTTACATGTGAGAGTGATCAATGGTGATAAACAGTTGAGTAAAGGAAGATGTGAAGAATTGATTAAAATTCAAGTCTTGAGGTTCAGAATTTCTTTTCATATTCTAACCTTAGCTGGTTGTAACATTGTGCTGGGGGTTCAATGGTTAAAAGACTTGGGTTCCATTAATTGGAATTCTAACTCTACGTCAATGTGCTTTGTGGTTTGACATTCAAAAGTTTCTTTGTATGGACTGAGGTCTAATGATTTGAAGGTGCAGAATGGGGAGAGTAGGTTGAAGTCTTCTTTGGTAAGATAGCAGGAATGGTTTTTACAATTGGTGGTTGGGGAACAAGAATATAAACCTAGAATTCAGATAAAATAAGTAGCAAAACTGATTGAGGGGTTTAAGGAGGTGTTTGCAAAACCTGTTGGGTTGCATCCCAGCAGAACTTTGGATAATCATATTCTACTAAAGGATGGAACTGGCCTAGTTTCAATGAGCCCTTACAAATACCCACACTACCAGAAGATTGAAAAAGAGAATATTGTCCAAGATTTGTTAAAATATAGAGTACTGAGGCCCAATCAAAGCCCTTCTCTTCACTAGTGCTTCTTATAAAAAATCATATGGATCATGGAGGATGTGTGCAAACTACCATGTACTAAATGAACTAATCATCAAGGACAAGTATCTCATACCTACCATTCATGAGTTGCTTAATGAATAATTTGGGGCAACGGTTTTTTCCAAGCTAAATTTGAGGTTTGGTTATCACCAGATTCAAGTCACAAAATAAGACATTGTGAAAACAGCTTTTAGAACTCATGAGCGGCCAATATGAGTTCTTAGTAATGCCTTTTGGCCTTACTAATACTCCTACTATTTTCTGTGAGTTGATGAATGATGTGTTCAGACCATTTTTTAGAATGTTTGTTTTGACTTTTTTTATGACAATCTGATTTATAGCAAGAATTTGGAGGAGCATTTGGCACATCTCATATTAGTTTTGAGGGTATTAAAGCAGCACAGTTTGTATGTAAAAATGTCAAAATGTAAATTTGCAATGGAAGAATTTGATTACTTGGGTCATGTCATTTATGGTTGTGGTGTCAAATCTAGTCCTTGTAAGATTGTTTCCTTGATAGATTGGTTCATTCCCAATTCCTTGAAAGCACTGAGAGGGTTCTTAATTGGCTATTACAAGAAGTTTATAAGAAATTATGAAACAATTGCTGCTCCATTGATAGTAGGGGTGCTACCCCACCATATGGTGTGGGGTAGCCCCCTCCCCTCCCCCCACCCTTGCATGGGGCAGATGGGGAATTCTACCCCCATCATCCTCTCTCGAAGTGCAGGGGCAGGGTACCCCTTCTCGCATAACAAGGTGCGAATTGGGGGGCCAATCAGTCCGCCCCCCATCCCCTTACTAGGCCTTGGGTCCAGAAGCGGTTTTTGGCCCAGAAATAGCTAAAATGGGCCTAAAATGGCCTAGAAGTTGTTTCTGGATCTAAAATTATAAGTTACAAAAAAAAAAAAAAAACCCTAAAAACCAGATTAAAAAAAAAAGTTACATGAATAAAAATTGATTTTATGGCTAATAATTACTAGTTAGTCTAGTCTACTAAAAAAAAAGTTACATGAATAAAAATTACTAGTCTAATACATAATAAACTAACAATAATAACTAAGCTATTACAAAATTGAAAGACTAAACAATTACAAAATTACAGATATAAAAGTGTCCAAGAGACATTGTATCCACATTACAAATCATTGAATACATAATATGAACAAATGATTCAAATTTTGAATATTCTAAAGAAAGAGCTGTGGGTTGTCTTTGGCCGTGACATTTGGGGCAGCCCGGGTTTGAGCACATATTCATATTGCAACGGAGCTAAACTTCATCTCATGTGTTGTTACAACAATTAATACTAAAATTAATACCGACGAAATCAAAATGAATATAAATAAATCAAAATAATAAAATAAAAACAATTACCAGGTGGTCCAGATCCAGAGTGATCACCACCCTCCTCATCAGTCTTCTTAAAATCTAAAACATTCGGAACATGAATTTCATTTCCTATCATCCAACTCCGTGTGCATATCAATGCCTCGACAATTGTATTTACTATGGAAATAATCCAATATGCGCTCTCCGGTACTAAAGGCTTACTCTGAAACAACGGTACTAATAGGGATGACCAAACTACAACAGGCAATCTTAGAAAGGATGAGATATTTCCTTACTGCAGTCTTCCACCATCCTAATATATCGAAATTATCATCATCATCTTAGACCATATCCGCTGACAAATAGTTGTCTAACTTCGAAACCACCTCTGTAGATTGATGGACTAGTGTGAGATTCTATGCGAGAGTCTTAGTCCACGGCATTCTATACTTCTTTTTATGAGGCCTGGTCACGGTGTCTATAGAAAGCATTAGGGTAGGAGTATGTGTCTTAGATGCAGTACCACCCTTAATTGCATTAAACTCATCAAACAATTTAGTCAGGGTATCTCGGGCCATTTCACCAATAAGATCAGCCCATACCTAATCGCGAGCAAGTCTCAAACCATATAACATGCCTAAAACTTTCAAACGAGAATCAAGAATAACAGCCACATATAACAAAATATTCATTCTAGTCAAATCTCCCTAATACTTGTTATATTTTAGCATCATGGTAACTGTCATCCCCTTCATCTTTTCATTGGAACCCCTACGCATGTCTTCTAATTCTTCTTTCACCCTACATATTTGTTGACAAAACCCATGGGATGTAGGAAACAAAGAACCAGATATATTTAATGTGATATCGTAAAAAAGCCCGAGAAAATCAACAAAAGTATAAACTACCACACAATCATCAACATTAGGCTTTCCCAATCCCCCGTGCTCATCAAAGTATTTGACATATTGGATGTCTTCATCACCCAATAATTGAAAGGCTATCTTATATTCTTGTACCTCCTCCAACATCAAGAAGGTTGAGTTCCATCTAGTAAGAACATCAATACAAAGATCCTTCTTCAATGTTATGCCCGTGGCCTTTGCAAAAACTTTAAATTTCTCCAATCTAGAAGGAGAATGCCTCACAAATTTCACAAACATTCTAACTCGTGCAACCAAGTCATCAACATCTTTCAACCCCTCAGTCACAATTAAATTCAAAATATGTGCAACACATCTAACATGCAAATATTCACCACCCAAGAATCTCTTATTTGCCTCTTTAAAATAAGTCTTCAGATATCCCAAGGCAACAGCATTAGACGACGTATTATCAACCGAAATAGTCAAAACCCGTGCCAACCTCCACTCCTTTATTGCAGCCTCCAAGACCTTCCCAATTGTCTCACCCTTGTGATCAATTATTCGAAAAAACTTAATATTCTTTTTGTGAAGAACCCAATCAAAATCAACAAAATGCATAGTCAAAGGCATGTAATACATATTTTGGGTAGAAGTCCAAGTATCAGTAGTAAGGCAAACTACCAACCCACCAATTGGCCCCTCAAAACATCTTTATCTTTTATGTACATCTTTTTAATATATTTTGCCACAGTATGACAAGAAGGAAGCATAAATCTCAGTTCCAACTCTTGGAAAAATTTTTGAAACTCTTTACCCTCCAAAAACTGAAAAGGCAGCTCGTCTATGACAATCATACGAGCTAACCTCCTTCTACACTCATCGAAATTATACTTCGTATACCCCTTCAACGTTGGACCCCCAACGTTGGACTCTTCTTGCATTGTTCCTCTAAATGGACCTTCAGTTGGGATGTACCATATTTCCTATAGTGACATCCATATATTTTCTCAGAGTCATTACATTTAGCTTGTGGGTTATTAAGGTCACCACCCTCTAGTTTGGTAAAGTCAGACCAAACTATGGACACATGTTTCTTGCCCTATGTGGGATTAGGGGCAGGGCAAGGTGTACTCCCCATAGGGGTTGGAATAGGGTTAGTGTGATGACCCGCTTTTACGTGTATTTTCATTGAAATGTTATTTTTAATTTAATTAATATATTGATTTATTTATTTTAAATTATTGCATTTTAAATTGGTTTTTATTTATTTGCTGTTGTGTTTTATTTATTTAGTCGTTTTATAATTTTTGATCTCGTTTTCGACGGATCTGTTTTGTTTTCCGGAGCGAGGATTGGACCTCATTTCATCCCTCCATCTTTTCTTTTCTCTTTTTCCTTTTTTCTCTTTTTTTTCTTTTTTCTTTTTTTCTTTTTCTTTTTCTCCTTTTTCCCCTTCCCTCCCGCGCGACCCCCTCCCCCGTCCGTATCTCTCTCTCCTCTCCTTCACGCCGAACAAACCATCTGCCCAGACCCACCACCGCTGGCCACCGTGCGGCACATCACCCCCATCATTTTCTTTCCCTCCCTCTGGTGAACCACCCCATAAATTTTCACCACCAACGGAGCCGCCGTTTAGCCGAAAAAAGCCCATCAAGCCACACGGTTTTTGCTCCAATCTACCGCCGTCGCTCCACCTCCGGCCATCACCTCTTCACCACTTCATCACCGACTCCTTGCCGTCCTAACCCACCCATCTCCGGCCTCTAACAGTCGCAGGAACAGCTCCCACGAGCTAGTTTCCGTTTTGGGCGTTTAAGCCCTTCCTCCGCCCTTTTTGCCGCCACCCATGGCCAAAATCCACTTCCCTTAGCTTCATAAACATCCTTAGACCTTTCCCTATCAATCCTGAGTCTTGGTTTGTCCCCGTTCAAAAGTGGGTATTTTACAACCCAAGGCTACAGTGAAATTTCACTGTTACGTTGATTTCCTTCCACCTTTTGCAACGCCGCAAGCTTTCTAAAAATATCATATAGCACTGTAAGTATTTTCCAAACCCTAATTTTAGATTTAAATATATTTTGCTCATTCAATAAATATTTATCTGTTGGTTGGCTGATTCCAGACTGAGTCCGAGGAGTTCGAGGGTCGGATGGTTTGAGGACGGAGTGTTTGGTTATGTTTGTTTGTGATTTGGTTGGTTATTCATACCATGAGGCGTGCATTGCATAGTTCATATTTATGCATTCTATTTTAATCGAGAAAATCTCATTTATTGGCGTAAATGGTTTTTGGGTGCGTGTGTCTCACGAGCCCAAGCCGGGATGGGTTATTATCTCGGTGGAGCTCCTCTAGTCACTCGGGAGTGGATAATACTGAGTGACATCCCCTGGGTTGTCGCAGGGCAATGACCGGATCGCACGATACGGTAAAGCTATCGTGTCGACTCCGTGGTCCCTAGAGTGGCGGGGACTAGAGGATGGCCTGGCCAGGTACGCATGGGGCGCGAGTCTGGGCATCGCTCGTTTAGGTGTCACATGCGTAGTCATTACCTGTGGTGTGGCACAGAGCCAGGGTGTGCGGATGATCCCTAGGGGAGATCATGGAGCATGCATAATTGGATTGTTTTTATGGTTTTCGGATGCGGGCCATTTTCTAGGAAAATGGTGAGGTTTGGTTTCGAGACTTCTGATCCATTTTTTGGGAAAATAGTGGTTTGAGCCATTATCTGGGATAATGGCGAGAATGTACTGAGACTTCTGATCCATTTTCTGGGAAAATTGTGGTTTGGGCCATTATCTGGGATAATGGCGAGGCTTGGTTTTAAGGATATGTTTTTGGCCAAATGGGTTTTTGGCGTGCGTAGAAAAATTATGATTTTATCTGGCATGTGCATTGGTTTTTCTTTCATGCATATTGTTTGAGTTTTATATATTTTTATCTAGTGGTGTTTGGATTTTACTTACCTGCGGCACCATTTTTGGTTCCGTAGATTTTGGTGCAGAGTTCGAGGAGGAGGAGGAGGCTGAGCCCGAGGATGTGGCTCCGCCGGAGTTCTGAGTGGAGTTTATGTTTTGTGTTTTGTAATATTTTATCATATATGTTTTGAACAGCTTTGTATTAAATTAAGAAAAATTATGGTACTTAGTTATTGACTTTGCTTTTCGCTGCGTATTTCTTGTGCACATTCGTTGCTTATGCACACACTTGGCACACGTCGATAGGGTGGTGACCCGTGATGTCATCATCCGGACGTCTCGATTTCTCCGTGTCCGTGCGTGGGGTTTTGGGGGCGTCACAGGTGGTATCAGAGCGGTTTGGCTGTGGGTAAAACCACATGTCCCGTAGGTAGTACCAGAATATTTTTTTAAGTTGTGTTTTAAAAAAATTATTTCAAGTAAAGTTGCTTTTTGACATGTTTTATATGTTTGTTTTATTTGTTTGAACTTGGTTGCTTGTTTTTATTTATTTAGTTATGTTTTTGCGAGCTGGTTTCTTTTTGTTTCTTGCTATGTGGTGTTGGTCTTTGGTTTTTGTTTTTGTTTGTTGTTGGTTTTATGTGTTTTTGTTTTCTTAAAGGGGGTCAAAGGTTGTGGTGGCAGGAAAAATGGTGAGACCAAGGAAATCTACTCAGGAGCCACGGGACAATACATCAAGAGATGACTCCATAGCCCAAGCAATACGGCAGATGACGGAGTTTATGCAGCAGAATTTTAGGCCACAGCAGACAGGGCCCTAGCCACAACAAGGAGGACCTTGGCCACAACAAGGGGGTCGTTGGCCACAACAAGGGGGTCCCTGGCCATAACAAGGAGGGCCTTGTCCACAACAAAGAGGGTTTTGGCCATAACCAGGAGGTCCTTGGCCACATCAGGGAGGGCCTTGGCTATACCCAGGAGGATCTAGTAGCATGGGGCAAGCCGGATGCACCTATGAGCGCTTTCTGGCGCATAGGACTCCATACTTCACTGGAGAAAATGATCCACTTCAAGCTGGAAAGTGGATCAAGGACTTGGAAAGAACTTTTGAGGTGTGTGGTTGCACCGAGGCGCATAGGACTCCATACTTCACTGGAGAAAATGATCCACTTCAAGCTGGAAAGTGGATCAAGGACTTGGAAAGAACTTTTGAGGTGTGTGGTTGCACCGAGTCGCAACAGGTACTCTACGCCTGTTATCTGTTGCAAGGCACCGCTTCTGATTGGTGGGATACCAAGAGGGTGATGCTGGAATTAGAATTGGGATCTTTCGCCGCTGTAACCTGGCATCGCTTCAAGAAAGAGTTTAATGATCGCTTCTTTCCCGCTTCTGTAAGGAAGCAAAAGGCAATAGAGTTCTCAAATTTGGTCCAAAGGAGCACGACAGTGGAACAGTACGCCCGAAGATTTATAGAACTTGGGCGATTTGCTCCCCACCTCATCGCCACAGAGGAGATGCGAGCTGAGCGTTTCCAGGAGGGACTACGCCCTGATATACGCCATATGGTGGTCAGTCACCGGATATCCACTTTTCAGGACTTAGTGGATGTGGCCACTCTTATAGAGCGAGAGAATAATCTGAGCATGGGCTCCTCTCCAGGGCATAAGAGGCGAAGTTTTTCTAGTGAAGGAAGCAACTTGGGTTCGCCTCAGAAATTTGTTCAGCGGACCGGAACTCGAACGCAAGCATCCTCAGGTGTTCGCATGGTAGGACGTGTGGCAGTTTGCGGAGTTTGTAATAGAGCCCGTGTGGGTGAGTGCCCTTCTGGTGGTGCTCGATGTTATAATTGTGGCCAGTAGGGTCACTTTGCCCGTGAGTGTCCAAGACCAGTTCAAAGAAGCCGTGAAGGTAGACACGGTGGAAGAACAAATCCAAGGCAAGCAGTGCAAGCCCGGGTTTATGCTGTCACACCCGGAGATGTGGATAATGAGGCACCAGCGACCCATGATGCTGGAGTAATTACAGGTATAGATTAATTTAATTTAATTTTATGTTGGATTTAATTTTTAGTATATTTGGTTTCTCCTTTGTTTTTTTGGATTTCATGGGTTAATGTGTTTGGTTCAGGGAGAGTCCGTTTATATGAGTTTTATGCTTGCACTTTGTTTGATTCGGGTGCTTCACAGTCATTTGTATCTTCCACGTTTGCTCGGATGTGTAATTTGGTCACAGAACCTTTGCCAAAGTCATTGGTAGTGGCTCTACCCGATGGTGAAATGGTGTGGTGTTCCAAGGTTGCTTTGGGATGCCCGTTAAATTTTGATGGAAGGTTCTTGGATGCTGATTTGGTGGTGTTTAAGCTGTTGGGTTTTGATATCATCCTCAGGATGGATTGGCTATACCGATATTCTACGAGTATTAATTGCAGAAGTCGGATAATTAGCTTTCAGCTTCCAGATGGTGATTGTCTGGAATTTGCGGGGAGTAAGTTAAAAGAAAAGCCGGTAATTATATCGGTAATTCAAGCAAGAAGAGAGATTGCATGGGGAGCGAAAGCCTTCTTAGTTCAGATGGTGTCCACGCCGTCTGAGAAGAAGACTTTGGTAGACATTCCAGTTATCGAAGAATTCCCCGATGTGTTTGTGGATGACTTGCCTGGACTACCCCCTGTTCAAGAAATGGAGTTTGTTATAGACTTAGAACCTGGAGCGGCTCCTGTACATAAAGCTCATTACCGCATGGCACCGGCTGAATTAAAAGAGTTGAAGACTCAGTTGCAAGAGCTGGTAGATAAGGGAGTCATTCAGCCTAGTACTTCGCCGTGGGGTGCACCAGTGCTGTTTGTTAAAAAGAAATATGGAACCCTCTGTATGTGCATCGATTATCAGGAATTAAATAAGGTGACCATCAAAAATAAATATCCTCTCCCACGGATCGACGATTTATTTGATCAGCTTCAAGGAGCAGCTGTGTTCTCAAAGATTGATTTGAGGTCGGGATACTACCAGCTGAGGATCAGAGACAAGGATGTGCCCAAAACTGCTTTCAGGTCGAGATATGGGCATTATGAATTTAAGGTGATGCCGTTTGGGTTAGCTAATGCCCCTGCTGCTTTTATGGATTTAATGAATTGAGTATTTCGACCTTATCTAGATTCCTTTGTGGTAGTATTCATTGATGATATTCTGATTTATTCCCGAGATGTTGAAGAGCATGTGTATCATCTTCGTCTGGTACTTGGGAAATTGATAGAACACCAGTTGTATGCCAAGCTCAGCAAGTGTAAATTCTGGTAGGAGGAAGTCAGATTTCTTTGGCATGTGATTTCCCGAGACGGAGTGGCTATTGATCCTAGTAAGGTGGAAGCCATTTTGTCATGGCAGCATCCGACTACAGTGCGCGAGATCCGGAGTTTCTTGGGACTTGCCAGATATTACCGAAGATTTGTGGAGGGATTTGCTCGCCTATCCGGACCTCTCACAGCTTTGACTAGGAAGAATACAGAATTTGTTTGGTCAGATAAGTATGAGAGAAGTTTCCAAGAATTGAAGAGCAGGTTGACGACAGCACCAGTGTTAGCGCTTCCAAAACCGCATAAGCCATTCGTAGTCTTCAGCGATGCGTCTAAATTCGGTTTGGGTTGTGTCCTTATGCAGGAAGGACGGGTTGTTGCTTATGCATCTCGTCAGCTAAAGGACCATGAGAAGAATTATCCGACGCACGATTTGGAATTGGCTGCGATTGTTTTTGCTCTTAAGATTTGGCGGCACTTTTTCTATGTGGAAGCTTGTGAAGTATACACCGATCACAAGAGCTTGAAACACTTGTTTTCCCAGAAAAATCTGAACATGAGGCAGAGGCGATGGTTAGAGCTAATCAGTGACTACCAGTGTGAGATCAAGTATCATCTGGGGAAGGATAATATAGTTGCTGATGCTTTGAGCTGAAAATCGCACTTGGAAGATGAAGCCGAGCCGTTAGAATTGGATTCTTTGCTTTGTGGGATGAGAAGGCTCCTTATTGAAAGTTCACAGCAAGAAGAGATTTTATCTTCAGTTCTTGATATTCGGGTAATTGATTTTGAAGAATTGAAGAATTTTCAAAGGAAGGATCCGAAGCTGCTGAATATCAGAAAAAGAGTCAGAAAATCTCGAGGACCGTTACACTATAGTATGGATAAAGATGGAATACTTCGGTTCCGAGATCGCAGAGTGGTCCCCAAAGATTCAGAATTCAAGGAGCAGATCGTGGCAGAAGCTCATGCGGCCCCTTATTCAGTTCATCCCGGCAGTACAAAGATGTACCGGGACTTGAAGAAAAATTATTGGTGGGATGGAATGAAGAGGGATATTGCCTTATATGTTGAGAAATGCCACACATGCCGTCAAGTCAAGGCCGAGCATCAAAGACCCGTTGGTATGCTCCAACCCCTCCCTATTCCTGAGTGGAAATGGGATGGCATCACGATGGACTTTGTAGTGGGCTTGCCGAGAACGCCTAGTGGGAAAAATTCTGTTTGGGTGATTGTTGACCTGTTAACGAAGAGTGCTCATTTCTTGCATGTTAATAACATCGATTCCTTGGGTAAGTTGACACGCTTGTACGTGAAAGAAATAGTGCGGCTGCACAGCATACCAAAGAGTATAGTGTCTGATCGAGACCCAAGGTTCACGTCTCAGTTCTGGAAGAGTTTGCAGGCAGCATTGGGTACTAATTTGAAGTTCAGTACTGCATTTCACCCGCATACAGACTGCCAATCAAAGCGCACCATTCAGACCCTTGAAGACATGTTGCGAGCATGTGTCATAGAATTTCAAGGGAGTTGGAAAAATCATTTGCCGCTCATAGAGTTTGCATATAATAATAGCTTCCATGCGACCATTCAGATGGCTCCCTATGAAGCTCTTTATGGGAGGAAGTGCAGATCGCCCTTGTGTTGGGATGAAGTTGGGAGAGTAGGAAAATTGGACCCGAAATAATTCAAGAGATGCAAAGCCAAGTTCGGATCATCAAGGATAAAATGGCAGCAGCTCAGAGTCGCCAGAAAAGCTACGCTAATACCAGGAGGAGAGAGCTTTCTTTTGAAGAAGGTGATTGGGTTTATCTCAAAGTTTCTCCCATGAAGGGTGTTAAGCGTTTTGGTAAGAAGAGGAAACTGGATCCGAGGTATGTCGGCCCTTTTCAGATTCTGGAGAAGGTAGGGTCCGTCACCTATAGAGTTACTTTGCCAGAGTATTTTGGGGATATTCATGATGTCTTCCACGTATCGTCCTTGAAGAAGAGTTTTGGACAACAAGAGCCATGCTTTGTCGACCCAGAGAGTATTCAGTTGCAGCCGGATCTTACTTATGAGGTTGTTTCGTCGTAGATCATGGATTGGAAGGAGCAACAGTTGAGGTCCAAGACGACACCTTTGGTTAAGGTGGCATGGGGAGATCCGTTAGCTCAAAAATTCTCTTGGGAGCGAGTAGCGGACATGAGGGAGCAGTACCCATACTTGTTTGAGTAAAGACGGTATGTTTCTTAATCTTGGTCACAGATGGTTTATGTGATATTATGTGGCTTGTTTTAAGTTCGTGGTAGATCTTGCAAATTTCGAGGACGAAATTTGTTTTAAGGGGAGAAGGATGTGAGGACCCGTTTTTACATGTATTTTAACTGAAGGGTTGTTTTTAATTTAATTAATATATTGATTTATTTATTTTAAATTATTTCCTTTTAAATTGGTTTTTATTTATTTGTTGTTGTGTTTTATTTATTTAATCTTTTTACGGTTTTTAATCTCGTTTTCGGCGGATCTGTTTTGTTTTCCGGAGTGAGGATTGGACCTCATTTCTTCCCTTCATCTTTTCTTTTCTCTTTTTCCTTTTTTCTCTTTTCTTTCTTTTTTCTTTTTTTCTTTTTCTTTTTCTTCCTTTTTCCCCTTCCCTCCCGCGTGACCCCCTCCCCCGTCCGTCTCTCTCTCTCCCCTCTCCTTCACGCCGAACACACCATCTGCCCAGACCCACCGCCGCCGGCCACCGTGCGGCACACCACCCCCACCATTTTCTTCCCCTCCCTCCAGTGAACCACCCCACAAATTTTCACCGCCAACGGAGCCGCCGTTTAGCCGGAAAAAGCCCATCAAGCCACACGGTTTTTGCTCCAATCTGTCGCCGTCGCTCCACCTCCGGCCACCACATCTTCACCACTTCATCACCGACTCCTTGCCGTCCTAACCCACCCATTTCCGGCCTCTAACAGTCGCCGGAACAGCTCCCATGAGCTAGTTTCCGTTTTGGGCGTTTAAGCCCTTCCTCCGCCATTTTTGCCGCTGCCCACGGCCAAACTCCACTTCCCTTAGCTTCATAAATATCCTTAGACCTTTCCCTATCAATCTCAAGCCTTGGTTTGTCCCCGTTCAAAAGTGGGTATTTTACAACCCACGGCCATAGTGAAATTTCAAGGTTACGTTGCTTTCCTTCCGTCGTTTGCAACGCCACGAGCTTTCTAAAATTACCATATAGCGTTGTAAGTATTTTTCAAACCCTACTTTTAGATTTAAATATATTTTGCTCATTCAATAAATATTTATTTGTTGGTTGGCTGATTCCGGACTGAGTCCGAGGAGTTCGGGGGTCGGATGGTTTGAGGACGGAGTGCTTGGTTATGTTTGTTTGTGATTTAGTTGGTTATTCGTACCATGAGGCATGCATTGCATATTGCATATTTATGCATTTTATTTTAATCGAGAAAATCTCGTTTTATTGGCGTAAATGGTTTTTGGGTGCGTGTGTCCCACGAGCCCAAGCCGGGATGGGTTATTATCTCGGTGGAGCTCCTCTGGTCACTCGGGAGTGGATAATACTGAGTGACATCCCCTGGGTTGTCGCAGGGCGAGGCCGGATTGCACGATACGGTAATGCTGTCGTGTCGACTCCGTGGTCCATAGAGTGGCGGGGATAGAGGATGGCCTGGCCAAGTACGCACGGGGCGCGAGTCTGGGCATCGCTCGTTTAGGTGTCACATGCGTAGTCGTTACCTGCGGTGTGGCACAGAGCCAGGGTGTGCAAATGATCCCTAGGGGAGATCATGGTGCATGCATAATTGGATTGTTCTTATGGTTGTCGAATGCGGGGCATTTTCTGGGAAAATGACGAGGTTTGGTTTCGAGACTTCTGATCCATTTTCTGGGAAAATGGTGGTTTGGGCCATTATCTGGGATAATGGCGAGAATGTACTAAGGCTTCTGACCCATTTTTCGGGAAAATGGAGGTTTGGGGCATTATCTAGGATAATGGCGAGGCTTGGTTTTAAGGGTATATTTTGGGCCAAATGGGTTTTTGGCGTGCGTAGAAAAATTATGATTTTATGGGGCATGTGCATTGGTTTTTCTTTCATACATATTGTTTGAGTTTTATATGTTTTTGTTTAGTGGTGTTTGGATTTTACTTACCTGCGGCACCATTTTTGGTTCCGTAGATTTTGGTGCAGAGTTCGAGGAGGAGGAGGAGGCAGAGCCCAAGGATGCGGCTCCACCGGAGTTCTGAGTGGAGTTTATGTTTTGTGTTTTGTAATATTTTATCATATATGTTTTGAACAGCTTTGTATTAAATTAAGAAAAATTCTGGTACTTAGTTATTGACTTTGCTTTTAGCTACAAATTTCTCGTGCACATTCGTTGCTTATGCACACACTTGGCACACGTCGATAGGGTGGTGACCCGTGATGTCATCATCCGGACGTCTTGATTTTCCCGTATCCGTGCGTGAGGTTTTGGGGGCGTCACAGTTAGGTTCTAGGGCAGGGGTATTAGTTAGGGCAAGAGAGCTATCACTGAAATCTGGATCCCTTTTAGAAGACATTCCTGATTTTCCAACACAATAAAAAATTCAAAGTGCAATCTAATACAAGACATAAAAAAAAAAAATAAAAAAAAATAAAAAAAAAAAAAAGGGCTAAGTGCAATCAAACACAAGACACAAAAAAAAATAATGTAATAATACACCAAACAATAAACAAGGCAAACTGCAATGATTGAAACCAATTTATTTAGGGGTTTTCATTCAAACCCCTAAATAAAATCAATT
This sequence comes from Carya illinoinensis, assembly GCF_018687715.1. NCBI lineage: Eukaryota > Viridiplantae > Streptophyta > Magnoliopsida > Fagales > Juglandaceae > Carya > Carya illinoinensis. The sequence continues at coordinate 39,798,200 of NC_056754.1, forward strand.
AGTTAATTAGCTATATATTTGTTTTTGTTTTTTTACATTATTTTTTAATATTTTTAAATATTTTTTAAAAAATTTACAATATTATTAAGCAATATTTTCTTAATCACTAAATAAATAAATAAAACTAAAAAAAATTGTAACCGTAAGTATTATGAATTAAAAGGGTAAAATTAAAAATGCATAAATATTTGTGAAAAAACATAGATATTAGTAGTTTTTTATAAAACAATAATCTTTTGATTCATTTCAATTTCATTTAAAATTGGGGTCCATAATAATAATAATAAAATAAATAAAGACTCTTTTGAAGCATAAAAATGTTAAATATGGTAAAAATTTTCATATTTTGTCATTTATTTCAAGTTATTAAATTCTGAAAATTAATAAACATCAATAAAAATTAGGGTTTTTAATCTAAAACCCTAAATTGAAACCCCTTAATCAATTTAGGGTTTCGAATCCTAAATAAAATTAGGGTTCCAATCAATAAAATTAGGGTTTCAGATTGGAACCCTAAATTGATTTAGAGCTTTCAAAATCAATTTAGGGTTTACAATCCTTTGGTTCCAATCTGAAACCCTAAATTGAAACCCCTAAAAAATCAATTTAGGGTTCCGATTGGAATCCTAAATTTGATTTAGGGTTCCAATCTGAAACCCTAAATTAGATTGGAACCCTAAATTGATTTAGGGGTTTTGAATTTCCAATCCTAAATTAATTTAGGGTTTCTGAAACAATAAAAACTACCAAAAAAAAAGAATTCAAACAAATTCACAAATACAATACACATGCACAATCACAATCCACGAATCCACAGCACACAAATTCTCATCTTCCATCTCCGATTCAACCCATCCTTCCTCCAATCTCTGATCAAAACTCAAAAAAAAAAATGAGAAACTACCAAACTGGGTTGCGGATTCTTACCTTTGCGACGGCGAGAGAGGATACTTGAACTAGAACTACTGGAATCTAGATATCGTGCATCATGCGAGACAGAGACAGAGACAGAGAGAGGAGTCTGAGAGAGAGTGTGAGAGTGTTCAAGAAGTCGAAGACGAGAAGAGGGGGGGGGGGGAACGGGAACTTAACTCACTTAATGAAACGGCGCCATTTCATTTATAAAGGGATATAATGTATATATATATATGCGCAAAGCGGGGTGTGGGAAATGCAGAGTGGGGGCTTAGCCCCTTCATCCCCCACCTCTGTTTCCTAAGAAACATTCTTTCAATTGGACTACAAAAGCACCTCGAGCCTTCCAATAGCTTAAAAATGTTGTTACCACGCCTGCTGTTTCTAGACAACCTGATTTCTCCTAGAGCTTCACAATTGAATATGATGTTTCTAGAATGGGTTTAGGGCCTATTCTTATGCAAGAGAGCTAGCCTATTGGCTTTTACAACAAGGCTTTGAAGGGGAAAGCACTCTTGTTATCTACTTATGAAAAAATTTTACTAGCTCTTCTTTCTGCAATGAACAAATGGAGACCTTATTTGTTGGTGGAAGTTTTTAAAGTGAAGACTAGTCAACAAACCAAGCAGCTACTTTGGCTTTAATCACTTTCCCAACTCCTGTTTGGATTGAAGAGTTGAAGCAAAGTTTTCAGTTTTCTCCTACAATTAGTGACATTTATGTTAAGTTTCAGCAAGGCTTGAAGGTTCCTAAATGTTTTGCATTACAACAGGATTTGTTATTGAGAAAGGGAAAGCTTAAATAGGGCCTAAAAGGTCCACTTGGGATAGAACAAATACTTGAAGTGCCAAAACATACAACACATGGTTACATACTCCCATGCATGACAAATATTATGTAAATGTATCCTAGTATGCAACTAGCAGTATGCAATAATCGCAGAGGAAAAATGGTGACTACTAAAAATTTTGTGTCAGAACAAACTAAAATATCCCAACATGAAAATTAACCATAGATCGTGCCTTACTTAAAAGAGGTCCAAATAGTAAGACATAAGTCAAACATAATTTAGGAAATAAAAATCTTCTTATTACAAACAAAGTTCATGAAAAATGGAGCTCAAAGCATCTCTCTTATACACTCCAAGGTGATCAAGACCATCTCTATGAACAATAATATCAACTCCATCTTTCATTTAGGATCAGGCTCGTTCTCAATCATCTAAATCCAAGTGGAATTCATTCTAGGGAACTTCTATCTTTCTATCAGGCTGTTCGTCAAAGGTTGGTCTTGACACAACTTCTATCATTCTGGAGAATGATAGTGGGACTGCTACAGTGAGATTCCTTGAAATCTCAATGAATTAACAACCAACTTGCACCAAGATAAGATATGCATGACTAATTATAAACATAAGATGCATGCATGATATGCAGAAAAAGTGTATTTGCCATTCAATCTAGATTCCTCAACATCTTTCAAAAAATAAGCTTTGATGCACATTTTCTTAATGAGAAAACTTTCTTAAGATCATACTTCTTGTTATTAGAGCCATCATCATATAACATAACATATGGTATCATCACAGTTCTCCCTTTTCACTATAAGTACCTGCCGGTGACCGTAGTATAACTTATGTTGAAACTACGTTGTCTACATACTCATTTCTCAATGCATTGACATCATAATATATCAACACCATCATAATATGTGCACCCACCAGCATTACGTGTCATATAGGACTTTGTTTTTATATTCTTTAAAAAGAATTCATTCGAATCCCGTTTGGTCCTTTTGTCAATACAAGGGTTATCACTCCATTTTTACTCACTCTAGAGTGGGCATAGGAGTTCCACTAAGATATTCCCTCATTCTAGCATTAGGTCGTGATAAAAATTTTTCATGCTATACTTTATGACAAAATATTTCATTACATGTGTTCATTTTGTAACATGTAGCAAGCTTTATGCAAAAAGTAACATTTTTATGCAAAAATGTGGTGTTTCTACAAGAATCATAAATAAATTATTCAAGAATAAGTTAGAAGCTAACTTACAAACTTCATGAGTTCTATGGATCATTTCTCATAGAAATAAAATAGTACTATAGTTAGAATCCAAGGATCAAAATTTTAGTATTTTCTTATATGCCCCCCTAGTTTCCCGAATTTGTCATTTTGGCCCAAAACTTTCACTATTTACAAATTGATTCCAAATTTCACCAGATTGCACAAACCTTATATTTTCTATGTTATAAATCCATATATGATCTTAAAATTACAAGAATCAAAATCTATCATGCTAAATTCACCCAACCCATGACATGCTTTATGACTTGATTTACACCCTATGTGATTTTAAGCCTGTAATCTCCATGAATGTATATGTGACTCAAATATATTATGTAAAAATTAATGGATCAGATCCTAAGGACCTGTTAACAACTTAGATTTAGGTCACATGTGATCCCATCAATATTTATGTAACGATCAAAATCAAAACATCATAAAGTCTTCAAACTGAGTATATGCATGATGAATCTAACTTTTCTTTGTCATATGAACTCTTAAAGCCTAAATAAATTATGTAATCTAAATTTTATCTTGATGAAAACATATTTCCATAAGTTTATCACTCATGCTTTGAAAACTTAATTAAGAAATCACAAGATAACTTCACACAAGTGGAAGCTGATGTATGCTAGATGATCAACCCAAGATATTGACTTATAAATCTATCGTGACATGTTGTTTTCTTCAACTATGAACCTTAAAAAAATCAAAAAAGAAATTATTAAGGTTTATAAGGTCATATGAAGACATTTCATGGCTAAAATTTCATCTCAAAACAATTTACACATGAAAAACTCCAAATATGAATCGAAATGCACTTCTTCAAGTTCAACCTCTTATAACTCAATCAAATCTTCTTTCTCATGCCATAACACAAAGCCCAACATGTTAATCTATCACTGAAAAAAAGATAAGCTAGGGTTACTCACCAAACCAAAGCATTTGAGACATTCAAAGATCAACTCCCTCCAAGGTATTCACTTAGCCCCCATAGTTTCACTCTTTTCTCACACTAAGGGTGTTTTGCTCTCAAGAGCACTAAAGAGAAGCTTGAGAAAGGTGTGGAAGAAGTGAGGGATGAAAAGGGGTATTTATAGGCTTCAATGGAAGAGGCAAGAAATGAGGGAGTGCACGGTTTGCTGAAGTGAGGTGAGTGTGTGTGGTGGAGTGCCTAGTTGGTGTTTTAAGCTGAATAGTTGAACAACTCTCTTGATTATCTCTTGGAAAATTACTATATGGAGGCCATTGGGGTAGATTTTGAATGATTTCAGGAGTTGGAATAACAATTACATGTCTTCTTCAAGAGAAATCAAAAGCATGGCTGGCGATTTTGGCTTCCCGAAGCTGTCTAGTTTTGATCATCCTTTGTCTCATCCTTGTGTTCTGATTTGATCAACTAGTAAATACTATTTGAGTAACTTTTCCAGATGTGTATTGAGGTATGAATGGCTATCATTTGGTTAAGCTTAAACATAAAATGAAAAGAGATTTTAATGGACATGGTTCATGAGCACATGTTGCATCACCAAAGTACCCATCGATTTTGATCATTGTGTGAGCAAAATTCAGAGGTGTAATGAGGGTGATTCTATGACATGTATTCAGAGGATGCTAATGATGTGTGAAGAGGGTGGAGTTTACTGCAGAAAAAATCTAAAAAATGAATGGAGGTTTCAGCTAGCATGCTTCATTTCCAACGTGGAATAGTTTCCTACTTGAAGTGATTATGGGAGCTATTTTGGCTCCACATTAGGTTTGTATTTTCTAGGTTTGGGTGACATGATATGGGTTGAATAAGTTGTGTAAAATCACTCGAAAATATTTTGAAAGACTATGGTTTCAATGGAGTGCATCAGTTTGCACTAGGTGTGCCGATTGGTGGGTTCTAACTTCTAATTTTCTTCAAGTGACATGCATTGAAGTGTTTTTACTATTCTAGGGTTGTCTAAGAGTTATGCAAAACAAGAGGAAAATACAAAAATTTCAAATAAAAAATCATGAAGAAGAGAACTAGAAGAAAATTAGGCAAGTCATGATGTTTAAGTTACTATTCATGGAAATGATGAGGGGTTTTGAAAATAGAAACCTAAACTCAAGTTATGGATTTGGCCCTTGTTGGAAAACAACCCTAGGGCTGTGTGGGATGGTTTTAAGAAAGAGAAAACAAAAGGTTTGATGTTTGCATGCCCTTTTGCAATGGTGAAATGAGAGTCCTAAGTTTTGACTCGAAATGTTGAAATCCCATTGGGCCACTTAGTACTAAAGATTTAAACCTTTAAATGGGCCAAGAAATGGGCCTTTCCTTGGGCATCAATAGTTCAATAAGTTGAACCTTAGTCTTGGGTCTTACTAAGTTGGACCTCTAGTCGTGAGCCTATCCTTGACCTTCTATTGTAATGAGCTTGGACCCTTATTATAACCAATCATTGGGCCTTCTTCAAATCCATCTAATTCCCTTGGTTTGCTATGGACCAAATTCCAAGGCCATTAAAGAAGCAAGTTTCCATCATGCCACTTGTCATTCTACTAATGGCCTCTTGGCACCTATTTTCTCAAAAATCTACATTACTCTAAAATTCTAAAAATTTACTAACCTATGGTGGAAGTTATTTTACCAAATATTGATCCAAAAACTCTCTTCCCTTAAGGATCATTACTTTCACTTAACTAAGGTCATGGGTTACTATGTCTAATCCTAATTTTTCTTTAGGTTGGGGGAGTGTTACAGAATTCACCATTCAAGGGTAAGGTGTTGCATCATATAAATGATAGTCCACAAGCTTGGCATGTGGGTTATTACAAAAAACTGCACAGAACCAAGATGAACTTTTATTAGAAAGAGATGTGCAAAGACATAAAGAAGTTGGTTTGAGAATGTGAGGTTTGTCAAACATGTAAGCATGAAACTATACATTCATCTATACTTTTGCAACCACTGCCTATTCCAACTTCTCCATAGTTAGATATTTCCATAGATTTTATTGAAGGCTACCCTCTTCTAGTGGTTTTACCGTGATCTTTATAGTAGTGGATAGACTCACTAGTTTGGACATCTCTTTCCTGTTGCACACCCTTATATAGCAAGTAAGGTAGCCCAAATTTTTTCCTCTCAAGTCTTTAAATTACATAGGGTGCCTAGAACCATTGTCTCATATAAGGACCCCATTTTGACAAGCACTTTTTGGAGAGAGTTGTTTAAGCTACAAGGCACTTCAGTCAACTTTAGTTATGCTTATCACCAGCAATCTGATGGGTGGACTGAGGCACTAAACAAGTCTGTAGAGGGATACTTAAGATGCTACACTAGTGACAAACCTAAGGAATGGAGTGTGTTGATTCCTTTGGCAGAATGGTGTTATAACACCACTTATCACTCTTCAACTGGAGTTTCTCCTTTTGAAGCATTTTATGGCTACCTTCCACCCAAGCTACTTTCTTACATTCCAGGCACATATGCTAATCCTGCAATGGACCAACGGCTAAAGTCAAGGGAGCAATTGTGGGTGATGTTGAGAGAAAATTTGCAAAGGTCCTAGGAAAGGATGAAGTTGTTTGCCGATAGAAAAATAACTGCAAGAGCCTTTGAATTTGGAGATGGGTGTTTTTTAGGCTCCAACCATACAGATAGAAAACAATAGCCATGCACTACAATTTGAAGCTTGCTCCAAGGTTTTTTGGGCCTTTTGAAATCCTTGAGAAAAGTGATGCAGTAGCTTATAAGTTGAATCTATTTCCCTCTTCAAAAATGCACCTTGTGTTTCATGTGTCATGTTTGAAGAAGAAACTTGGACAAAATGTGATGCCATTACCTATACTACCTCCTCTAGCTTTAAGGGGCAGGTTCAACCTAAACCTAAGTTGAATTTATAAATGAGAATGTAAAAATGGAAAACCATGGTGCTACTAAGTTGTTGGTGAAATGGTTGGCGGCACCTACTGAGGATAGCAATTGGGAGCTACTATGGAAGTTGCATGACCTATATCCACATCTTGTGGACAAATTCCTTTATATGGTTGCAAGTTGTTAAGGCCTTGAGGTCAAGGACCTTAAAGGGGGAAGGAATGTAAGGGGTTCAAGTTCTACTGTGATGGTGTCGTGATGGCAATAGTTTATAACTGAAATAAGCAAAACGGTGCATTTTGGTAGGACTAAATGAAATGGTGCGTTTTGTGGCAAGCAATGGTATTAATGGAATGGAAGTTGAAATGGGGCATTTTGGAGGATTTAATGAAGTAGTGTGTTTCAAGTTGCAGGAGCTATGCAGGAAGAGATTATACAATGCATTTTTGTATGTGTTTTGTGTAATAAAATGATTGGTTTTTACTTTGTAGCTTAGTAGTATAAAAGTTGAAACCATTGTAAGGGACTTCTATTCAGATTCTTGATAATTGAAGTCTTCTTCTCTAGAGGTTGGAGATTCCTCAAAAGCCTCTTTCAAGGATCAAGATTTGGATTCTTGGGTTTCTTTCTCTATTCTTGTTCCATGTTTGAGAGTTTTTGTGTGCTATTGCTTGTGGTTTTGTGATTCCTTGTATGAATTGAAGGGTACCAATAACCACCACCACCCTGTTATGAACCCGCTTGTAATTGTTGATGTAGATGTAGTGTTATAATAAGTAAACCAGTGAAATGTAAATGGGAGACTCAGTAATGCAAGGAAGGCGTTTAATAAAATTCTTCAAAGAGTCATACGTATATTGATAAGGAATACTACTTCGAGGGATTCCAACCTCCTTACACATGAAAACCTTGTCAACATTCCCATTTGCTCCTCTCTTCCCTTGATTTCCCTTTTAACAATGCACCCAGCATCCCTGTGACAAACCCAAAACATAAAAGTACAATGTATAAAATGACTGAAGGGAAGACCATATGAAAATGATAGACACATAAACTATAAAACTAGTAAAAAGCACAGCTTCAACTCTCCATAACGAACACAAAATGCAACGTCTTCCACTTCCATTCAAATAACATCATCTCCTCTTAAGTTTCTATGTCACCATTTCAAGATGCAACTTCCACTCCTTTCCTCCCACCAACACAAAACTTCAGCATCTTCACTTCATAAGCTCAGGTTACATCATCCCTTTCCCCTTCTCTTGCTAGGTTCCTAACAACCCCACCCCCCCCCCCCCCCCTTCTCTCTCTCAAAACACCTTACCCTCAAGGTGCTGCAGTTCTTCGACCTTCCAAGTCAATGGCTTCTCCCTTGGAAACAAGGAGTATAGCCTTAAACTGGAGTTGGCCTTCAACTGAGGAATGTTTAATAGCCAAGTAATCTTCCCAAACATTAGCAAGGCTCTTATAGACTACAACATACTCTCTTGCAATTGCATAAACATGCTCTACAAGCCCACTTAGAGGGCTCAACTCATCCCCATCAAAAGTAAAAAGATCTTGGCCTTCCTCTAGAAGTTCAAACTTGGCATCTTCAGTACGATTTGGTCTCTTACCAAGACCAAAATGACTGCTGGAACCATTATCAATTACTCATGTTCCACTATTTGAATCCCTTGAAATCCCAAACAAGTGACTCTGATTATCTTTACTAAGGAATGTGGCATTTTCCATTATCTTCAAACACTTCAATAGCTACATCAGACTTTTTAGATTCAATCCATTCTTGACATGTTGAGTGACTGAACCATGCTCGATCCAATTTAACTTGTCTAACTCTAATGCATCAATATGCTCCTTTACCAATCTCTTAAAGCTAGATCAATATAGCCAGCCTGCAGGTAATAAATTGTGTCCATAACTTTTGCAGCACTAACAAGTAAAACCAATGCCACCTTTTCTTTCTCTCTACCCCTATCAAAGGGCCAATGAGGTGGCATTATATCAAGCAACTAAAGAGAAAAGTTACTATCTACTAAATCTTGCAAACTTATGTGCATTCTAAATTGCCTTACTCCTTCAATCTCCTACAGTGCGGGTAGCAATTCCTTGATGAATGTGTTACTCTAAACACGATGGAAGCCATACAATATTTTGCAAATTCTTTTGCTAAAAGGATAAACCCTTTCCAACTAACTTCCAACCACAATAATAACCCAGCTTCCCGTTTTGCTTCAAGTAGGTTGTTTTGAGGTTATTGTTGTCTTCATCACTGAGGGTGACCCTTGTAGCAACAAATCCTTACTCAACGCCATTAATTTCATTTTCAAGGACACACTAGGTTTCTTTACCTATATGATTCGTAGCTCAACCCTACCATAGAAATCCTCCTATTTCTATAACTGATCCCACAGACATTAAATAATGACTTGGGCCCAATAGGCCCCCCTCTTGACAAGGGGGTCTCCTCTTGACAAGGGGATCTTCGTGGTCTTGCAATCGGCACCCAATAATGAACAAACACTAAAAATTACTATGCAGAATTTATTCTCCCATGTAGGCGAAGAAGACTTCCACGTATCCTTAGAATTCTCAACAAGGGGACAGGCATTGGTAATATCATCATATCCTACAACCAATTTTAGAGACATACACTGAGGGAAAACTACAACATAGCATCAGACATTGAAAAGTGGAAAAACGGGGGTATGCTCTTTTCCTCTATCAAAGCGCTCAAAAACCACTCTAAGTGGCAATAAACCAAGTAGATAAGGAACTAACATTTTCTTACCCTTAAAATTCTCAGAAAAATCCACCATGGGAAGTGCACAGCCAACCCTCAATAATTTTTTCAAACCCATCCGAATTGTCACATAAAACCCACTCTCCACTCCACACTCCAAGTTCTTTTCCAGCACCTCCTTCTCCACCACACAAACCACATAATTACTCTCCCTCTTAGTAACATGATATACTAGATTATTTGCTATAGAAATTTTATGGGGTTGTTTCAAAAGCTCAATGGCATCCAGGTCATCACAGTTCAATCCCACAGGTTACGTTTTCTTCCTCTATCAAAGGGCTTAAAAACAACTATAAGGGGCAAAGCATAAAGGAACTAAGGAGAAAAAAAAATTTCTTACCCTAAATTTCTCGCCAAACTCAACCATGCGACATGCTTTGTCAATCTTCATCAACCCAGATGTAGTGGTACGCTTTTCATCCATAGGTAGTGCTACCTCAGTATAGTACTTCTCTGCTTATGGGACGCTCTTAATTTTGGCTACATGGTCCAAATTGCTAATGTATTAGAAGAGCTTTCGAGTGAGGTCGTTCAAGAATTTCTTCTCGTCCTTTGGCTTAGCAAAAATGATAGTACTAAGGTCGTATCAAAGATACTTTGCCTTCAAATGATGATCCATTTGCACGTAAGGCCAAGACTTCTTGTCAATCAATTCCTTCATGCCAACAATGTCCTTGGCTAAATCCTTTGCCCTCTGGGCTGCCTAAGCTAGGGCCAGTGGTTGAAGGAAGAAACTGTCTTTCTAGGGCAGGTCAAGGTCTCTTGGCTCATCAGCATTTAAAGTTCCAATCCACCGGCCATGTGTATAGCCTTGTTTTGATTCGACCAAGAATAAGGTGCAAGAAGATGTGAAAGTTATAGTTGCCGATGATTGCTCAGACACTGATTTTTCTCTAACGATAGTCCGATGGCAAAATTTGTTCTGATTTACAATGAAGGTCCACGACATCTTCATCAGCTAATTCAAGCCTTCCCTGAGCTCTTGAAGACTCTTATCCTGAGAGTCTCAGTCTAGCTGATGCTGTAAGATCTCTTGTTACTATTCAAAAAGTATTTCGTCCTCCGTGGATTGTTGGCTCTAGATACCAATTGTTATGAACCCACTTGTAATTGTTGATGTAGATGTAGTGTTGTGATAAGGAAACCAATGAAATGTAAATGGGAGACTTGGTAATAAAAGGAAAGTAATGCAGAGAAGGTGTTTGATAAAATTCTTCTAAGAGTCATACGTATATTGATAAGGAATACTTCAAGGGATTCCAACCTCCTTACAAATGAAAACCTTGTCAACTTTCCATAATGCTCCTCTCTTCCCTTGATTCCCCCTTTTAACAATGCACCCAGCATCCCCGTAACAAACTCAAAATAGAAAAGTACAAGGTATAAAATGACTGAAGGAAAGACCATAGGAAAATGACAGACACATAAATTGTAGAACTAGTAGAATGCACAGCTTTGACTTTTGAAAATGCATAGCTTCAATTATTCCAAAACGAACAGCCTCAACTCCCATAAAATGCAGCGTCTTCCACTTCCATTCAAATAACATCATCTCCTCTTAAGTTTCTATGTCACCATTTCAAGATGCAACTTCCACTCCTTTCCTCCCACCAACACAACACTAGCCTCGTTTGTTTTTTAAGATAAGATGAGATGAGATAAATTGAAATTAAAGTTTAAAATTGAATAAAATATTATTAGAATATATTATTTTAATATTATTTTTGTATTGAGATTTGAAAAAATTAAATTGTTTATTTTATTTTCTATAAGAATTTGAAAAATTTATAATTATTAAATAAGATGATATTAGATGTTTTGTGAAAGTGAACAAAATGACATCTTAACTTTGTAAGCTCGGATTCCATCATACCTTACCCCTTCTCTAGCTACTTCCTAAGTTAGCTTACTTTCCTTATGTTGGGTTGGGCGTGGTTTACATTGGACTGTTGTTTGAATTGAGTTTAAGTTCACTAGATGTTAAATTAGTCTTGTTATGCGTTGGGCTTGGTTTTATTTTACCGCACGGAAACTATTATGTCATTTAAAGTTGGGTTAGGCCTAATACTTTAAGTTGGGCTTAGTTTTACTTGAATAATTATGTTAGGCCATAAACTTTTTTTTACAGAAAATATATAGTTATCGTTTACAAGAGTTTTAATATTAAGTATTAATAAGTCTATTCTATGAACCAAATATTTCCACTGCTATTTTAAAGATTTAGATAAAATATATTCCCTACTAAATTATAATTTGAAAGTTAAGATATGATATTAGCATTATAAATGGTTATATAATATTAGTATTTAGTATTTTTAGTATGTAATAGAATATTTCTTAAGTTATTCTCCATAGTATGAATTTAATTAACTAGAATATTACGACACATTCTTTTATAAATCTTAGTGAAGATTAGTACTTAGTATAGGTACAGTTGCGAAGTGAGATTCTGGAAGCAATGCTACAAGGTAAGTAGCATGGTCATAACCTTTATGTATGCTATAATAATTCTATTCAGCATGAAAAATGTGTTGTTCACCTATACTATGTACAACCAATTCAAGGTTAGCCCCTCTTTATATACCCCAATGATTTATGATAATGTGCTTGTGATGCAAATTGCCAAATTATGTGTGCTATGCTGAATTGTATGTCTATTACGTCATGTGATGTAACGCTTATGTCATAATATGTTATGTTATGCAATGCTCATGTTAATGGGCCGTGATCAATGCTATGTCATGCATATGAGTAAAACATGCCATGAAAGTCATGAAGAAACCATGTTCATATGCACTACAATAAGATAAGTAAGAAGCCATGTGAATGAAAAGTAAGCTTTAAGATTGGCCTTATATTATAGGTGGATGTGCAACCTACGAACCTAAGTGTGGTCCATTATATATTATGACGTATGCAGTGACACAGACATAAGCGTGTTTCACCATATGCTATACCATGATATATGCAGTGACAAAAACCTTAGTGTGCATCATATGTTATGTTATGATATATGCGGTGACATAGACCTAAGCATGTTTCACCATATACGTAAGACCTTGAATAAGAATTATTGCCACATGGGTTTAGCTATTCTTAGACATTTAAATAAGTGTTGATGTCACACATGACTAGTTTGCGTTACTTTATTATTTTTAGCTTTTATATTATGAAACTTGATGTGCTATATAAGTTTTACGATTTAATAAATGAGGTATTTTTTTATGATGTCGAATTTCTTTATTGGGCATTATGTTATGAATATAAGTGACATTTCTAACCTACGAGAATGGGTGTTACAAATTAGGAAAAAGATATTCCCACCGGAAATATTTATCAAAATAGTGTACCGATTGTACTTTTTTTAACTTAATGGTCAAAGAAGTACTTTTTAATGAGTTTGTAGTTTTTATTAAAATGTTTAAAGAATTTAAAAAATCTAAAGCAAAAAAATATCAGCAGATTCATTAGATCTTCTCATTGGAGTTTGTCGGTGAGTGTTCTACAAATTATTAGTATCCCCACCTATGGTCTGAATCCTGATGAGTTAAAAGGTGTGTATTTTTATCAAAAATGCCCTCGCTGTTGTTGTTGTGCGACTATTTGAAAGTCTCTCTTTTTGTACACCTTTCTCGTGGTTTAGAGCATCCCCATTCAGTTTTGTATCTCCCGATTTTTTCTATAATTTGATAAAAATTATAGGATTTTTGATAAAAACCCTCACTCCATCCGGTTCCCTATAATGCGGTTCCTCTTTACGGGATGTACAGGAAATCTCCATCTTTGGAGACCGATTGTACATCCCCAAATCTATTTTCGTTTCTCTGTCTCGCATGCTTTGCTCTCGACGGTTGGTGCCCTTGTCCATCGCCTCTCCCGCTGAACGTACGTAACTCTTCCTCTCTCTGTGTGAAGCCTCTTCCTTTGAGTATTTGGTATGTGCGAATCTAATTATTCTTAGAATGCATTTGGGATCTGTTTTTAATATTGGATATTATTTTTTTCTACTGCTTGGCTGCTAGAAAATCTGTTCACATTCTCATTTTGGAGCTGTTGTTTGGTTGTTGCGAAAATGAGATCCGTATTCCTTTAATTTTCTCACCGATGTGTAATTGCTGTGAATCTATTTTTAGATGCTTTTTGTGTGTCTATTTCTTGAGTTTTCCTGTTTGGTTGCTACGAAAATGTTAGGGATTTTGCTGTTCTAATTTTCCTATTGGCTTCTGTTTGGTTGCTACGAAAATGTTGGGGTTTTCTGTTCTAATTTTCCTATCGGCGTCCGTTTGGTTGATGCAAAAATTTTGTAGGGAGTTTCCCCCCTTTTTTCCTTCATATACTGTTTGGGAACCCTGAAAAGTGACATGATTTTCTGTCATTTTTTTCCTTCCTCTGTTCGGTTGCTGTGAAAATCTCCATTGAGATTTCTGTGCTAATTTTCCTTCCTCTAATGTTTGGTTGATGCGATTTTCCTGTGATGATTTTCCTTCATATGTTCGGTTGCTGCAGAAATTTCTGTCATAATTTTCCATAAATTAATGTTTGGTTGCTGCAATTTTCCTGTGATGATTTTTCCTTCATATGTTCCATTGCATCGAACATCTCCATGAGTATGATTGTGCTAATTTTCCTTAATATGATGTTTGGTTGTTGTGAAAATCACTAGAGAAATTTTTCTGTGATGATTTTCCTTCATTTCCAGTTCGGTTGATGATTTTTTTGTGCTAATTTTCCTTCATATACTATTCGGTTGGTGTGAAAATCTCTAGAGAAATGTTGTGCTGATTTTCCTTCTACGATTGTTTGGTTGGTACAAAAATCTTGATGATTTTGATTTGCATATGATCCTTCATATTCAGTTCAGTTGCTACAAAAATAATCCTGATGATTTTTGGTTTGCTAATTTTCCATACTGTTTGGAATCAATGCATGCATTTTGGGCTACCTTTTGTTATTGGTCTTACATTTCCAAAAAGTTTTTAGATGAATATGAATCTGTTGTATGATTCTATTTTCATTATGCAATTATGATCGATACATTGACAATCTTTCTTGCCAACAATGATTTTGTTTGACAATGAATTTCTTTACAACTATGGTTTTTTAAATAAGTAATTTATTTAAAAAACTTTATGGTGATCAATCTCTTGTGTTTATTTATGTCTTCCCTGATGATTCTTGATGTTCTCACATGAATTTTCTTTGTGCAACGGGGAGAGGAATTCATACTAGTTTTTTATTTGATGTTGGGTCATTTGCAGTGTTGCATATCTCTTAGGAGAGGTGGCTGTTTTTAGGCTATGATGATAGTGTTATAGTGCAGGTTAAGTCACAAGTGTTAATGGGGTCTCATCGATATGACGGGGTAATCCTCACCTGGATGGCCATATTGCAGTTTGTGGTACTTTCCACAAAAGGCAATAGGAGTTCGGGTGGGATTTTGCAACCATTTGATGATGGGCTCCTTGCTTACGCACGTTGTCAATATTTACACAATTCTAAGCCTTTTTAATTAATAATATATTCGATATGAATATAAATCGGATGAGGATGCTCTTATTTAGCATTATTGTGTTTTGCATGTTATTTGGTCTTGTTTGGTTGTTGTTTTGTATCATGTTGTGCTAGAGAAATCATGTGTAAACTATACCCCCTCAGTTGTGATGATGACAACCGCATGTTAGGATACAGGAAAGTAATGGTCATTTCCTCAACGGCTAGGTAACCCAGACGGCCAACAAGTACTGGCAACCGGTTGTTGCAGCCATCAATGGATGGCCAACTTACCAAGATGTCACCAACCGGTTTTTGAGCCAACGACCCGGACTAAACCCTAAACTTTTGCTGTGACGTGTCTAACATTTTCAATGCATTTTTAGAGATGGATTCACAAGATCCTGGACATATGTACTTAATCAACCTCCTTAGTTAAGATCCTCAACTCGACCTCACTTACGGTGAGGTAAGTGGAACATCTCCTGTGACTCTTGATGACTCTCCACCCCTACCCCCAACGAGCCTATCGGCGTTAGGAAATCAGTCAGGGGTGCGAACTTCACCCCTGAGGAAGACAAGTACTTTGTCTCCGCATGGCTGAATTGTAGCCTTGACGCCGTCCGGGGAACAGATCAAAAACACCAACAACTCTGGGAAAAAATATTTGAGTACTTCCAATAATATAAAGTCACCACAAATGAACGGACAATAAAGTCTTTAATATATCGATGGTTGGTTATTCAAAAGGCAACAAACAAGTTTTGTGCAAAATTAGCCCAGGTTGAAGGGTTAAATCAAAGTGGCATGACGGAGCAAGACAAGGTAGAATTTTCATACTCTTACTTGTTAGATGAATTATTTTTTTGTTCATACGTCGGTTTAACTTGAATTTTTTTGTTTACATGCAAGTTGGACAAGGCCAAATTTATCTACCAATCGCTAGAGAAATGCTCATTCCAATTCGAGCATTGTTGGCACCTGTTGAAGGACCAACCTAAGTAGATCACAAAGGAGAATCCAAAGCGAAGGAATACAATGTCTCCGTCCCCAACCCCCACTCGATGTTCTGGCGCTTCCCTTGATTCAGTTTTTTATGTTGAGGTGGATAATGTAATGGAAAATGAAGTGATCGAATTAGACCGACCAATGGGAAGGAAAGCTAAGAAAGGAAAACGAAAGGTTCAAGACAAGCAAACAGGAGAAAATTTTCAACTCAGGAAGATGAAGTATACTCTTTTAGAGGAGTCACGCGCTCAAGAGAAAGAGTTTTTTCGTCTTAAGGCCGAGAAGATGGAGTATGACAAGGAGAAAGAGGAAAAAAGATTACGCCTTGAGGATGAAAGACTGAAGTTGGACGCCGAGAAGATGAAAATTGATAGGGAAAAAGAGAAAAATAAAATCCACCAAGAGGATGAAAGATTGAGGTTGGAGGCCGAAAAAGTAGAGCTCGCGAAGAAGGAATCAGAGCAGCGTATTATGATGATGGACACAAGTGCCATGCCAGAAATGCAGCGGTTATATTTCCAGCAACTACAGAAGGAAATTATGTTGAGACACGAAAGAAACTCAGATTATATGTTAATTGTATTTTTAAAAAAAGTTTATCATTTTGTTTATTATGTATCGGACAATGGACAATGATAGATGAATATATGGATTGACTAAACTTATGGAGTTCAATTTTTTGTGGTGTTGTCAATATAGTAGATGTAAGGAAATTTCTGTTATGAATTTCATAAACAATTACAAATGAACGGAATATAGTCACTATTCACATGAAAGAAATTTTAATAAAATATGATTAGCATTCCAATAGTCACTACTAACATTAAGGAAATACAAACAAAGGGTCGAAAATAAAAACATAGTCAATACTAACATGAAGGATGTGATATCCCGTTTCTATGTGTATTTTCACTGAATGAGTTTTTTTTTTTAATTTAATTAATATATTAGTTCTTTTATTTTAAATTATTTTATTTTAATTGATTTTATTTTAGTTTGATGTGGTGTTTAATTTATTTTAGTCGTTTTATGGTTTTTAAAATCGTTTTCGTCGGATCAGTTTTTAGATTCCAGAGGTGAGGATTGGACCTCATTTTCTTTCTCCATCTTTTCTTCTCTTTTTCTTTTTCCCTTTTTTTCTTTTTTCTTTTTTCTTTTCTTCTTTTCTTCTTCTTTCTTTTCTTCTTCTTCTTTTTCCTTCTCTCTCGCGCGCTCAACCTCTCTCTCTTTCTCTCTGTCGCCGTCCGGCTTGTGCACCCAGACCCACCGCTGCCGACCGACGTGGCCGACACAGCCCCCACCGATCAACTCCCCTCCGGCCGGTGCACCACCCCACCAATTTCTAGCCTCATCCGTGCCACCGTTAACCCCTACAGCCCATCTAAGTCACACGGCTTTTGGTCGTTTCTGGCGCCGTCGCTCCACCTCCGGCCACCACCTCTCCACCATTTCATCCCCTACCTCTTGCCGTCCTAACCCACCCATTTCCGACCCCGATCCATTGCCGGAGCAACTCCCACGAGTTCAACTCCGATCTGCCACTTTTTGCACTTTCACCGCCATTTCCACTGCCACCCATGGCCAAAACTCACTTCCATTAGCTTCATAAACATCTCTAGACCATTCCCTATCAATTTCGTGTCTTGGTTTGTCCCCATTCGAAAGTGGGTAATTTACAACCCACAGCCACAGTGTAAAATACATTGTTACGTTGCTTTTTCTCTACCGTTTGCAATGTCGTGATCCTTCGAAAAATACCTTATAGCACTGTAAGTATTTTCCAAACTCTATTTTAGATTTACATATATTTTTTACTCTTACAATTAATTATTTGATTGGTTGGTTGATTCCAGATTGAGTCCGAGGAGTTCGGGGGTCGAATGGATTGAGGACGGAGTTGCTTAGTTTTGTTATTTTTGTGATTGGTTGGTTGGTTTGTATCTTAAGGCGTGCATTGCATGATGCATTCATGTGCATTTTATTTTAAATTGAGAAAATCCAGTTTTATTTGTGTAAATAAATTTTCGGGTACGTATGTATCACGACCCCAAGCCGAGATAAGGTATTATCTCGGTGGAGCTCCTCTGGTCACTCGGGATTGTAATATACTGAGTGACGTCCTCTGGGTTGTCGCTGGGCTACAACGGGAGTGGGCGGGATGGTAATGCTCTCATACCAACTCCGTGGCCCTTTGCTGGCGAGGGCTAAATGATGCTTAGCTACGTACGTGCGGGGTGCAGAACTGGGCATCGCTCGTTACGAAGTCACACGCACGGTCATTACTCGTGGTGTGACGATGGGAGCCAGGGTGTGCGGATGACCCCTAGGGGAGGTCATGGTGCATTCAGTTTAATTGGTTATTAAATTGAGTTGGATTTGGGCTAAATGAGACTTTTGGTGTGAGTTGGAAGGTAATACGTTTTTAGGGCCAAATGGGAGTTTTGGCGTGCGTGGAAAAAATGTGTTTTATGGGACATGTGCATTGCATTCTTTCATGCATATTGTTTGATTTTAATATATTTTTTTTATCTAGTGGCATTTGGATCTTACTTACCTGCGGCACCATTTTTGTACCATAGATTTTGATGCAGAGGTCGAGGAGGAGGAAGAGGCTGAGCCCGAAGAGGCAGCTCCGCCGGAATATTGAGTTGGAGTTTATGCCTTATTGTTGGGTTTGAAACTATAATTGTGGCTTGTAATATTTTACTATGTATGTTTTGAACGGATTTGTATTAATCAAAGAAAAATTCTGGTACTTAGTTATATGACTTTGTTTATCCGCTGCGCGTTTTCTTTTGCACACTTGTTGCATGTACACACACTTGGCACTTGGCGATAGGGTGGTGACACATGTTGTCATCATCCAGATGTCTCGATTTCCTCGTGTCCATATGTAGGATTTGGGGATGTCACAAAGGAAATACAAACAAAGCGGAGATTAACTCAAACATAGTTACTACAAACATGAAGGACATACTATACTAAGGCGACATCTAATTTTGGGAATATAATAGCAATTGATGTTCAATTAGATCTGCTTGGAGCTGATGATGTGCCGAGCTATCTCTAATATGATGATGACGCTGGATGAATTCCGTAAGCTCAGTTGTATGATTGTGCTAGAGTTCCGGGAGTTCATCATTAAGTTGATCATACTCAATGTTCGGACCCTCGCTATCATCATGCTCGTCTTCAATGATCATATTATGTAGAATAACAAATGTTTTCATTATATTTGTAAGTTCTTTCACTTTGAACATTCAGGAACGTCCACGGGTGATAGCAAATCGTTGTTGAAGTACTCCAAACGCACGCTCGACATCTTTTCTTGCGGATTCTTGTGCTTTCACAAAATTTTTCTTCTTATTTCCTCATGATCACGGAATCATCTTCACAAAAGTTTGCCACTTGGGATAAATACCATCCGCAAGGTAATACCCCATAGTATAGTCGTTGCCATTGATTGTGTAATTGACTGGAGGAGCATGCCCTTGGGAAAGTTCCGTGAAAATAAAAGATCACTCAAGAATATTAATATCGTTATGTGAACCGGGCATACCAAAAAATGCATGTCATATTCAGATATCATATGAACCAACTGCTTCTAAAATAATAGTTGGTTCATGGATGTGGCCGGAGTACATACATTTCCAGGCTGCAGGATAATTTTTTCACTTCCAATGCATGCAGTTAATGCTTCCCAACATTCCTGGGAATCCCCGTTGTTCACCAACCACAAGCAATCGAGCAATATCATTGGCATATAGAGATCACAAATATTCATCTGAAAAATACTTACTATTTTCTCAGAGAATTTTTTTAAGCTCTCCATTGTTGTGCTTTCACCAATACGTATGTATTCATCCATAAAATATCCATTAACCCCATACGCCAGCATTCTAAATGCTGCAGTTATCTTTTACATAGGTGATAAACCGAGTCTTCCGGCATTATCTCTTCTTTGAACGAAGTACGGCTCGTAAGACTCTAACTCATTTAAAATACGGAGAAATAGTGGTTGGCTCATCCGAAATCTCCTTCGAAATATATTCAAGGGATATACTGGATTTTCTACGAAATAATCGCGAAATAGGTGCTTATGCCCTTGAGTATGATCATGCCGAATAAATTTACGACATTGGCGATTGCCACAATGCCTCGATGACTGTCCATCAGCCTCCTCATTAAAAGCATCGCTATCATCTTCAGAGAATACGTATGTCAACAATTTGCAAAAGAAAGTACGAACCATTTAATGAAGCAAGTGGGAGATCAGAGGATACAATAGAATATCGGTTCTATAGATGAAATGAGATTTGTGGTTTGTGGTTTGTGAGAATGTGAATGTTAGCAATATGCGTATTTATTGAAGAAAAAGTTACCGTTACATATAAGACAATAAATGTTACCGTTTGAGATAAGATCAAAAAAGTTACCGCTAGAGAAAAGCCAAAAAATGTTACCGTTAGAAAAATGACAAAAAATATTACCATTAAAAAAATGACAAAAATTTTTATCATCAATACATAACTACGGATCCCCATTAGCGAAATTGATAAAGAGTACTAAATAAAAAAAATGCCTCATCACGTTAGAAAATGTACTAACTAAAAATAAAAAATTACTATTTTTATAATACGAATTTCGGTTTTAATAAAAATACTGTATTGGATAGTCAAAATCATATAAATATTTAGTAGAAAGTGATATTTGAAAAAAAAATAATAAGACAAAAAAGTTAGCAGTTAAGATTGTAAATAGAAAAGAGAGACAAAAGTAATAATAAAAGAATAAAAAAATATTATTTAGTGGAATAGAGATAGAGATAGAGAATGGGATGTAGGAGGTTTTAGAAAATGAATAAAAGCTAGAGATAAATTTAAGATAATATGATTTTGAATTAAATTATAGGAATGGAGATGAGAAACCGAATAAAAATGCTCTTATAGTTATTTAGTAAGAGAGACTATCACTATACCGGATCTCAAATTTACCACTAAACTGTAAAGTGGACTTCAAATCTCGTTCCCTTTGAATAGTTAATATTTCTCTTACCGAAACTGCCCCTAATATTGAGGTAGAAAGAAGAGCTCCAAACATTACTTTTCCGTCCATTCCCTTTGCTTGATGTCTCTGTCTTCGCAGCTGTAAACCATTTCCTCATCAAACTCGAACTCGTTCACTTTACTCTTCAGGAAACCTGTTTCTTTGATTGGTTTCACTTTGCTTTCTTATTTCTAGGCAACTGACCAACACAACGGACGAAAAGGGCTATGGGAAAATTTTGGGCGTTGATTACCCATTATACTACTCTTCCTTTCACTTCCTGGGTAAGCTTTTGTTTGTATTAATTTTTCTAATATTTTGTTTTCTGATCTTGAAGTGTTGCCACAATATAAATTATTCCTGTTATTAATGATTTCTGCAGGCCGGTGTTGATGCTAATGTGCTCCTTCCCTTATGAGTATGTGAATACATTGTAATTTTGATATATTACTTCTTTCAGCATTCCATTTCTTTTTATCTTAGCTTTCCGCATGGTTTTCTCTTCTCTAGGTAGCTGACATTTCTTCAACTCCAAGATACTCAAAATTATGCAGAAGCTGAAAGAGAAAAAGGTCGCTGAGATGCAGGATAGATTCAAAGGAGCTGGCTATTAACGTTAAAGTGGTAGTGGAGAGCATTATGCATACAGCTCGCCATCTTGGTGAGTATCACGAAAATGGAAGTACTCACTACTTGGAAGAACACCATGGGAGGCAAAGTGCTTGCTCCTAAAGTAAGTATCATATAGATCAAAAGTGCTCGCTACTAAGAAGAGCATTATGGGAGGCAAAGTGCTCGTCACTTTGGTAAGTGCCTTGAATGAAGCACAACGCTCTTCATGTGAAGGGTATAAAACTCGTCATATCAGCTCATGAAGAGAGAAAATATTAGCCTCGAGGCGAGCACCATGGAGCATTGTTGAGCTGAAAAGTGCTCCCCCCAAGTGAGCATCACATGAATAAAAGTGCTACACATCTCGGCGAGAACCAAGGGAAGCAAATTGTTCCCCACCCCAGTGAGCACCATGGAAGGTAAAATGCTCTCACCCAGTTTCAGTATTATGAGAGCAAAAGAGCTCGCCCCCAACTGAGCACCTTGGAGAGTAAGGTCTTATTTGTGTAAGAAGGTATTCTTAAATATTCTCAAATATTTCCTTTTAAAACATCACTCAAACAATAAAAACTTTTTAACTTCAAATTTTTAATTTTTCCATATAATTATTACCTAATCAATATTAAAATACAAAACCCTATACAACTTTTCCAAACACCCAAACAAAAATTAAAAAAAAAATACAATTTTTTTCAAGTAGCAAAAAAAATATGTATTAGAAAAACATATTTAAACAATTTTTTATTTTATAATATTTTTATTTAATTTTTTCTCTAATTTTTCAAAACGTAATAAAACATTTTAATTTAAACTATTTTATTACTATTTACTATTTACAAAATATTTCACTATTATTCATAAATATTATAAAATATTATAAATGTCCAAATGAAACTTAAAAGTGCTTGTCACCTTGGATAGCACCATGTAGCATTAAACTTGCCACATCGGTGAGCATAGTGGAGAGGAAAGTGCTCTCCCTGTTAGCAAGCACTATGTGGAGCAAAAGTTCTCACCACCTTAGTGAGCATCATGGAAATTGAAAGTGCTTGCCCCCTGGTTGATCATCCTGGGGGCGAGCACTTTTGCTCTCCATGGTGCTCGATTCAAGTATAATAATTTTTCCTCCTACGATGCTCACCACTTGGGACGAGCACTTTTGCTCAACATAGTGCTCACCTGGGGGCAAGTGTTTTTCCTCCCTTGGTGCTCGCTCTGGGAAAGAATACTTTTGCTCTCCCGTAATGCTCATTTAGGGGGCATGTACTTTTGCTCTCCACAGTGCTCACCACTTTTACTCTCTCTGATGCTCGCCTGAGAGATTACACTTTCCTGACATGGACCTCACCTTGAGGGGCGAACACTTTTGTTCTCCCGTGATGCTTGTGTAGGAGGTAAGCACTTTTACTCTTCATAGTGTTCTCCAGTGGGCAAGCGGTTTCCTTCTCGTGGTGCCCATCCCAAGGGGCAAACACTCCCATGGTGCTTGCCTAAGGGACGAGTACTTGTGCTTTCTTTAGTGCTCTTCATGAGGGAGATCACTTTCCCTCCCATGGTGCAAGCACTTTAGCTTTTCATGGTGCTCCTCCGAATGAGCAAACACTTTTTCTTTTCTTGGTGCTCTCCTCAAGGGCGAGCGCTTTCCCTTTTCTGGTGCTCATCCCTGAAGGCAAGCACTTTCCCTTTCACGGTGAAAGGAAACATGCTTCCAAAAAGATTTCCCTTTCTCGGTGCTACTTCGCTTCTTAGGTAAGCACTTTTACTTCTGAAAACTAATTTGAATAGAAAATAGTAAAAATAAAAATTTATCATTACAAGGATCGGGCTTTGAAATTTATTCATAGTAGATGCTATGGCATTACAATTTTTTTGAAAAATAATTTTTTTTTTTTCATCAGATTTCGAGTAATCTTTACAGGGGAACAACCCCTAATGGTCTATAAATTACCATGACATTTTCTATTAATTTCTTGTTTGTATGGACAATGCACAATCCCAAACACACCGAAATGCCTTGATCAAAATCTTTTTCATGAATAAAAAAAGAAATATGATTCTTGAGAAAAAATTATTTCATTCACAACAAAAAGTATTACATGGAAGATCAATGATTGGTGGACCTAGGATTTCAAGGAAATAGATTTACTTGGACTGATGGGAGACATGGCAATGCTTTGATTCAAGAAAGATTAGACAGAGCTATTGTCAATGGGGACTAGAGGATCAGATACCCAAGAGCAAAAGTTAGTGATCTCCAAAGCTCTATAGATTTAAAGCAACGTGGATTAGAGATATGAATAACAAAGAGATCGTTTCAAAGGCGTACTGCACCGGCTCTCCTCCTGCCTTCAGGCTATGTTGGAAAATTAGAGGGGGCGGGGGGGGGGGGGAAGGCTTTCAGGAAATGGAATGAAGAGAAATTGGGCACAGACCACCAAAAGATTAAAGAGATGACTGAAACCCATGATGATATCCAAAAAGCCAATAACTTGGAGGATAGAATTGAAGAGGAAAAGAAGCTGAGATCGAATATCATGGAAGAATTAAGAAGGGAAGGGTCCATAAGGAAGCAAAAGTATGGAATTACATGCCTCAGGACATCGGATCTTTAACTCCTAGTTCTTCCATTTATCTGTCGTTAAAATGAGAAGGGAATACCATTGAAGTAATAAAAACAAACGAAGGAGAGTGGCTCACAAATAGAACATAGAAGCGGCAACGCCTCCATGTCACATAAATAGAACATACTAACAATTCTAGACTTTCTTACTAGATTTATATTATAATACAGTCTAATTATAAATATGTAATTAAATGCTAGAAAGTTTGGTATGAAATTAAGTTGGAAATAAGTTAGACACTAGTATAATAATATAATCAAACATTATAGTATAAGGCCCTATTTGAATGTTGAGCTAAGTTAATATGAGTTGAGTTCTTTATTAATAGTGACGAGTTGAGATGGTGGAATAAGTTTTATAAGGCCACCTAAGATGAGTTTAAATGTGTTTAGATGTTAAGATAAATTTATATAAATTTATAGAAATTTGAAAAAGATTGTGAGTCTCGCATGTAAATGAGTATTAAGTTGAAAAATGTTGTAGGTCCCACGTGTAATGAGGTTTTGAGTTGAAATAAGTTTAGTAATTTGAGATTTTAGTGTTTAGATATTAGACCTTAATTTAAAATTAGATTGAACAGTCTAAGTTCCAAATAGGGCCTAAGTCTTGTAGAGAAATAAATTAGACACTAGTATAGAAATAACTAATAAATCTAGTATAATAAATTAACAATACATAATATCAATTTACTAAAGTATAATAATATGTAATTAGGCACCATAGTTATAAAGAAGTTAGTGCCTAGAAACAAGTCTAGTATAGGAATAAGTTATAAATAAGGTGGACACTAGTATAATAATATGTAATTAAACACTATAGTATAAATCTAGTATAGTAATAAATTAGATACTAGTATAGAAATAAGCCTAGTATAATGTTAATAAGTTAATAACACGTAATACTATAATATAACAACATATAATTAGACACTAAAAATTAGTCTAGTATAGAAATAACTTAAACACTAGTATAACAATATGTAATATTATAATATAATAACATAAAATTAGACACTATAATATAAATCTAGTATAAAAATAAGTTAAATACGAATATAGAAATAAGTCTAGTATAATAAGTTAATAATACGTAATACTATAGTATAATAATATATAATTAGACACTAATGAATTAGTATTTATTAATAATTAAACTTGGTGTTGAAAAAAGTAGAAAACCCATAACTAAATAAAACTTGTGGCTAAAACATAGATTAAAATTAAATTTAGGGTTTAAAAAATAGAGTTTGGTATAGGGTTTAAAGCAAAAAAAAAAGGGGCCCAAAACAGGGTTTAGGGGAAAAATGGGTTTAGAAGCCCAACACTGCAGTAGCCCAGCCCAAAATAGGGTTCAGGATCAAAACGGCATCGTGTCATCAAGGTAACCGCACAACACAAGTCCTATAATGAAGCAAAACGACATCATTTCTAGAGTATAAAACGGCGCCGTTTTAGAATTGTTAGGGTCTCTAAGAGATACCGATCTCGATTGAGTCGGTGCCCCACCTAAGGCCCTACAAATTCTTCACTCCACAAAAGGGTCTAGGACAAGGAGAACCTTTATATGCATTCTTGTTCATCCTTGTAGCTGAAGTTCTTTCGAAACTTATTTTTAAGCAATGGAAGGATTCACGTATCAAAGTAGCAAGAAGGGCACCTGCTACAACACACTTGATGCTTGCTGATGATCTGATTTTGTTTTGTAGGGCAAATATGTTAAAAAGGAAATACTAGCAGATCCTCCATCTTCTTCAGCCAAAAAATCCAACCCAGAACGGCAATGATAGAGTATTCTATCAAAAATGGTAGGGTGGAAATCAAAAGTCACTAATTAGAGCAGCAGCAACCTCTATACCCATGTACTGGATGTCTTCTTTTCTACTAACAAAGGGCTTTTGTGGTTCTGTAGATGCCAAACTCGAGACTTTTGTAGATGTCTTCTTTTCTACTAACAAAGGGCTTTTGTTTTTATGGAAAATAGCATGGAAGGCAATACCATTTAGAGCCCATGCATGTGTGAACAAGAGACAATTGAGCATATATTTCTGAAATGCCAGGTTACGATGGTGGTATGGAGGGAATAGCCATTGCCAAAAGCCGTCACACTTGTCCATGGAAGAGTGGATAAACAATGTACTGCATCCCTAAGAAAAGCTGAACCTTGATGGAGAAAAAGAGCATGAATTAACCTTGTGTGCTGCGATAATCATGGACTCAATGTAGTTCAATAGGAATCAGAACGTGCACCGTGGGAAACTTCTAAATGCGTTGACTATTGCTAGAGATGTAAAAAGAACTCCGGAAGAACATCCACTGGAGGAATGGAAAGAAGACAACAAAGAGAAAGGCACATGCTGGTTACATCCAGAAGAAGGCAAATGGAAAATCAACTTCGATGTTACAGTAAAATCAAACTGCTCAGCCATTGCTGCAGTATGCCGTAATCACAGGGGACAAATAAACAGGGCATGGATGGAAAAAGTTTATATAAATTCGCTGCACTGAGTGAAATGGAAATCAGAGCTGCAAATGTAGCATGCAGGATGGCAAGCAATCTAGATATCAAACAGGTCCAATTAGAATAAAGGATTGGGCCGAGGAAACCAGAGCAGTTCTGAAGTACAAAGTAGGCACACAATTTAGCTCAATGGGCAGCAAAGGATAATATTCTTGGTTTCTTTTGGGGCTTTTATATTCCACGGCACATTGTAAAATGGGATCGGGTCATATCTATATATTCAGCAAAAAATAATAATAATAATAATAATAAGGAAAGAATAAGGTTTTCTTAGTTGGATTTGTTTATAATTTATATGATTTATGATTTATCTATATAATTTATGATTTATTTTTATTGTATGCTATTGAGTTACCTCATAATTTCATTTTTTTATTGATCTGTCTCAAACATTTCACGTGCTAAAAGGATCTTTCATTTTATTTTCTTCATCACTATCATAAAACTCACTCAATTTTTTGGAAGTAAGATTTTATTTTAAAAAATAAATGGAAGACAAAAGGTTTCTTACCCTTTAATGATTACTAATTCAATAGAGAGGAAAAAAATTTCATCTTTTAGTGTCATGAATTTCCTATTACGTGTATCTTTAGCTTTCCCACCACTTTTAACTCTTCTATCATTTCATCATTACCTTTCCAATAAAGAAAAAAGATTATTCAACTTATTGTAACTATTGAATATTTGTCATTTACCTCTTTTATTTCCTCTCTTCTTAACTATTATACTTTAAATTTTTCTATTCAGACTATCCTTTTTTTTCGAGAAAAAAAAAAAAGATGAACGACACCTCTAATTTTATTCATAACTCTCACTTTTGGCGGAGAAATACCTTTGACAAGAAAAGCTCGGGGATTACAAAAAAATCCAAAAACAAGCTTTAAAAAACACTATCTCTATATTATACTAATTACAATAAAATCTATACTTAAAACAGAGTTAAAAGCTACAACCATCTAATTTTAGTGCCCAAATCAAGGTAGTCTCAAAACATCCAGTCTATACTCTACCAAAGCCAATGTCGGCAATTGACTAGCCAAATAAGAATGTTGAATAGAAAAGGAAAGCAAGAAGTCCTCCCAAATGTTATATAAGTGCCATGGTGGAGCAGTGGAATTATGAAAACATTGAACAATGATTGCCGAATGAGTTTCAAACTTTCAAATATTACACGAGTGGAATCTAGCTGCAAACAAAATAAGAGGCTTTGTTTTAGAGCCATCAACTCAAAGTATTAGTTCCGTGTCCAAAATGGAGAGAAAAGGCAAATGCAAATTCGCCAGTTGCATTTCTCAAGATACCTCCACATCCTGCCATACCAAGATTCACAATCATAACCCGTTATAACATTCACAGCCCACATCCATATTGAAACCAAGCAATATGATGACGTGTGTGTGCTAAATAGAAACACGGGGTTTAGATAGTTATATTGAATTTGTACTTATATGGAGAATTAACATGTTAGTGATTAACTTACTGTTTAGGTTGTAACATTGATAGAGCTTGAGTCCAAAACTTTAGTAACTCTATGCAAGAATTAGGTAAACAATATTTCTATACTAGACTTTGCATAAAAAGAAAATGAACTGAAATTGATTTATGAAAATGTGCATGATATGTTTTGAAAAGAAATGTGTAAACAATCTCATATATATGTTATGCATTACTCATGAAATATGTATAAAAGAGAAAATGTTTTCTGACATGACCGATGTAGACATGAGCAATATTTTGACATATTGTTTTTTAAAAGTACAAAAGAGCGAATATGAAATCTGGAAATTTTCTACATGTTATATAAAGATATTCTAAATTTGATTATGTAAAAAATGATATGAATATGTTCAGCACTTTATTTGATATGATATGCATCTGAAAAATCTTTGACATGACTTTCTGATTTTGTTCTGATTCTATATTTAATTCTATTTATGGTTCTGATACAACGACTATGATTCTATTATATGGTTGCATGTACCAATACCTCTGATATGAGTATACCCACTTTGAAAATAAAATATTTTTTTTTGCATGTTCTTTCCTGTGTGCACACTCAAGGCTTCAAAAATGAATAAGAGAAAGATTTACATTCTGATATTATATGGTTTGGCTACCAAGGATAGCACAACTCTACCATTGGGCTTGAACATGGTATGCATCTGAAAAATATTTGACATGACTTTCTGATTTTATTTTGATTCTATATTTAATTCTATTTATGGTTCTGATACAACGACTATGATTCTATTATATGGTTGCAGGTACCAATACCTCTGATACGAGTATACCCACTTTGAAAATAAAATAATTTTTTTACATGTTCTTTCCTGTGTGCACACTCAAGGCTCCAAAAATGAATAAGAGAAAGATTTACATTCTGATATTATCTGATTTGGCTACCAAGGATAGCACAACTCTACCATTGGGCTTGAATATGGTATGTGATATGGTAATATGATATGATACAAGACGATATGATATGATAAAATGAAAATGTTCAATCATGTTATGCTAAAGGGTTTTTAAATATGAAAAGTTAATTTTAGAATATGAACTGTTTGAAATGTCGCTCTGATTTTCTAATAACACGTTTTGAAATATGCATATTGAAACTGAAATGTTTTGTTTCTGCATTCTGAACTCTTTGAAAAGACTCATGTTTATGTACTAGTATATATTTTTTACTTACTAAGTTATTGATAACTCACTCTATTATTTTCATAATATTTTTAGATAATGTTGATGGTTCAGTTGGGGATTAGGAATAGAGATTGTGAGCAAGACAAGTTAAGGATAGGAAGTTCACCTATGGGTACTAGTGAGTAATAGAGGAGTTTTAATTAGTAGTCTAGATTTCAGTTTGTTATGGTTTATGGGGATTTATGTAATTAATTGTTCATTATATCGGGGTACTAGAGATTGTGGAAATGTAGATTTATGTTTATTGGATTTATCATATTGATGACCTTGTGAAGGAATTAATGCATTACGTTGAAATAGATGAATTTATGCTTTCATGTTTTGGAGCTTTTGGAAATGATACATGTATTTTAGGGCTGAGCAACCGGGTACTGGACCGGGTATTTGGGTATACCCGGCTCGGAACCCGGATTCCAAATCCGGGCCGGAGTCCGGCCCGGATATACCCAGGTTATGACCCGGGCTGGAACTCGGATTGATTCGGGTTTTTACAACTCGGAAATCCGGGTTCCGGCCTCTACTCAGATTTTTTTTTTAAGCCTATATTATCAAACTTTTTTCAGAAAAAATATATTGTGACACTCTTTTTATTTTTCAGATCTTTGCACATAATGTTCCTTCAAAATTCACTTCAACAGAAATAAAGCATAATATAAGCAGGCTTAAATGATCAGCAACTTACACCAACTACTTGGGTGGTTCTGTATATTGAAAAAAAAAATGATGGAACCGCAAAAACAATGAACAATACAGTTTCTTTCTTAAGCATTATACATAATACAAACGAGTAACTTCTAAATGTAAGGATCACAGGCACGAATTTCATGTCTAAAAGGAAATGGAGAGACAAAAAAGAAGAAGGAAGAAGAAAGAGATCCTGGGGCGTTTGACTTGTATAGTCTGAGGGGGCACTGCAAACAGATAAATAACAGTGAACTTGATCAAAAAATGAATATATACATGAGAGAGAGAGGATTCAACAACCACGCACCAATAGATATATGCTGAAATTGCATGCTTTTCCAAGCAGAACACATTATTTATTTTGACTTTCTAAAAATTATAGCATTGGGACAAATTCAGATCATTTGGTGGAATGGAAAAATTCTAATAAGGAATTAATTATATGCTTTTTTTGGTCCTCGGCTCAAAGCATTACCAAATGGTTGCACAAGTTGCTGAGATATGAGGGCCCCTAGAACCAGTTTGAAGGCATAACAACTAATTATTTAGTTGGAAAAATCAGTTGGTTAATTGTAACCAAAATGAGTTGGTATTCTAAATCCAAAAAAATCAAACTGAAAATTTGGCAAATAAAGAAAGGCTTCAGGTTCAAGATTTGAACTTTCGGAGCAAATATGGTTCATTTGCAGTTAAATGGTCCAGTCAACTAATCACTGCTCATCTAACGACTCTTTATTGAAATCGACATGTGAATATCAATACTTTCAAATCAATATTAGCATACTTAAGTAGGACGGATTTGTATACAAATAAATATTAGCATACCTAAAACACCAGCAATCATATATCAAAATGGATTGGACAGTCACTATTCGACACAGGATTTATATGAACAAGTTCCTAGATATTAGGAAGTAACCACACTCCAACTTAAAATTAGTTAAAATTTTGAATAGGTTACTTCTGTACCACAACACCACCAATCATCCCATAAATTGTTTGCATCCAATGGAAAATATTCAGGGGAAAAATTAAAGTCGTGCACTGATTATCTAAGCCTAACTAAAGAAATCAAGGGTGTGCACCATTATTCCGTGGCTGTATTTTAAATATCACACCGATCAATATAGGCATAAGATGTCTAATAATATAAGCAACTACCAAGACAGCCCACACGCACCAAAATAGACAAAAATAAAGGGACATGAACAAGACACTCACATAACAATCTTTGCCTTCTAATCCATACTTTGTCTCCCTCAGATCTGCAACACTGCGCCTCACCTGCTCACCACGATACTCAACCACCTGGAGACACATACGTAAAATCAGTTGTATCACACCCAAAATCAGAAACCCTAAACAAATCACACCCAAATCAGAAACCCAAAACAAATCACACCCAAAATCAAAAACTACACCAAACAAATCACACCCACTAAAAAAAACCACACCATAAACTAAAGAAACCAAAATGGAAGAAGAGTTTATCAAAAACTAACCTGATTTGTAGTGTTTCTGAGGATGACCAGATGAAACGACGACAGGATGACGGCGACGATGGGATGACGGCGACGACGGGATGAGTGGATGACGGCGATGGGATGATTTGTAGGGTTTCGGGAAGATTCTTTGAGAGAGAGAGAGAGAGAGAGAGAGTCAGATTTGGGGGGGGGAGAATCGTGAAGCCGAAGGCGAGGAAGGGATATAACCCAGTGCCAAAACGGCGTCGTTTTGGCACTGGGTTTGGATTTTAAAAAAACCCGGGTACCGGATTTAAAACCCGGGTACCGGCTTTTAAATCCGGTACCCGGCCCGGGTGCACCTGGGTTTTAGAAAACCGGGCACCGGCCCGGGTGTTTTCCGGGCAGGTGCCCGTAACCGGAACCCGGTTATCCGGGTTCCGGACCGGGCTGGAAAAAAATCCGGCCCGGTTGCCCAGCCTTAATGTATTTTTGTACTAAGAGACATGATTATAGGTGACAGGTAGTAACTCTCTAACCCATCCGAGTATGGGGCGTTAATGGAAACCTCTTACAAAGTTCCACAAATGTTATTCCAATATGCAAGATCTCCACGTAAAGTGAATTTAACCAACTTCTATTGAGGATGATGATTGAGGGTTCTCAAAAATAAAAGATAGTAAAATGAAAGAAATGTAGTTGAAGAAGGTGAATGTGGAAGAATGTATATATGGATAAATCAAAGAAGATCAACGAGAAACATATCTAATGATTTGACTCGGTCCACTAATGTATCGGCAATTGGGAGGGGTATTTCCCGCCCGGCCTCAGCACGATTGGGCCTAAGCCCAACACTGGTCGTCTAGGTTTGGTCTCATTATCTTGAGGTCCCAATTTCGTCCAAAGGGCCCAAGCCCTCAAAAGTTGCATCGGAGAAGGAACACAAGAAACCTTCCATAGGGGACAAATGTGACCCACCGACTCTAACATCTCCTATTACATCTAGCTTTAAAGACTTACATCAGTAGAATAAACGAAAGACCTGGATGACACTCCATTCTTTGACGAAGGGGACCAAAAGTGACCGCTCCGTTCACATACTGCCGGGACTCGCCCTAGGAGTCATGCCGCATTAAAAGCACCATGCCAGAAGCCAAACCACATTAAAGGCCCTTACCCAAGCCATCATATTGCATTAAATGCTTAACCTGACCTACACCACAATATGCATGAGGAGACTAACTTAGGCAACAAATCGGAGGCTCTCCGAACGACCCTGAGTCCACTTTCTTCTTTGTATTCACAGGTGAAGATACTGGCCTGAGTTGCTAGAATCTTGCCCAGGTGTACAAAACACAACGTTAGCAGCACTGCTAGGTATATATAAGTGGTTATTGTTTTGTTTCAGATTTTAAGATCTTGATTTGATGAATTAATTATCATCAAAAAATATGAAAAGTCCCACCACTTGCTCCCAATATGTCAAGTAAGGTAAGAGGCCCAATCCAAGAACGGCACAATATCGAGGAATATATATAGCCTTTATACCTAATATATATGAAGGATGTGGAACGATGGATTCATGCACTACAAGAGATATGATTTTTTGAGACAAAAAATTTTGTCTCAAAAAATGGAAATTTCGTCCCTAAAAGTTTTGGGAGATGAAAAAATTTCGTCTCTATTTTGTCTCAAAAAGGCTGTCTCAGAAAGTTTTTGGAGACGTCTCTGAAAAGTATTTTTAGGGACGAAATTGGGCAGAACCGATCGAAACCGTTCGAACGAAAAAAATTTTCTGAGACAAAAAAATGTCGTCTCAGAATCAAGTTCGAACGAAAATATTTTTGTTCGAACAACATGAAATGTTAATTCGAACCAATAACCATATCTGACCAAGTCCGTTCGAACAAACAAGTTCGTAAGTGACTTTAGTTCGAAGAAAAATATTAACTGTTCAAACAAATAATCTATTTACAGAAATCTTCTGTTCGAACGGACTATTAGAAATGAATTTATTCGAATGAGTATTTAATTGTTCGAACGAACGCATGGATTGTATTTCCCGGTAAGTTCGAATGGGTATATTTTTGTTCGAATGGGAATATTTTTGTTCGAATGGATATTTTTTTATTCGAATGGGAATTTTTTTGTTCGAATGGATATGTTTTTGTTCGAATGTATGCATAAATAGTAATTTACCATTCGAACGGTATTGATCAAACAAAATGAAATTGATACTAATACAAATTTTAATCTATATACATCAAATTGTAATTTATATACATCAATTGTTCAAATGTTTACAAACATCATAAATATTAAAGGTAATTAAAAAACACCAAATGAATTATGATTGTGGTGGTAGTGGTGGTATAGGGTTTTGAGACATCATTAATTGAAATTGTTCAAACATTTTTTGGTTATTTAATTGTAGCCTTTCTTCTAATCTTGCTTCTAAATCTGCTGCTTGATCTAATCGGGTTAGCAACTCTTTTTCCTTCGATCTCAATCATTCTATCTCAAGTGCAGCTTCCTCTAATTTTTTAGTCTTGTCGTCATTCGATCTGGCTTTAGAAGATGATGAAGATGTTGAGGATGGCTTCACGCAACGTTCTAAGCCCCTCAAATATCCAGAACGTGATCCAAGAACTTGAGAAAAGATTTGAGCATCGTTGACAGATGATTCATCAGATAGATCCACAACAGTGTCTTTAAGAGATATCATCTTGTCCTGGAAAAAGAAAAACATTAAAATTAGTATATGTAACAAAAATATATTTAGACAATGAAATTAAATAAACTTAAACTTACATAATTTGCCTCTGCCTCAGGATTGCTCCAAACACCATCACGATTTTTATGTGCTTTAGCATACAATTGGGTCAGATCATAATCAGTAAGATTTTCTTCTTGCTGCAAAATGAAAATTAATATCATAATTTATACGAAAAAAGTGTATATATTAAGATTTAATGGAGACAATATGAAAAAATAATATCATATTTTATTTAAAAGATATGCAGTGATAAAATACCTTGTTCTAGCTTTGGTGATGTTGGCCCACCATTGTTGACAGGTGAATCACACGGGAGTTAGTAAGTGGTGGGGATGTCTCACGTGTTCTTTTGCGTTTAGGAGGCATTTCTGTTTGAAATTATAATAAATGTATAAAATGAAGTATTAATCTATTTAATTAGACTACTTAAATATTTTTAATTATACATTATAATTCTTTAATTAAATATTATATAAGTATATTCCATCATGTTAATCATCTTAATTAGAGTACTTAAATATTTTTAAATATTTAATTATAATTTTTTAATTAATTATTTTATAATTATATTTTAACTAATTAATATTTTAAATGTCGTCTCAGAATCATATATTTTAATTATATTTTATTAGAGTACATAAATATTTTCAATAATTCATTATAATTATTTAATTAATTATTTTATAATTATATTTTAACTAATTAACATATTTAATTAGAGTACTTAAATATTTTCAATAATTCATTATAATTACTTAATTAAATATTTTATAAGAATATTTAGAGTATTAATCTATTTAATTAGAGTACTTAAATATTTTCACTAATACATTATAATTCTTTAATTAAATAATGTATAATTAGATTTTAAGTATTAATCTATTTAATTATAGTACTTAAATATTTACAATTATACATTATAATTACATTTTATAATTACATTATAAAATGTCTACGTAATTGGTATTGTTCGAACAAACACTCAAACTGTTCGAACTAAATTCTGGTCGAGTTAGATTCCGTTCGAACGGAGAAAATTCAATTCGAACGGTATTCAGAGTGTTCGAATGGGACCAAGCCAGAAACCATTCACGAAACAGAGCAAAAAACTGAACCACAAAACACAATTTTCACATACACTACAACATATTTCAATATAATACATTGAAAACTAAATGATTATCCCTAAATATGATTATTAAATAACTTAGAAAACTATAAAAACTTACCTCTAATTTTTGCAATCTAATAAAAATATTAATCCACAATACCTATATGTATAAAACACATTAAACCGTTGTTCTATCACAACAAATAAATGCAGCAAATATCAAGATACTTGTAAAAGAAAATTGGAATGAAAAATAACAAAAAAAAAACATATTACCTCTTGTCCTTGTCTTTTCTCCCTCAAGAATCTCTTTTCTCTCACTTCTTTAAGCTCTCTCTCTATACAACACTCTCTCAAAGCCTCTGTCGCTCTTTCTCCCTCTCTCAAACTTCAATCCGAGTGAAAATGAAGTGAAATGATCGGTTTAATAATATGTGAATTTACGTTCTAACGGATTTTTTAGCAGTTCGAACGCAAAAATTCAAAAAGACCGCTAATTTTTCCCACAATATTTTCTCGTTCGAATTAATAATATAAGCGTTCGAACAAAAAAATAGAATATTCTCCAGCATATACTGATAATTTGGCGCGAATTTTCCCTCCAAACAAAAAAAATTTGTTCGAACATACTTTATCTCTATTCGAACTCTTTTATATTCGTTCGAATAGATAATTCTAGAAATATATAAATATACACATAATATTTTCAATATTATTATTAGTATTTGTAAAAAATATATACACTATATAATACTAAGT
Source organism: Carya illinoinensis (assembly GCF_018687715.1). Lineage (NCBI taxonomy): Eukaryota > Viridiplantae > Streptophyta > Magnoliopsida > Fagales > Juglandaceae > Carya > Carya illinoinensis. The sequence continues at coordinate 39,834,620 of NC_056754.1, forward strand.
GTCACTAATAGCATAATACTAAGTTTCTTACCAATCTATAATATTAAGTATTACTAATAGTATAATATTTTATTTAGTATCACTTATAGTGTTATACTTATAATTAGTATCACTATAAGTATAATATTAAGTATCACTAATAGTATAATACTAAGTGATATTATAGTATAGATAGCATAAATATATGAAAACTAATAGTACTATAATATTTTATAATATATTCTAAGTACTTGGTTTATTACTAATATACAAACTAAATATATTAAATATATGTATTTTGTACTTATATTTAATGCAATGTTTTACTATATACTTAGTATATTACTTTATAATGCAATGCTTTACATAATACTATTTTATACTCATCTAATGCATAATATATATACTATTATATATATACTAGTTACTTACAATATATATAAGTAACTAATTAAATACTCTATACTATATAATATAGATATCTAATATATATTATATATATACTATATTATATATACTAGTCCAAAATTTTTTTATTAGTACTAATATTAGTATTATATACTAGTATTAGTAATATAAAATGTATTGTTTTACCTCTTGTACTTATATATATATATTTTTATGAATTATTATATAATTCATTCGAACTTATACCCTTTTCGTTCGAACGAAATTATGTTATATATGCCGCAATACAGTTTCTTCTCTGACCCTATTTTGTTGTTTTTTAGACTAAATGACACAAAAGTAATCGGTAGAAATGATAGAGCTTTACTCCTAAATCATTTATACCAATTAAAATCTTGAATTATGGTGAAAAACTAGTTTGTAGATTCGGGACTGAGTCGACTCAACCATGTCTGTTTGGCTTAGTTCCGTTCGAATGAGCCTAAATTCCATTCGAATGAAATTCAAGACCATTCGAATGGAATTTATTGTCATTCAAATGGAATAGAAGTTCATTCGAATGGACTTTAACGTCATTCGAATGAAATTTTCGGTCATTCGAATTGAATTTTAATCATTCGAGCTAAAGATAATATTTGGTAGCCCTTATTGTTATTTATATTGAGGGAATTCATTTAGCCCATCATGGAAAAGTTAAAGGACCTGGAAGGATGCTTACATACCTTACATGAAGATTTTGATTTACTTAATAAATAGATATTGTTAGTTATTATTTTACTATTTTTATGTTGTATAGAACGTCTAACTCTTTTTGGAATGTAATTAATGTATGGTTTTTATTTTTAGTATTTGCTAGCCTCTTTATTATTAATTATATTTTCTTCTCATTACACTTAATGTTCACGATAATTAAAAAAATGACAATATCTTTAAAATAATATTTATTTAACTAAAATGTTTTTAAATTAATTATTACATATTTTTTATATTTTTTAATATAAAAAATATGTATTATTATAATTTTAACAATATATCTTTTCAATTAAATAATACCGTTCGAACAAGGTAATACTCATTCGAACCAATTATTTTACATTTGAATAGATTAATTATCTGTTTGAATTAAATTTTATTAGTTCGAACGGTTAAGATTTTTGGAGACGATCTAATTCGTCCTAGAATCTCCGGTTCTAACTAATATGTATTAGTTCGAACAGATTTATAAGGTACTCCATATTTTGAGACGAAATTTAAATTTCGTCTCTGAAAAGTATTTCGTCCCTAATAAATTTCGTCTCTAAAAATTAAATTTCTTGTAGTGATGATATTTGTGATCAACAGCCTTGAACAAGAGCTAGGGACCGGTGACAAAGTGTGCATAAGAAGCTTGGGCGCGCCCCCCTTAACTTTATCATTCTTCGAAAAGGCCAACTTGAGTTAGCATCAGAGTAATCACCCATCGACGTTCCTCCGACAAGTTTTGGTGCGCGCTAACGTCTTTTGTTTTGCAACTTCTTTCAATCGGTGATGATCATGTGACGACAACATAAATTAATTTTAAGATACGAGTTAGTAGGAATAAATGCTTTCCTTTTTTTCCCTTTGTTTTTTGATGCAGATCTCTCAACTCACAAATTTTCAAGACTCTCCATAAAGCTAACAAACGTATAAGCAATTAAATAAAAACATATACAAATCATTATCAATATTGATAAAAGCTTTTCATTAACACTACAAGGATGTATTAGATTCACATCTTCTTAATTCAAGATGAAGAGTAACATTGCTCTTATTATCATTATTCTTATTATTATTATTCTCATTTTGGGGTTGGATTGAGCCGATTATATAATCATCTTGAGTTTCAATGGGATGGGTCAGATCCTGGCCATACATCTCGACTTGCTTTAATCCAGCCCCCATAATCTCTTGACATTGATAATCAAGAGAGAATAGGAATAGTAAACCGATCGATCGAGGCAATGATCTCTTAATTAGTGCTATGATTCTTATAAAAAAATATTTGGATTTATAATTAATCTCAGTTAGTCATGGATTAATACTAATCACACACATAAGGAAACAATAATATTGTTTATAGCAGCTTCTTTATTTGCTCTTTTGTGTTTTGGGAGGGAGGGGAGGAATGAGCTCAAGTAGGGAAAAATGTATATAATCAAGATGAGGTGGAGGAGAGGATGTAGAACTCTTAATTACCATTACTTCAAAGCTCCTTAACCAACTTTTAAAAATAGAACGAATGCCTTGAAACTCTCTTGTCCAGACCTCTATTTTCATTTTTTTCCAAGGAAAACAGATTCAGGTATCAAGATCCATGCAACAGAAAGAAACACAAAAGGCTTAAAATTAACATCTTTCTTTATTTTTTTGGCTCGGCCTTAATCTCCCATCTCTTTCCACCTCTGCCTTGGGCCTGAGTCTAAGGCAGAGCTAGCTACGTAGCTTCTGCCATAGACATTCCCACAATGGTATTTCAAGATTTTGATCAGATAACGGAACGCCGTAGAGCTGAGCGGCAGCAAAGGATCAGGAAGAGGATTATCGTTGGTGCAGTTTCGGCGTTTGTTTTTGTTGTTCTTGTTGCCGGTGCAGGCTTTGCGATAGCTTCTAACTCCAGCCATGTTGGCACCCAACCTGCAGCTCAAACTCATGATCATCAACATGGGACGACGGGGGTTTCGCACGTTAGTCGTGTTATAAAAATGGTTTGTAACTCTACAGATTATGAGCAACAGTGTGAGAATACCCTTACCAAGGCCGTGAAAACAAACCCTAATTTATCTCAACCTAAAGACCTTCTCAAGACTACAATATTGGCAATTGCGGTTGAGATTGAAAATGCCATGACCAAGACCAAAACGTTTAAGTTCAACACCCCATCAGAGAAAGCAGCGTTCGAAGATTGTAAGGTACTCGTGAAGGATGCCATGGAGGAATTAAACGAGTCCGCCTCCAAAGTTGGCAACAATAGTTTGGCAAGCCTATCCTCGACAACCCCTGACTTGAACAATTGGCTGAGTGCTGTCATGTCTTACCAACAAACATGCATTGATGGTTTTCCTAAAGGAAAGTTGAAGAATGACATGGAAAAGGTCCTCAAGGTTTCCAAGGAACTAACCAGCAATTCCCTCGCCATTATCTCAGAGCTATCATCGTTCCTGTCCACATTCCAGGTACCAGGACCTAGCCGTCACCTTTTGACACAGGAATCTAGCTCACCGACAATGGATAATGATGGATTTCCCACCTGGATGACCCCTGAGGACCGGAGGATGTTGAAGGGAAAAGCTGATAAGCCCAGACCGAATGTAATTGTGGCAAAAGATGGTAGTGGAGACTACAAAACAATTTCAGGGGCATTGGCAGCCATGCCGGAGAAATATAAAGGACGGTATGATCCTTTAGTATTGCAAGTACTCCCTATTATCAAACAATATCCGGTTTGTATGTGGGATTGGAGTAGTAGGTTCAATATTGAAATTAAATCTTATTTTCTAGGTAAAAAGAGAAAAATATAACTAAAGAGAGTGTAATTATTTCCATCTTTTGGCCAGATTAATGTTGATGATGAGACCTCATCGCCCTTTAAAAAATTACTGATTTTTATTGAGGTTCAGTTCATTTAATTCATACGTAGTTCTTCTTTTCTCATTTCTTTTATATGCTTATACAGATATGTTATCTACGTTAAAGGAGGAATATATGAGGAGACTGTGACCGTAACAAAGAAGATGGTCAATGTCACAATGTACGGCGATGGATCACGAAAGACCATCATCGCTGGAAGCAAAAATTTTGTCGATGGATTAACCACTTTCAAAACTGCAACTTTTGGTAAGAAATTCCTCTCGTTCCTCCCCACCCACCAACTTCTCCCCAAAAGGAAAGGAAATTAAAGAATATATAGTAGTAATTAATAATAAAACAACAGATCATTCCCTTTTCTGATCTTGTATGTAAATGATGCCTAATGCAGTGGCTTTAGGAGAAGGCTTTATAGGCAAAGCTATGGGATTTAGAAACGCTGCTGGCCCAAAAAAGCACCAGGCAGTAGCTGCAAGAGTCCAAGCAGATCGTTCAGTTTTCATCAACTGTCGTTTTGAAGGGTACCAAGACACCTTGTACGCACAAACCCATCGCCAATTCTACCGAAGCTGTGTGATTGCTGGCACTGTTGACTTCATTTTCGGTGATGCAGCCGTTATATTCCAAAACTGCATGATTGTATTGAGGAAACCTTTGCCTAACCAACAAAACATAGTCACAGCACAAGGAAGGACTGACAAGCGTGAAACCACGGGGATAGTTCTGCAAAATTGTCGTATTTTGCCAGACAAGAAACTCGTACCTGTAAAGTCAAAGATCAGGAGTTACCTTGGGAGGCCATGGAAGGAATACTCAAGAACCATCGTGATGGAATCAACAATTGAAGACATTATTCACCCAGATGGGTGGCTGCCATGGGAAGGAGATTTTGCACTCAAGACCCTATATTATGCAGAATTTAACAACAAAGGACCTGGGGCCAAGGTTAATGCCAGGGTCAAATGGTCTGGTTACAAGGTCATTAAAAGGCAAGAGGCAACCAAGTATACAGTAGGGCCTTTCTTAGAAGGGGGGTCTTGGATCAAGGCATCTGGAGTTCAAGTTCACTTCGGTTTATATAACTAAAGCTTCCCAGGTTTCCTTCTCATTCTACAATGCTTGTAATTTATTTATCAATCAGAGTCAGAAGAAAGTATTTGAATGCAAGGTTATATGCATACCAGCTATATATAGCATAATGTATGAAATTAATGAGCTACCGGATCAATAGATAACATAAATTGAGAATTGCTATTCTTATAGATGGGGGATCCTGAGAGTGTGACCAATCGCTCTAGTCACGAGTTTCGTTTATCCATTTTAAATATTGAAGCCGTGTTTTTAAATATCAAAACTGTGTTTTTAAATTTATCTAGTAATTTTGAAATGAAGTTCAATGTTTTAAACTACTCGGAATATTTTAAATGTTCAAAAATTATTTTAAATATAGATATTTTGGTATTATTGCACCAAGTCTAATTTTAAGTTAAGCTTTTTATATTTCGAAGTCCTGAATAAAAAAATAATTTTAGTACTTCAAAAATATTATTTAATATTTATTGTTTTATTTTTTGATAAAAATTCTAATTATTTAGATGATTTTATTTCTCTTAAATTATTTAATAAGCTTTATTATTTTATTTTACAGTAAAGACTATTATTTTTAAGACTAAGAAAATAAGTTAAATTTTTAAATCTAATTTTATTTTATTTTTATTTTATTTTATCTAATTTATTTTCACTCCTTATGTTTTTAAATCTCTATCAAAATTAAAACTGAAGATCAAAGGCTACGATTAAAACCTAGACCCTTATTTTTCCCTCCCCTCTCTCTCTCTCTCTCACCCTCCAGCCGACATCCCCCTCTCCGTGGGTCTTCCCCTTCACGCAGCAGCCACCCACGCCTCAGCCCCTGCTCAGCCGCGCGCCACCACTACCCACCGGCGACCTCCATCCGCCTCCGACCTCCACCCCACCGCAGATCCCCTTCCAGAAACGCACCCCGTTCCTCTCTCCCTGATTTCTCCCTCACGACACCTCTCCTCAGCCAGCTGCCGCCGCGAACCCTTCCCTAAGCCTCTGTCACCGGCGAATTCCCCATCTCAGGTGCTCTTCTCTTTCCCTTCCCTAAGCCTCTGTCTCTCTATCTCTCGGTACCCACCGTTTGCCGCCGCCCAATGCCACCGTTAGTCCCACCACGAGTGATCCCCAGCCCTCCACTAAAGCTTCCCCTCACTTTTCCGTCGAGTCCCCCCTCCCCTCACGGATCCTCCTACCCACGCCTAGCGCATCCGCGAGATCCCTTTACGCCACCGTCGTCCAGCCACCATGGGTAGCCAAGCCCCCGATCCCCCACCGTGCGAAGCTCTCCCTCACCCCTTGCCGACGTTCTCTCTCTCTCTCTACCTCTCGGATTTGGGTAGATCCGTGTGCCTCAACCTGTGCACCACCCTTGGCCACCCACAGCCGCCGCTCAACCCTCCCAGGCCTGTCAGCCACCTTAAGCCACCAGTTAGCACGAGCCCGCCATCCACGACCAACCAACCAACCACCACCCCACGTCGGGAAATGCCCAGCTTTGCTGTCACAGCAACTGTAAAGCTCAGCCCCACACTCCGGTATAATTTCTATTTTGTTTATTTTGCTATATTGTTTATGTGATTTGACTGTGGGTTGTGTAAGTGTTGGGATTTGGTTGGTGCACTGTTTGGTAATTGTGAAAGGAGTTTTGTTAAGTATAAGTAAAGTTGCGTACTAATTTGTATATCAATATTAATTTTTTCATATTTAAAAATTAAATTAGTATTATTTTTAATAAAATTTACTTTTTGATCAATCACAATAAATTAATACACATATTAATGTATAAATATATTTACAACTAGACTTTTCCTTATGAAAGTGTGTCGTGAATATACCGTATTGTGGTCTGTAAACGAAGAAGTTGAGATTGTTAAAAATGAAGTGTTGGGCACTTTTGGATTGTTGCAATTTGGCTCCACAGGCTGTCGAGCGTGAAGTTGTGGCGTGGTTGTGTAGCGTGGCTATAAGTAGCATGGAGCCATGGGGTGTTGTGCCGTGTGAGATAGTTGGTGATGTGATAGTATGTTAAGAAGTGAAGGGTTTAGGTGGAGATGTGACCGTGATCGTGTTAGCTATTTTATTGGAGTTTAAATGTGTTATGGATTTAGCATGTGTTTTGGTGATTGGGTGTGTAGGTGCAGTTGCACGATTGAGTGTCGGATTAAGGAAGTGGTAGTTGTGCTTATGGTAATTGGAGTGGGGTGATGTCAGTCAATAATAATTACTGAAGTGATAAATGGTTGTAGTTCAATGGAGACATGATTGAAACTCATAGAGATTTGTAAATGTGTGGTTTAGATGTATAAACAGTATAGGCGAATTTCATGTATCGAGTATATTGGTTAGCAAGGGAGAAAATAGTGTGTATTTGGGAGTGTACGTACTTTGAAGATATTATGTATGAATGGTATTATGAATACTTAAATAGATTGTATGTTGATCTTAAGTGATAAAAGAGTATAACACTTGTATGTTTGGTAAGTAAAACCAATAAATAATAATTCTACAAAACCAATAAATATAATCTCACATACATTTGCTATAAGAAAAAAGACTATTCGAAACAAGTTATTAATTTGTGATAAAAATAACTATAATATGGGATAAGAATTGACTCATTTTATGAGAAAATAATTATTTTCGTCACAAATGACTGACCAAGTGTTCATCATGATAATCATTTGAAGAGATTTGATTTACTTGAATGTACATTTATCTATCAGGATGAGTATATATAATGCAATCCCTAATTTGATTTTTAGAGATGAAATATGTTAGGGATGAAATGGAAGAAGTTTTTCGAATAACTATTTGAACACTTAAAAAATTGTTTGAACGCTTAAAAATACATTTGAACAGTATTTTACTTATCGTTTAAATGGTTACATAACTATTTGAATAAAAGTCGTGGCAAGAAAGTATATACAATTGTACCAAGGTAAGGTAAAAATCATTTAAACAAAAAATTTGAATATGAACTGTAATTTTGGTGGGAAGTTATAAATAAATATAGCGGGAAAGTTGCTATATTGTTCGAACTAACTCATACAAATTTGAACAGTATTTTAATTCTCGTTCGAATGTTAACATAACCGTTTGAATGCATTTATTTTTTTGTGAGAAATTATAAATAAATTTGGCAAAATGGTTACTACATAATTCGAACAATATTTTTATGTTTGAACCGAGTTATAAATCGTTCGAATACTTATAATAAGTGTTCGGATGGTGCACTCAAATATTTTAAAAATAAATATTATTTGAATTTATTAATTATCATTTTCTACCTATATGGATTTATTATTATTTATGTTAAATAAAAGTATATCATATTCCTAGGAATTTTATAGAATTAATTTAAAAATTAATTAATAACTCTATTATGCTAAATAAAAGTTTGCAATTAAAAAAAGATTACCTTCTACGGATTGTCATTTCTTACATTATCATAAATTAGTAAGTAAAATAAGGAAAATGATTTTTGATAAGAAACAAGTTAGCTATATATAACAAATAAAAAAAAAAGAAATATTAATTAAATCAATAACGTTCGATACAAAACAAAAAGTTAAATAAAAAAATACAACTACTGTATAAGATTATCTAGGTCATCTTGGATGATAGCAATGCGCCCCTTAATCTCTTGCAGTCGAACCGTGATGGGCACAGTGTTCTTTTCCATCTCCTGAATTAAAAGTGTGCGATGCTCCTTCAGCATGGATCGTATCTCTATGATAGTAGCCACTACAACCTGTCTATCAACAGCAGTATCAGTTGAAGCTGGATCACGCTCTATGCCACTATCTTGTGCTGCTAGAACATTAATGTGAGATTTTCGCAAGTGGCCCTCGCTCTTGTTGAATGTGATCTTGTTAAAGGGCTCAATCTGTGGTTGTCTCTGTTGTCATTAGCACATTAATCCTCAATTGCACTAGGAGGTTAGAGATCATCGACGCATACGGTAGACTACATCTACTCAAATACTATGACTCAGATCAGATGCGAATGAGGAAGTATAAAGGTAGATCAATCGGAGCTTCTCGTGCTATTCATAACATAAATTGAGCTCGTTTGATATCGAAATCAGTCTTATGTTTCTTCAGATCAATATTATGTGACACAATCAATTGATGAATCTTGGCATGGGTGGGACCCTCATCTGTTGGAGCCTCATCCTCAATGACACACCATCTATCCTACTGTTGATTGTTGTGCAAGGTATACACTAATCTCACGAGGGATCGCAAGAAAATCAAAGATAATATCTACTGATGTAGTAGTGGTCACTCCTCTTTAGGCTCCATTTGACACATGCCAATAAAACTCAATGACCATGTCTGGATATGCCACGCCCCTCTAGTGACAAATCGGGCCCCATCTTCTATCGCTGATAATAGAGAAGAGGTTACAACTATTCTACACAAAATCATAAAAGTCTTCTATAATAATCTCCCACTTGACCAATATTGGCATCCTCGTCTCACTACCTTCACTGCTAGGTTGGCTCTCTCTCCCACGTTTTTTTCCACCGAATATCCTTAATTCACTGTTCATAAAAACAAATGCACGACAAATATAAATAAATAAATTCAAAAATTCTAATTATACTACTGTGATGTTCATATTAGAAACAACTTCATTCGAACAAGAACAATTCCAAAATAATACCGTTTGAACAAGGTGTGTGGAACTTTTTATAACCATTCGAACAACATTCTAACATGTTCGAATGCTTACTACTCATTCGAACAGAGCAGTATGTCGTTCAAATGTTATAAATCCTATGAGCTTCAAAATACATTAATGTGTCATACGAACAGGGAGTCAAACCTATTCGAACTAAATGGCAACTCAATTTTTAGCATTTGAACATATGTTTCTCATTCAAACGCTAAAATGTCTGTTTGAATAATTAGCATTCAAATAGGTTTGAGGTTGTTCAAATGCTATCAATCATGAAATCTATGGCTAAGTCAGCTTAAAACCGAACGTGCAAACCAAGGATTCATGATGAATCTTTGGTTTTAATCAGTCTAAATTAACATGGAGTGAAGCCTAGACGGAAGTGTGAGAGGTTGGAAAACACTCAAAAGAGGTCAGATTGATTTAAAATACGACCCTTTTTCAACCATCATTTTTGCATCTGAATTTACACACTAAAATGGGAGTGTGAGAGGAGTGATACCTCTAAGATGACAGAAAAGGTCTTCGAACAGTGAAGTTAGTAGCGTACAACAGAGGTTTGATTTTCAAATAGCGAGTTGGTGCGAATGTAAACGGTTCAACATTTGAACTGGGTATTTTGCATCGAATAGTCGCGTTCAAACGAGTATTTTTCCAATTCGAACGCTTTTTCTATCTAAATAATTTGTTTGAAAGGAATTTTTTACGTTCGAACAGGATACTTCGTTTGAATGCGATCAGTGTTTTGAAAATACTAATCTATCAAAAAAAAAAAGTGTTTTGAAAATACTAGTATGCTATATTAACTATATAAATAAACTATATTATAGTATACTATTATATACATATAAGTATATATGTATATAACTTGCCTTACGCATGTACAAAGAGTAATAAAAGACAAAAAAGATATATGATAAAATTAAATTTATTAAAAATATAATACTTACAAGAAAATTAATTTCATAAAGATTGGAAGTAGAAGATATGAACAAAAGTTTACAAGAGAGTATTTTAAAAGTAAGAAGGACGAAAGAAGGAATGGCTTCAGTTGAAAGTTTATGAATGTCTTTCCTTGTTTACAGATTCTCCTTTTATAGACATTTGCACAGTATAGGTCAATAATATGTGCCGCCTAACACTAACACAGTAAAAACTAATAATATGTGTCATTTGACACTAACACAGTAAAGACTAATAATGTGTCGTCTGACATTAACATAGTAGAAACAAATAATATATGCCACCTAACACTTAGGCCCCGTTTGGTTATACAGATGAGATGAGATGAGATGTTTTAAATAATAATAAATAAAATATTGTTATAATATAATTTTTTAATATTAATTTTGTATTGGGATTTGAAAAAGTTAAATTGTTTATTATATTTTGTATGAAGATTTGAAAAATTGTAATGATGAGTTGAGATGAGATTTTTAATTTTTGTTAACCAAACAAGGCATAACATAGTCAAGATCAAATATACAAAGTCTCTTGTCCTATTAGTCTCTTGTCTTCCTTTGTCAATTGAAAATAAAATAAAAAATAAAAAAATAAAAAGAATGTACAAAGTCCATTATCCTATTCTTGAATAGTGACTTCTTGTCTTAACTTTTCAATAATCTAATAAGAATGGTAGACAATAATTTTGATAATGGACGAAGTTGTATGTCTTTATCCTTTGGAAAGATAATGATTCTGACGTAGTTGTCATTTTGAATAATTAAATGAACAATACTCTTCTGGAATCACATAATATGTGGGCCATAATTTGCAAGTCTCAAATCAAATGGATCTTGAAAGTCTATCAAATGTAGTGGATAATAAGATGAGTTGCCTGAGAATGAGAGGCATGTTGAGAATGAGAGGTCTGTTGAACTAGTGATGATGTTGCTGCTTGCTGTAATGGGGATAATTTGATTTGATGATGTGGATCTTCTTCATCATCATTGTCTGAGACTTGTGACATTAGCTTAGCTAATTTTTTTCAAGTCTTTTTTTGTTGATAATGGATACTAATTGGTCCTGAAATCTACTCCATTGGACTATAACTTCAGGGGCTTTGGTATTTTTGAAAACATTTTTACAACATGATCATAATTGTATTTTCCCTTCCATTTGACAAAAACTTGGCGGGTCAAGAACATAATATTTTTGAGAGAGGGATAAGATTTAATGACATATTCTCACTTCATAATCCAATTTAATTTTGTTTTGAGAAAAAAGAGAAGAAGTGATGAACAGTGCATTAAAGATGGTAGACAATCATTTTGTAAAGTGAAAATCTAAACTTTTTTGGAGAGGGATAGGAAGAAAAATGGATTCAGATCCATAATATTCCCGCCCATAGTAGAAACCATCGTGAGAGTGTCTTAATTTTTTGTAATTTATCAAAATAGAGAAACCAAGAATGGTGCAAATCTTTATGTTGCTTAAGAAACATTTTTGTCCACCTTTTGATAATCATAATTGTGATGATCTGTTTTTACGTGTATTTTCACTGAATAAGTGTTTTTAATTTAATTAATATAATAATTCTTTTATTTTAAATTATTATATTTTAAATTAGTTTTTATTTTATTTGATGTGGTGTTTAATTTATTTTAGTTGTTTCATGTTTTTAAAATCATTTTCGGCGGATCAGTTTTTGGTTTCCGGAGTGAGGATTGGACCTCATTTTTTTCCCTCATTTTTTCTTTTTCTTTTCTCTTTTTCTTTTTCTTTTTTCTTTTTCTTTCTTTTCTTCTTCTTTCTTCTTTCTTCTATCCCGCGTGCGCACAGCAGCCCCTTTCTCCCATTCCCGTTGCCGCCGTTGACCCGCCCAGACCTGCCGCCGCCGGCCGACACAGCCACCGGTGTTCGATCCTCCTCCGGCCGGAGCACCACCCCACCGAATCCTAGCCCCATCCGGCCAACCGTTAGCCCCCTATGCCCCTTCTAAGCCGCACGGATTCTTACTGATTCTGGCGCCGTCGCTCCACCTCCAGCCACCACCTCTTCACAGCTTCTTTCCCTACCTCTTGCCGACTCAACCCACCCATTTTCGGCCTCGATCTGTTGCCAAAGTAGCTTCCACAAGCTCAACTCCGATTTGGGCTTTTTCCGTTTCCACCGCCGTTTCCACCGCCACCCACGGCCAAAGCTCACTTCCTTTAACTTCATAAACATCTCAAGACCATTCCCTATCAATTTCGTGTCTTGGTTTGTCCCCGTTCGAAAATGTGTAATTTATTACCCACGGCCACAGTGTAAATTACATTGTTGCGTTACTTTTCCTCCGCCGTTTGCAACGCCGCGAGCTTTTGAAAAATACCGTATAGCACTATAAGTATTTTCCAAACTCTACTTTTAGATTTAAATATATTATGCTCTTACAATAATTATTTATCTGCTGGTTGGTTGATTCCGGACTGAGTCCGAGGAGTTCGGGGATCGGATGGATTGAGGACGGAGTTGCTTGGATTGTTGATTTGTGATTGGTTGGTTGTTTTGTGCATTGAGGTTGCATTTACATGGTGCATGCACGTGCATTTTATTTAATTGATAAAATCATGTTTTATTGGCATAAATGGATTTTTGGGTGCGTGTGTTTCACGACCCCAAGCTGAGATGGGGTATGATCTCGGTGGAGCTCATTTGTTCACTCGAGAGCGTAATCTACTAAATGATGTCCCCTGAGTTGTCGCTGGGCGACAACGGGAGTGGGCGGGATGGTAACGCTCTACATACCGACTCCGTGACCCTTCACTGGCGAGGGCTAGAGAATGCCTGGCTACGAACGCGCAGGGCGCGGAACTAGGCATCGCTCGTTTAGGTGTCACACGCGTGGTCGTTACCTGCGGTGTGTCACAGGAGCCAGGGTGTGCGGTTGACCCCTAGGGGAGGTCATGGTGCATACGGATTAATTGGTTAATGGATTGAGTTGGATATGGGTCAAATGAGACTTTTGGCGTGAGTTAGAAAGTAATATGTTTTTGGGCCAAATGAGATTTTTGGCATGCGTGCAAAAAAATATGGTTTTATGGGTTATGTGCATTAGCATCCTTTCATGCATATTGTATGAGTTTTAATATGTTTTTATCTTGTGGCTTTTGGATTATTACTTATCTGCGGCATCATTTTTGGTACCGTAGATTTTGGTGCAGAGTTCGAGTAGGAGGAGGAGGTTGAACCCGAGGATACGGCTCCGCCGGAGTTCTGAGTTAGAGTTATGCTTTATAGTTGGCTTTGAAACTATGTTTATATCTTGTAATATTTTATGTATGTTTTGAACAGTTTTGTATTAAACTAAGAAAAATTCTAGTACTTAGTTATGAGACTTTTGTTATTCGCTGCGTGTTTCTTTTTACACATTTGTTGCTTTTACACACACTTGGCACTTGTCGATAGGGTGGTGACCCGTGTTGTCATCATCCGGACGTCTCGATTTCCCCGCATCCGTATGTGGGGATTTGGGGGCGTCACAATAATAATCAAAATAAGATGAATCATAAGGTTGAGAAAATTTTCTTATTAAATAGCGATATTTTCCCCATTGTTCTAATGCGAGAACTTGTTTAATGGTGACTTTGTGAAAAGCTATAATTAGATATGAGGGTGGAGAAGATTGAGTTTAGAGAGAGCATTAGATTTTAGAGAGAATAACAGAATATATATATATTTACTAATATGAATTCATAAAAATTCTGGGTTTTCTTAATCTTTTACGGAATATAATGCCAGTTTGGTAAAAGAAATGTATCAAATAATTTTTTAGGATCATATAGGTGTTGAAATTCAGATTCAATAGGGAAGAGTGGGCCAGTGGGTCTTAATGATAATGGGAGATGTAGAAAGTTGAGATAATAGTGGAGAATTAATAATTTGAGAATGGGTAGAGGAAGAAGGAGAAACAGCCTTGGAATAAGTTGGTAATTTCTAATAAGCTAATGGTGAAAATGAATTTTGAGGATGACATGATTTTTCCTGTAAAAATTCTCGGAATAGAAAATCGGGAAGAGAATTAAATTCTCCCTTAATATGTTCAATATCCAAATAGAAAAATACTTAACATAACTTGTCATCTAACAAATACTTGTTTAGCAATCAAGTTTTTTACATTTTTAATAAAAACTTACTTGGCTGATTTACAATCTATTCTAAGTAAAAACTTTTGATTTAACAAATCATCTTAAAATTTGGAACTATATAATACAATAGCTAAAATTTCTTTTTTAATAGCATTGTAATTATTTTGGTTAGGATTCCAACATCCTAAATGGAATTGAATAATTTGTTCAGAATCATTTGATAATTTTTGTTTCATAATTCCTCCATAACCAAGATTAGAGGCATCTGTTTCAACAATTTTAAAAGTATGAAGAGATGGGAGCCCTAAGCATGATAATTTCTTAGCATGGGACATTCTCTGTTTTATAATATTTGTATGCTTTTCAATCCATGGAGGTTGATTCCTTTTTAATCTTTTAAATAATAGTTTGCATAATGATTTAAAAGATTGATAAAAATTTGCAATATAATTAAGGCTTCCTAAAGATCTTTGTAATTGTTGCTTATATTTTATTTCATCAGGAAATTTATTATCAAATACTATTGCTCTACTAATTTGTGTAATAGTTCCTTGATAGATATAATGTCCAATAAATTTAATTTTATTTTGAAATAATTTTATTTTAGGTAATGAAACAACTGATCTATTTTGTGTAATAATTTGAACAAAAGTATTTAAATGTTTCCAATGTTGTTCAATAGATGAAGAAAAAATTAATACATCATCTATATAAACTATTGAAAAATGAATTAAATGAGTAAATATTTCATTCATAATATTTTGAAATTCACTAGGGACATTTTTAAATCTAAATTGCATAACATTTCATTCATAATATCCAAATGTGACTGTGAATGATGTTTTATATCTATCTTTTTAAGAAATTTAAATTTGCCAAAATCCACTTTTCATATCAAATTTTGAAAATACAGTAGCATTATAAAAACGAGGTAATAAATCTTTTTTATTAGGAATCAGATACCTAATCCATTGTAATATTTTATTTAATGACTAATAGTTAATTACTAATCAAGGAACTCGTTATTTTTTACATAATTTCAATAATTCATTATTCTTTTAAATTGGTCTAGTTTTAGTAGAAATATTCTTTTAAGAAAATTCTTTTTCATAAGGTAATTCGACTATATGTTACTTTCTACTCTGAAAAGCATTAAGAAAGTTGGAACATACTTCTTTTTCAATTATAATTTTAAACTTATTAATTTTTTAAATTAATAATAAATCTTTTAATTGTTTTTCAATTCTTTTGTATTTTAATTCTTGTTTTAAGAAATTAATGTGTTTTTCTTTTCTTTTAATCTTATTTTTTGTTAAAAAATTAATTTCTTTGGTTAATGAAAATCTTTTTAGTGAATTCATTTCTTTCGAAGTCGAAGGAAATAAAATTTAAATTAACTTTCTTGTCCTATTATTTTAGTAGAAACTCATTCTTTTGTTACAAAGTAAGAGTAAAGTAAGGCAATGAATGGATTTCCTAATATTATTTTAGCGTTAATATTTTTTACTAAAATAAATGTTATTTTAAAACGAATTCTACTATTACAAATATGTGCATTAGATCATTTATAACTTATATTTAATTTTGTTCCATTAGTTTGAGTTGATGTTTCTTTTGTTTTTACAAAATATTTGGAAGGTATTAATCTTTCTTATATAGAGTTTAAATCTACTCCTATGTCTAATAGGACAATTATTGTAAAAGAAAATTCTTGACTAATAGACATTGTTACTTCAATGTACCATTTTTGAAAATTTATTTTATCAAGGATATTAATAAAATTATCTGTTTCATCTTTAATAACTATTGTTGAACATTCCCCTTATTCTTTATTAAGAGTATTAACATTTTTATCTATTTTTAATAATATAATTTCTTATAATAATTGTTCATTTGAAACTTCAAGTTTATTAATGTAAATCTTGTAATGTAACTTTTTGTGTTTCTGTTTTAAATCTATTTATTATTTCTGAAAAATTATATGATGATGGTGTTGAAATAATATGATTAGTGAAAGTATCTTTTAATTTTACTAAATAATCTTTTCTTTTTTGTGGATCATTAATTTTATCAATTAATTCTAATATAATATCCTCATGTTTTGAAAGAACATTAATGATTTTGTTACAAATACAATTATGCTTATATAAGCAATTACAAACATATACCTTGTATTCGTCTGATTCACTATCAAAATATTGTTATGAGAGGTTTAATTTTTTTTAATTGATAAATTTATTCTTCCAAAGAACTTTCTACCTCTTCACTTAAAGGTATTATAAAAATATTTAATAATTTTTCTTTTAAAGTTTCAAGTATATCTACTCATTAACCTTACAATTTGACTTGTAATGTCCATTTTTTCCACATTTTTAATAAACAATTTGTTTTTTTCTTTTTATTATACTTTTTTTGTATTTTTTTATAGGTTTATTATATATATCTTTTTTCTTTTTATAAGATCTTTTATATTTTCATTTTTTGTTAGAATGATTCTTATAAATTCTTTTTTCCTTTTGTGTCTTCTAGAAAGAGCCAATAATGGAGTATAGTCAAACTGTTCACAAAATGTACCTAACTCTTTTCTAGTAAATTTCTTTTCTTTATCCATTTGTTTTTTTAATCTTAGATCATTATACATAATTAAACCAGTTATATTAATAGTAGTTATTATATCCCATATATAAGATTAATAAAATCAATAGTATCATCTGGTTTTTCTAATAATTCTCGTACCTTTTGGGCGAAGTAATATAGAAGTCCACTATGAACTTTTCCTTTCAGTATGGTTGTTGACAGTCATTTCTAATCATAACTTTAGTTAGAAATACATCTTTATACCAACAAAAATCAAATAATTTAGGACATCTTAAATTAATTAATAAATCACTAGTTCTTTCTTTAAATTGAATAGAATCATTAACGAAATACTTGGTCAGTATAAATATTAAAGTATAATTACAAGCATCTTCTAATGGTTGACCATTTTCTATTTTAATAATTTGCATATTTTCATCACGTTTATATTGGGATAATATTTTAATCTTTGTTATTGTGAAAGATAATGATCCCACCAACCTTTTAATTCGTCAGTGAAACCTATAACAATAATATGAACTACTTGATGATCTGTTTTTCCATTTCCTTTATAAACATTAGCAACCATAATTATTTATTGAAAATGATTTAAGATTTTATATTCAGATAATCAATTTATATTCCATTCATATAGTACATTTGGTGAAAAAATAGATCTTACTATATGTTCCATTTTTTCGAATTGCATATCCGGTTGAACCCTTGGATACCAATTACGAGTAAGAGAAACATGGTGTTTAGAATCCCTAGCTGAATATTCATTAGCATAATCTCCTCTAATCTTATTTATTTGTAAATCTAAATTTTTAAATTGATTTTCAATATTACTAATTTTAGAATTAGATAAGACATATAAGTCTGTCTTACTTAATATATTAATATGAGATTGTTTTGAAGTAGATGCATCATTAGTAATATTTAATTTTTATAATTTATTAGAGATTTTTTCTAATAAATCATCTTTAATTTTAGAAAATTTGGGTTTTAGGTGAGATGGAATTTCATGAGGAATAAATAAAGGGGTTTCTTTCATTTCTTTAATAGTATGATTGATATTTGATATTTTAGTTTCAATTATTTCTAATTGTTTACTCATAGTTTTTAAATATAAATTAGTATAATTATTTTGTTGGATTATATTATCAATATTTTTACTTTCTATTGTAGAATTATATTTTTTTTATTGGTGAAGCTAATATATATATATATATATATATTGATAAAAGAGATATTGGTGAGGCTAATATTTGAATACTTTTTTGGTTGTACTTAATAGTTTCAAAAGGAGAATAATCTTCATTAATAATTTGATTATTATCTTCTTTAATCTATTGATTAGTAGCTGTACTTATGGTTGATAATTGATTTGATTTATATATTTCAAATAATGTAAAGAAATGTATGTTAACTTGTATACTTTCCAAATACTCATAATATTTTCTTTGAATATAATCTCTTTCAATTTTGTGAAAGTTGAGAAAAATGCTAATCTTTTTTGTTTATTTTCTTCTTTTCATATAATCTTGTTTAAGATATTATTTATTAATTTTAAATTCTTCTTTACTCAAGGTAAATATTTGGGCATCATCTCCAACTACTTGTAAATACGTTGGAGAAAAATGTTCTTTTATTTGTTGGGGATTATGAGAGGTAGATGCTATATTAGGATGATTGATAGTATATATTAGTGTATCAATAATATTTTTAGGAATAACTCCCCGGATCTAAGTGTCCAAATTTTGAGATATATTCCTAGAAATTGAAGTAAGAACATATATGAGTGTGTAATAACTAGAATATGCTGATAAAGAATAATATGACTGTGATAATGATCTTCTAAAAGGTTGAAAGGCAATTTGGGTTGTTCCGTCTGTTTTTTTATCTATGTAATTTAGATCATTTTTAGAATTGTTTTCTATTTTAGGTAATGGAATAATATTTTTTAACTGTCATTCTTTAGGAAGAGTAACTTGATTCCAATTAATCTATTTAGGAATTTGTATACTAGAATTTGGTGTGCGGGATTATAATAATAATAATAATGTATAGCATTTTGGACTGGTAATAAGAACTTGTGGCTCTAATGTTTTTTTCATCAGTTTATAATGGATTCTATATACTATAGTTAAAGGATGTGATCCTTTTATCATATGATAACTATTTATTTTAATATTTAATATTAAAGCATGTAAAATATTATAATCAAATAATGAAAGTGAATAATTCGAATAACAATAGAAATAAACTGGTCCTTGAAATAGGCTAGATTCTACGATATTAATTAATGAATCATGAAAATTATATTGTCTTTCGTCTCTTAAACAGAACAATACTAAGGCATTTAATCTGTTTCTGGTGAGTGATTTTATAACCACTTGTACTCATCCAAAATGTATGAAAGAAGATCTTTATTCCTTATAATGTATAATAGCCTATTTTGTTAATAATTGTAATGATTCATAATCATTATTTAAACTAATAGTTTTTTTCTACTATTTTTATAGTATAATTAATAAGAAATGATAATTTAGAAGAAAAAGTGAATTGTTTGTATATCTAATTTTTTGGAACATTAGGAATTGTCTAATCTTGTAAATTGCTTTCTATATCTATTATATTATAGTCTTCTTGGTTAATGTTATCAGGTTTAGATTCTATAGGTATACTAATGGTGGATGCATCTGACTTAAATAAACAATTCATTGAAACAGGGTTTTAAAGTAAAGATTTCCTATATTCAAAGAGAAAAAAATAGATTAAGATCTTTAGAGAATACCACCGGGATGACCCTTAAATCTCTCCAGCATACATGAGCTGACCAACTAATTTTCATAACTTACCAACACAAGACTCTTAATATATTTCATTTTCTTTTATATAGGTTATCGTTGTTAAAAATTTGTATCAGTGAAATTTTTATTTTTGATTTTTATAAAGCAAGAATATTCATATGGTTTCTTATACTTTTCATTTCTGTTCTTAAGAAGTCACAATGATCTTTCTATTCTTCTATTGCTGCTTGTCTATTTTGAAATACATGATGAATTATTATTATACTTATAGTGTTGGATTTTGTAATCTTTATGATTTAAATTGTCTAAAATATCATTCAAGACTTGAATTATATCATTTAATGAATAATTTAAATGAACTTAAAAGAAAACAATAATTAATGAAACAAGATTATGATTTAAATTATATAATATGTATATTATATATATATATTTATAAGTATAGATTAATATATTATATTGACTATGTTATATATAAATAATATCAGCACTTCTATGTTTGAACCGGTATACTACCATTCAAATAATATCAGCACTTCTATGTTTGAAATAATATCAGCACAGGGTTCTGCTACGTACAAGCCATCTGCACACTCGTTTGTGTACCGATGCTTACGTGGATAATATTTTCAGATGCTTAATTTAAAATAAAAATAAAAGAAATAGAGAAAACATGAAGGAGAGAAGAGAAAAGAGTCAGGAGCGAACGTCGGCTTCAAGCTTCATTTTCTCGTCCTAACAAATCCTAAATCGTAGGTTTTCATCTCCATCTTCTCCATTTGCTGCAGATTTCAGTGAGCTTCATTTTTTTTTCGCTTCATTTTTTTTCTATTTGTTCCAAGTTTTTATCTTGGGCAGCTCCTTCGTCCCTTTGTTTATTTATGTTTTTTTGGTATGAAGATGATGATGTCTATTTATGTTTTCCTGGGCTGCTGCCAGCCATTTTAGATCGGCAAGATAGAAGGTGATGGTTTTTGCTTGTGTGGGCCTTGTCATTGCGACTGAAGGTGGTGGCGATGCTCAGAGAGAGGGAGAGAGAGAAGAAAACGGAAGGGTGGTGCGACGTTGAGGAGGAACTCACCGTGCGATGGGACTGGGTGATGGCAGAAGTGGTGGTCGTGCTCGACGTGGGGAGCAGCGGGGAAAAAATAGATATGTTGCTCTGTTTTGGATAGCAAAAACAGAGAAAAATTTAAGATTGAGCACGACCCAAATCTTCCTCTTCTTTTTCATCTTTTCCTTTCTTCATGACCCAAATGAATTATTGTTCAGAAGCCTCAAGACCCATGGCAATTTCCATTGGCTGAGAATCGGTTAAGTTGGCCAAACTTCCAAAGCATATATATACAACTGAATCGTTGTTTTTTGTATTAAACCACTTCAAGCATTCTTGTTTATCGATGGAGGATTCTTTTCCCCTCTGATCTCTGTCTTCAGCCTCCTTGTTGCATAGTGAAATTGGACCTATATGCCATGCCTTCCTTCCCAAGACCTTTATGTAATGATTTGCATAAGCTGGTTTGAGCTCATAGAAGCTGTTTAAAACAACCCCACAGTTCCTCATCTCTGCTTCTTTGGTTTCTTTCAAAAACTTTTTATGAGGTTTATGATGATGAAAGGTTTAGAATTAGATAAAACTTTTTTATGAGGTTCATACACTTGTAGACTCACCATTGTAGACAGAGAGAAAAAACTAGTTCCATGAAAAGCAAGCATTGGGATGCCAAATTTATCAGCAACATCAGTTGCCCATGGCAAGAACATGTCGGCAACAATGCAATGAGGTCGGTTATCTTGTAGTAGCTGCTCGAGGGGTTGTCGGAGCATTCTCATGGCTGTCATGAAACTAGCAGAGTTTTCATCGGAAATTTGGGGGAAGCGAGTTTTTCCCTTCCCGCTCCAGAAGCAGTTGTTTGATGAAGACAAAAACGTCTTCCCGCTCCTGTTGCACGAAATCACTTTCTCCAAGCTTTGAAACGCGCCATTTCATTTGAAATGTCAGCATCGGTGCACTTTCTGGTCCGTAAATGGCTTGCAAAAAGAGTTTTCCACCATTAAAACACTAACTATTGAGGTGAGATCACGTAAGTGGGAAAACTTTCCCCCCTTTGCCTACATTTAAGAGAATATGCTGGGAATATTGGAATATGTTGAGAAATATTCCCTTATTAGCATTCAAATAGATAAGTACTTAGGCGCCAATTTGAAAATTTTTCATTCAAACTGATATTTTACCCGTTCGAATGGGAAGTTTCAGAATTTAAAACCCTTCTCTTCCATTCTTTCACTCACAACACTCAAATTAATTTCAAAACAGAGCAATTGAGGGCAGAGAAGATACTGGGCAGTGTGCACCTGGAGAGAGAAGTGTGTTAGAGAGAGAGAGAGAGAGAGAGAGAGAGAGAGAGAGAGAGAGAGTTTGTGGGTGAACTTTGAAGGAAAAAGTAGAGGTTTGTATTTTGTATTTTTTGTATTTATTTATGTATTTCAAATTAATGTAAAAATATATGCATTTTGGTTTATGATTTCTCTCATATGTAGGTATTGGTTATTTGGAGAGATTTGTTGGACTGCACAAATTTGAGGTTAGATTTGTTAAACATTTGAGGAATAATTTTATGTTTAGTTGTGAAAAAAAATGGAATAATGTTGGGTGATTTGTGTGATTTGTTTTGGGTATTTGTTAAAATATGTTGGTATGTATATTAGTGTATTTGCATAAAATTCGAAACTTGATTTATTTGTTAGTGTATGTATGCATGTGTATTTGTTAGTGTATCATGTTATTTGTTAGTATATGTTATTTGTTAGTGTATTTTGAACTCAAATAATTTCAATTATTTCCATAAAATACCCAAATTAAAATAATTTCATTAATTTGCCCTAACTAAAATATAAACCATAAATCTCATAAGATATTAGTTTTGAACCATAATAATTTCAATTATTTCCATAAAATACCCAAATTAAAATAATATCATTAATTTTTCCTAATTAAAATATAAACCATAAACCTCATAAGATATTAGTTTTGAAACCTAATAATTTCAGTTATTTCCATAAAATACTCAAATTAGAATAATATCATTAATTTGCCCTAATTAAAATATAAACTATAAACCTAATATGATATTAATTTTCAACTCAAATAATTTCAATTATTTCCACAAAATACCCAAATTAAAATAATATCATTAATTTGCTCTAATTACAATATAAACCATAAACCTAATAAGATATTAATTTTGAACCCAAATAATTTCAATTATTTCCACAAAATACCCAAATTAAAATAATATCATTAATTTGTCCTAATTAAAATATAAACCATAAACCTAATATGATATTAATTTTCAACTCAAATAATTTCAATTATTTCCATAAAATATCCAAATTAAAATAATATCATTAATTTGCCCTAATTAAAATTATTTTCATTAATTTGACACCCGAGGTTTTATAAAATGTCCATATAAGAAATGTAAAAACCTTAGTTCTTATAACTTGGTAGTAGTGGAGGAGCATTTATATATCAATAGAATCAATCCTAAATACTCACCGTGGGTCTTACATGGAGGACCTTTTCTTAAAGGAGTCAGATTTTGGACTCAGTCCAATCAAACTATGGAAGGTAACGACAACGACATAGATGACATAAATGTGGATGTATCTGATGATATGCCTCCCAAGCGCAAATCAACTATTGTACCATCTCCATCCATTACTGACTCCCTAATTGGTTCGCCTGCCATGTCTGGTGGGCCAACATCATTAGACCCAAAACAAAGTATGTTACATAGAAACTTGATTTTATGTGATTTAAGTAATAGTGTTTTAAAAATAAAATAATTGTTTTGATATTTTGTGCTTTAATTACTATATAGCTATTGTAAACCATCGCCGAGGTTGAGGTACTATTAAGGGTGTTTGCATAAAGAAAATAAGAAAAATAGGAAAAATTAAATTAGATATTCCTGATGGTCACACCGGTGGCTCTAGAAATTCGACAGCTTAGCTTGCTTTTTATATTGGTACCCTTACTCGCACATATGCACCGATGGTTACATCATTCTGGGCTAAAGTTTCCCAAGATGTGAAAGATCATATCAAAAACTGTTGCCTGGTAATAAGTCACTTAGAAAATAATTTAGTATAACATGTTAATTTATAATTAGTTTGTATTTGGACTAATCGTTTATAATTTTTTTAAGGATAAGTTTGAACTTAATTTTGGCCACCAAGAGGATCAACTAACGGTTGATGAGCTAATGTCCAATGCATTTTAGAGGTATAAGGGTAGATGCCATGCACACTATCAGAAGTTTAGTAGTGCAGTAGAGATGTGTAAAATCCATTCTAATAGATACCACCAAATGAATGAGAGAAGTTTGTGATATGTTTGAAGATCCATCATATCAAGTAATTTCACTGCAACCTTTCTTTATGGTATATGATAGATGCGTTAAACTAATATAGTAATAATGTTGTTTCTTTTTTTGTAGCAATGAAGTACTGTCAACAAAGCAAATAGAGCAAATTTAACGATATACTATCATGCTGGTTCTCAATTTTTTCATTTACTATCAAAAAAATTGGTAAGGTTATACTAATCCCCCGTTAAATATTAACATATTAAAATTTGTGATTGAAATTATAATATAGATTTTCCTTTTGCAGGAAGAAGAAAGTCCTGCTGACTATAATCTGATCAAATAGTATGCTAAATCACATAAAAATCATGATAGTGTTTGGACCAATCACGAAGCATGAGCAAATTATATAAGTTTCAGTTTTTTATTTGTATTGTCTAATAATATTTTTATTATTTATAACTATCTTTAATGATTTTTTTATAAGACAAGATGGTATCACTCATGGAAACTGTTGCGGCTCCATCTTATGAATCATCTATGAACGATGTTCAGATTTTTTCTCAAGTTCTTGGACCACGTTCTGGATATTTTAGGGGTTTATGATGTTGTGTGAAACCTTCCTCAACATTATCATCATTTTCTCAAGTTAGATTGAATAACAACTCTCGAGAATTAGAGGAAGTAAGGTTGGAGATCAAACATTTGAGATCCAAGTAAAGAGAGTTGTAGACTCAATTAGATCGGGTAGCGGATATAGAGGTAAGATTAGAAAACATGCAGAAGAAGCTGGAGATTCTATCTCAATAAATGCTCGAACAGTGGCAATTAATGATATTCCAAAACTCTATATCACCACACTCTTAGAACTTATTTTTTTTACTTTTCTTTTTATTATTCTGACTTGATACAACATTTGAACAAATGTGATATTTTAATTATAATATTTACTCCCGGATTGGTTATACAAAACCAAAAATCTCATCTCAATTCATCATTACAACTTTTTCAAATCCTCATACAAAATATAATAAACAATTTAACTTTTTCAAATCTCAATACAAAATTAATATTAAAAAATTATATTATAATAATATTTTATTCATTAATATTTAAAACATCTCATCTCATCTCATCTGTGTAACCAAACGGAGCCCGTTTCATTTTTGAATTTATAGTTTACTGTAGCATGAGTACCATTCGAATGTAAAATACCAAGTTCGAACGATACTTTACAATTTATTACCCTTTGAACGAATTTTTTATTCTATTCGAACAACCAATTAAAACCATTCCAATGGGTTGAGACCCGTCTATTCTATTCAAACAAATTAATTTCTTGTTCAAACAAACATCGTGTTCGAACATTTAAACAAATAAATCTTGTTTGAATGAATTTGTCATCGTTCGAATGTACCATACACTTTTCGAGTAAAAATATTGAACCACCCATTCGAACATATATTTTCAATTCAAACGTATATAAATCGCGTTCGATCAGATTATTTTTGTTCGAACAAAAATATATTAGTTCGAACATAAATAAACTGTTCAAACAGTCCCTCCATTCGAGTAAGATCAAATAAAGTCGGGTCATTCAGAGAAAATTTCAATTGCGTTTGAATATTAATTTCTCCATTAGGACGGGTTTTTGGGATGAAAATGTTTCATGCCAAAAAATTTATCTCATTCAAACGCTTTCGACTAGTTCCACCACATTTCATTTTTGGGGATGAAATTTGAATTTTATCTCCAAAAACCTTTTAAGACAGACTTTTTAGAACGAAATAGAGATGAAAGTTTTTTTTTTTTTTCCTCTAATACTCTTTAGGGACGAAAAATTCATTTTTTGGGATGAAGTTTTTCATCTCTTTTAGTGGAAAAAAGATAAAGCTAACTAAAAAACAATTGAATGTAAATTTATTAGTTTGTATTTGAAGAGTAAATAATTACTCAAATGATCTTGTACATTGGTCTGAGTAATACTAACATTTTGGGAGTAAAGCATAAATATCATTCGATCGTTAGTTTCACATTCAAATGGATCTCATGTTCATGTACATGTTCAAAAGGCCATTTTGATACACTAGCTAGCTCGAAAGTATTTTTAATTGTGATCAGAATACTTTTTTAAAAAAAGTTTGAATGCTTATAATTATAACATGACATTTATTTGCTATTTGAAAATAAAATTCAAAACTAAACCTTAACCAATTTTATCCTTTTTCTCTTCCACCACATTAAAATTTTGAAATAAACACTTAAAATATTTAAAGTGTAAAAGAGATTAGGTTAAAGATAAACGACATTAAATTACTAAAAAATATTACAAAAGTAATAACCAGAGGAAACAAGAACAAAAAACTTATAACCAGAAAAATTATTAAAAAAATATAAATCTAAAATTTAATTTTCATCCAATTAGAGACTTGTTTAGAAACTATCATATTTTAAAAATAATTGATATTTTGGAAGTTTAAATATTTTTTAAAATCTGGGTTTTTGTTTTCTAATATTTTATTTTTTGTTAAGTATTTTATTTGTTTAAATTTATTAGGTTTAATAAAAATAAGAATTTTAAAAGCAGATCAAGAAGTAAAAAATTCGAACAAAACATTATATCAGGGCAGAGCAGCCTCATAATGAATACAATGAAATATTGGGGACAATTTTGTAGTCATTTTAAAAGATGATAATGTATATAACCATTGACGATATAGTATAAAACGTAAAACAAACAAAAGATATATATATATATATATATATATATATATATGGTAGCCAATAAGTACCCCAGAATAAGCTAAGGTTTTAGAATCTTCAAACATTACAGCTCCATAGTCCATAGTGGCTAGACAATCCTCAACAGGAATCAATCGACAAGACATGGGCACCATTATTCACTTTGTAGTGTTGTGTTTGCACACTACCAAAAAAAAAAAACAGTTTTTGCCGCAAAAAATGGAATTGGCAAGTCATTTTTGGGCGCAATAGACCATAAAACACTATAGCCGCATTTTTATAGTGGTGACTGAGAAATTCTCCATTAGAAATACATTTTGCGTCAACAATGTATATTTGCAGTGACTTTATATTGTCACAAACAATGATACCGTGAAATTGAATGAAAATAGCATATTATTTATGTTGCGGCGACATGTTTATCGCCACATTAAGTCAGAAGCATGAAAAACTACTCTCCACAACATTTCACTGATACTCTCTCTCTAACTTCCAAGCAAACCGTGTGTTTTCACCGCATGGAACATCGTCGCCCACTGGTGGGCACAATCTCGCAAATTAACCATTATAATACTTTTTTGTTGTAGCCATCGTGAGCCTCCACCACCAAGCATGAACCAACTGTGCCTAGCCACCCTGCCCTATATTCCAAAACAAAGCAAAACCCTCTCCATCAGTCCATCCCAGCCTTCACGTTGAGCAAGGTCTAAAAAAATAATGCCATGTGCCACGTCAATCTCCACCTTAGTCGATTCTTCTCTGTGATAGATCAACTTCCTTGTTGCACACTGTCGCCTCCTCGCCTAACCGATAAGTCTCCTTCGTCTCTCTCTTTATCGTTCACCGTTCGTCTCTCTGTCTCTCTCTCATTAACTTTCACACAGATACTTTGTGAATAGTAGTACAAAATAGTACTATTATTTTGAGGTATGGACAAAATCTCCATAATAAAGAATATCTATTCTAGCACAAGGACAAAGTGGCAGTTAATCCAAGTAAAGTTAAAGTAGTAGTAAACTGGCAGAAACCAACGAATGTTCATGAGATTCAAAGCTTCTTGGGTCTTGCCAAATATTACAGAAGATTTGTAGAAGGATTCTCCAAACTATCAAGGCTACTCACAATGTTGATAAAGAAGAAAGCCAAGTTTGTATGAATCAATGTGAAGCCAGATCCCAAAAATTAAAGAGAAAGCTAACTTCAATGCCAATATTAGCTCTGGTAGAAGCACAAATTAAAAGAAGTTTGTTGTGTATAGTGATACATCATAGTATGGATTTGGGTTCATGCTAATGCATGAAGGAAGAGTGGTGGCATATGCTTTTAGACATTTGAAGAATTATGGGTGTAACGACAGGCCTACTAATGACCTTGAGCTTGCCGAAGTGGTTTTTGCCTTCAAAATATGGAGGCATTACTTATATGGTGCCAGGTACGAGACCTACTCTAATCACTAAAGTTTAATATAGGACAAGACTATTATGCCACCTAATTTATTCCACTCAAGCTGCCAAGTGACTTAATAAAAAAAAAATTAAAAAAACAAACATAAAAGGGAAGGGGAAATCTACGATTTTAGTCTTCATCTTTTTATGTTTTTAGGCTCCATTTTGTTTTGTATATATATATATATTTTAAAAAAATTAATTGTGATGACCCGCTTTTACATGTATTTTCACTGAATGAGTGTTTTTAATTTAATTAATATATTGGTTTATTTATTTTAAATTATTGTATTTTAAATTGGTTTTAATTTATTTGTGTGGTGTTTAATTTATTTTAGTCGTTTTACGGTTTTTAGTATCGTTTTCGGCGGATCGGTTTTTGGTTTCCGGAGTGAGGATTGGACCTCATTTCTTTTATTTTCTCTTTTTCTTTTTCCCTTTTTCCTTTTCTTTTTCTTCTTTTCTTTCCTTTCTTTCTTTTTCTTCTTCTTTCCTTCCCGATTTCTCTCTCCTCGCGTAGCTCTTCTTCCTTTTCTCCTTACCTTCGCCGCCCCCTTTGACCACCCGGTGCGCCGCCGTGTAGTACACCACCCCCACCATTCTCTTTCCCTCCCACCAAAGATCATCCCCACCAATTTTCAGAGCCATCGGACCAGCCGTTAGCCGCCACACACGATTGGAAGTCACGGCACCAGCCCTGTTTTTCCCCCTGTCGCCGGTTGCTTTCGCAGCCCAGAACCGCCACTCGCCAGCGGCGTGGCCTACACCACCCACCCAGTTTTCTTACCCTCTCACCGGTGAACATCCCCACCAAGTTTCACCTCCATCCGAGCTACCGTTAGCCACCACGAGCTCCTCCAAGTCATACGGATTTTCACTGATTACGACGCCGTCGCACCACCTCCGGCTACCATCTCTTCACAGCTTCTTCTCCCACCTCTTGCCAACCTAACCTACCCATTTCTGGCCTCGATCCGTTGCCGGAGCAACTCCCACGAGCTCAACTCCGATTTGGGCTTTTTACGCTTTCACCGCCATTTCCACCACCACCCACGGCCAAAACTCATTTCCTTTAGCTTCATAAACATCTCAAGACCATTCCCTATCAATTTCGTGCCTTGGTTTGTCCCCGTTCGAAAGTGGGTAATTTATTACCCATGGCTACAGTGTAAATTACACTGTTAAGTTGCTTTTCCTCCGCCATTTGCAACGCTGCGAGCTTTCGAAAAATATCGTATAGCGCTGTAAGTATTTTTCAAACTCTACTTTTAGATTTAAATATATTTTATTTTTACATTAAATATTTATCTGTTGGTTGGTTGATTCCAGATTGAGTCCGAGGAGCTCGGGGGTCGGATGGATTGAGGACGGAGTGCTTGGTTTTGGCTGTTTGTGATTGCTTGGTTATTTGTGCCATGAGGCGTGCGTTACATATTGCATACATGTGAATTTTATTTTAAGTGTGAAAATCATGTTTTGTTGGCGTAAATGGATTTCGGGTGTGTGAGTCTCACGAGCCCAAGTCGGGATGGGTTATTATCTCGGTGGAGCTCCTTTGGTCACTCGGGAGTGGATAATACTGAGTGAATCGCCTGGGTTATCGCAGGGCAACGAACGGATCGCACGATATGGTAACGCTGTCGTGTCGACTCTGTGGTCCCTAGAGTGGCGGGGACTAGAGGATGGCCTGACCAGGTACGCGCTAGGCGCGAGTCTGGGCATCGCTCGTTTAGGTGTCACACGCGTAGTCGTTACCTATGGTGTGGCACAGAGCCAAGGTGTGCGGATGATTCCTAGGGGAGATCATGGTGCATGCATAATTGGATCGTTTTTATGGTTTTCGGATACAGGCCATTTTCTGGGATAATGGCGAGGATGTGTTGAGGCTTTTGATCCATTTTCTGGGAAAATTATGGTTTGGGCCATTATCTAGGATAATGGCGAGGCTTGATTTTAAGCGATATGTTTTTTGGCCAAATGGGTTTTTGACGTGCGTGGAAAAATATGGTTTTACGGGACATGTGCATTGGCTTTTCTTTCATGCATGTTGTTTGAGTTTTATATGTTTTTATCTAGTGGTGTTTGGATTTTGCTTACCAGCGGCACCATTTTTGGTTCCGTAGATTTTGGTGCAGAGTTCGAGGAGGAGGAGGAGGAGGAGCCCGAGGATGCGGCTCCGTCGGAGTTCTGAGTTGGGTTATGCTTTGTTTTTGGCTATAAAACTATATTTGTGTTTTGTAATATTTTATTATGTATGTTTTGAACAGCTTTGTATTAAACTAAGAAAAATTCTGATACTTAGTTTATGACTTTGCTATCCGCTGTGTGTTTTTTCGTGCACATTTGTTGCTTATACACACTCTTGGCACTCGTCGATAGGGTGGTGACCCGGGTTGTCACTATCCAGACGTCTCGATTTTCCCGTGTACGTGCATGGGGATTTGGGGGCATCACATTAATAAGTCACGTGGTACTACATTGTGGTATCACATCAAGGGGACAAAAGGAGTGATATAAATTATGGAATATAGTAACATTTTCCTTTAAAATATTAGTTTGACCACAAAAAGATATGAATACTAGGCACAAGAGATAGATGGAGCAGAGTTTTAAAAATCGTATTGTACCTATCGAATTAGCCGAAATTTACCATGCCAAAACAATAATCAACACAGAGGAGGTCTACATTTCATACTGGGTCAAATACCAACCATTTCAATCAATACCAACCGATTTCCAGTGTTTCACCCTGTATGTAAAACCCAGTGGCATGATATCAGTGCATGGAAATTTTGTAAATAAACTTCCTAACAAGGGTTTTTCCTTAAAGTTGAATTCAAAATGAGGGGCATTTTCGATTTTAAACTTGTTGACATGAGTTGTTGGACACGGTCTCCCTCTCTCTCTCTAATGACCAAGTCTCTCTCTCCTACTAAATACCATTTCCATTAGGCACACAGTGATTTACTTTTGGTTTTTTCAAATTATATTCACATTTCAGAATCTATATGAGTTATTAAAAATATGCTGAGTGGGTAGTTGTAACTTGGTAGTTCATTGAATTAATTCTATTAAAATTATTGGTAACTTGTATTGAGAAGAAATATTACGTTTCTCCTTATATTGTCGTTATTTTATAATATAGTTTATATATATAATTAATCTATCCATATAGACTATTCTAAAATGATACTGGTACTGAAATAATTCGTTCTAGTGCCTCGACCGAAACGATATTAAAAACTTTGGGATGGAGACCATTAGTGACTATCAATGTGAAATTAACTACCATCCAAGGAAAGCTAATATGGTTAGGGGTGGCAAATTGTGTATTTTTGTCATATTAAGTCATAAACATTCAACTATATAGTCCCATCAAACCTGATTTGTTAAGCTATATATGTCAATATTTCAAACCAAAACTCAACTCATTTACATAACAATTTGTGTCATGTCGCTCATTTTGACCCGTCTACTAATAATTAAAAATATTTTAACATGATGTTACTAATTTAAACCCAATTTATGTAAATGGGTTGAACTAACACGCATAACCCATTTAACCTAATTAATATAATTTCACATTAAATTTAAGATTTATATTTATTAGTAGTCACAATATCTTAAAAAAAATAAGACCTCATACTAACAAAAAATATCAATATTTTTCAAATTTTATAATATAATAAAACCAATATTACAAACATTACAATAACAAATACGAGCATAGGTACAAAATTATAATTTTGATAATAAAAACATAAGCATACTGAGAAATACCAATATTACAACTCAACAATAATGAAATTTTGTCAAAATTGGTTGATTTCGGGTTAAGTAGGTTGACCTATTACTAACTCGTTTATAAATATTGTCTTAACAGGTCATCCGTTTTGACCCAAACCCATTAACATCAAACTCAAATCCACTAATTTCGTATCGTATTCGTGTTGGGTTCACATGTCACATATTACCACCCTCTAAATATGGTAGCAAATACACTTAGTCATAAGTTATAGGCTATTTTGCTTCTGTACTAGCAAACAGATCCTATTGCAAAAATGGAATTAAATTTTATGAAGTTAATGTTTTGTTTTTTGGTTTTTTTTGTTTGAGAAAAATATCTTGTGTTGTCATTAACTAGATCAAAGTTTGGATACAAAAGGGAATAGCATCAACAGAAATGATATTATTACTGATGCTTAGAGCATCTTGACATAAAGCATAAGCTAAAGAGTTACAAGTTCTCATAGTATGCCTAACTGTTCAGTTTATAAAGGAGTCTAATGTAGATTTTGTGTCCCTTATCAGAATGCCTACATAAGAATCTGCCTTTGTTAAGGACTTGAGGTTGTTCACTACTTGCAAAGAGTCGCCTTCCATTATCATATCTTGCTAATCTGGTGTTTTTAAGAATAAAGAAGCTTCAAAAACAGCAAAAGCTTCAGCTAGTAAAGGATCAGGAAAAATTGTATGATTCATTCTCAGGGTAGCTCTCACATTCCCTTCCCAATCACGAATAATAGCCCCCACCCCCACCATGTAGTTTGTTTTATCCAGGGCAACATCCCAATTGATGATCAGTTATGTTTTTTGTTGATAAGTTATTTAACAAAATTTAGAGTTGGGAGTTAATTGTGAATTGATTATCAGTTATGTCTATTGCTTTTACAATTAATTTTGAAATAAACTATTCTTCTTAATGTAAATATTTATTTTCTTCATATATTTTATATTTTTGCATTAAATTAGGAAGCACAAAAACCAATGGCAATTATATGTCTAATTTATAGATCTCGAACATTAAGATGCAAATCTTACCGCAGTCTCAATATTTACTAATAACAAAATTGCAGATTTTATGATAGGGACACCTAACCTCATTCTAGAGGAAGAGGTTGTCGACAAGGATGACAAGAATGAATATGAGCCTCTTATGCACTTATATAAAAGTTTTGTGTAAAATAACACAATATTACACCACAAGAAAAATCACTTTTTGCGGTGTCTAAAACAATGGCAAAAATCCTTCACAACATCTCAATTCAAAAAATCGCCCAAGCTCTATGAATCTTCGGGCGTACTGTACCACGGTCATACTCTTTTGGACTAAGCTTTAGAACTCTCTTGCTTTTTGCCACCTCACAGAAGCGGGAAAGAATCGGTCATTAAATTCTTTCTTAAAGTGCTGCCAGGACACAGTGGCGAAAGACTGACTCCAGCATTATTCTCTTTGTATCCCACCACTCAGAAGCGATGCCTTGCAACAGATAACTGGCATAGAGTACTTGTTGCGCCTCAGTGCAACCACATACTTTAAAAGTTCTTTCTAAATCTCTGACCCACTTTCCAGCCCGAAGTGGATCATCTTCTCCTGTGAAGGGTGGAGTTCTATGCGCTAGAAAGCGCTCATAGATGCACCTAGCTTGCATCACTCCACACGGCCCTCCTTATTGTAGCCAAGGCCCTCTTTGTTGTGGCCAAGACCTTCCTTGTTGTGGCTAAGGACCTCCTTGTTGCGGCCTAAAATTTTGCTGCATGAACTCCATCATTTGCCTTATCGTTTGGGCTATAGCATCATCTCTCGGTGTATCGTCCCTAGGCTCTTGAGTAGATTTTCTTGGCCTCACCATCTTCCTGCCACAACACAACCTTTGACCCCCTTTAAGAAAACAAATAAAACCAACAACATAAAACCAAAAATCAAAACCAAACCACATAACAAGAAATTAAAACATACTAGCATGCAATAACATAACTAAATAAATAAATACAATCAAACTAGCTCAAATAAATTCAAATCACATAAAACATGTCAAATAGTAACTTTACTTAAAATAAATTTCAAAACACAACTTTAAAAACTTTCTGGTACTACACCTACGGGACATGTGGTTTTACCCAGAGCCAAACCGCTCTGATACCACCTGTAACGCCCCCAAATCCCACGTACGGACACGAAAAAATCGAGACGTCCGGATGATGACATCACGGGTCACCACGCTATCGCCAAGTGCCAAGTGTGTGTATATGCAATGAGTGTGCAAAAGAAATCACGCAGCGGATAAACAAAGTCATATAATTAAGTACCAGAATTTTTCTTTATTTAATACAAACCCGATCAAAATATACATAATAAAATATTACAAGTTACAAATATAGTTTGAAACCCAAAAACAAGGCATAAACTCCAACTCAATACTCTGGCGGAGCCGCCTCCTCGGGCTCAGCCTCCTCCTCCTCCTCGATCTCTGCATCAAAATCTACAGTACCAAAATGATGCCGCAGGTAAGTAAGATCCAAACGCCACTAGATAAAAAAATATTAAACTCAAACAATATGCATGAAAGAATGCAAATGCACATGTCCCATAGAAACCACTTTTTTCCACGCATGCCAAAAATCCATTTTGGCCCAAAACAAAACCTTTATCACATGTCCTTGCCATTATCCCAGATAATGGCCCAAAACAAGAAACCACCATTTTTCTAGAAAATGGATCACATAGCCTCAAACATAACCTCGCCATTTTCCCAGAAAATGGCCCGCAACTAATAACCAAAACCCCGTTCCAATTATTGCATGCACCATGATCTCCCTTAGGGATCATCTGCACACTCTTGCTCATGTGCCACACTGCAGGTAACAACTATGCATGTGACATATAAACGAGCGATGCCTAGTACTCGTGCCCGGCGCGTACCTGGACCAGGCCATCCTCTAGTCCCCGCCAGCCTAGGAACCACGGAGTCGACACGACAGCGTTACCATATCGTGCGATCCGGTCGTCGCCCAACGACAACCCAGGAGATGTCACTCAGTATTATCCACTCCCGAATGACCAGAGGAGCTCCACCGAGATAATACCCCATCCCAGCTTGGGGTCGTGATACACACTCACCCGAAAATATATTTACACGATTAAAACCGGATTTTCTCAATTTAAATAAAATGCACATGAATGCATCATGCAATGCACGCCTCAAGGCACAATTAACCAACCAATCACAAAACAACAAAACCAAGCAACTCCGTCCTCAATCCATCCTACCCCTGAACTCCTCGGACTTAGTCTGGAATTAACTAACCAGTCAAATAATTAATTGTAAGAGCAAAAGTATATTTAAATCTAAAATAGAGTTTGAAAAATACTTACAGCGCTATAAGGTATATTTTGAAAGCTTACGACGGTTGCAAACGACGGAAAAAAAGAAACGTAACAGTGTATTTTACATTGTGGCTGTGGGTTGTAAATTACCCACTTTCGAACGGGGACAAACCAAGACACGAAATTGATAGGAAATGGTCTAGAGATATTTATGAAGCTAATAGAAATGAGTTTTGGCCGTGGGTGGCGGTGAAAATGGCGGTGGAAGTGCAAAAAGGGACAGGGCAGATCGGAGTTGAGCTCGTGGGAGCTGCTTTGGCAACGGATCGAGACCGAAAATGGGTGAGTTAGGACGGCAAGAGGTAGGGGATGAAGTGGTAAAAAGATAGTGGCCGGAGGTGGAGCGATGGCGCCAGAAATGGCTCAAAACCGTGCGGCTTAGATGGGTTGTAGGGGGTTAACGGCGGCTCAGATGAGGTTGATTTTTGGTGGGGGTGTTCACTGGCCGGAGGGGGATTTTTTTGGGTAGGAGGTGTCGGCCACGTCAGTCGGACTGCGGTGAGTCAAGGCTGAAAGCTGGACGGCGACGGGAAGAGAGGGAGAGAGCCGTGTGCGCGGGAGAGGAGAAGGAAAAAGAAGAAGAAGAAAAGAAAGAAAAAAGGAAAAAGAAAAAAAGAAAAAGAAAAGATGAGAGAAAAGAAACGAGGTCCAACCCTCACCTCCGGAATCCAAAAACAGATCCGACGAAAACGATTTTAAAAACATAAAACGACTAAAATAAATTAAACACCATATCAAATAAAATAAAACTAATTAAAATACAATAATTTAAAATAAAAGAACTAATATATTAATTAAATTAAAAACACTCATTCAGTGAAAATACACATAAAAACGGGATATCACATATGTCCTCGCCATGAATTGTTTTTAGCAAATGATATTAAAGAACATTGAATTTTTGTTCAGAAAACATAATAGAAATAATTTACATTTTAGGAAGATTTCACATTCTAAAAAGTAGCTTAAATAAACATTAATGTTTCAATTTTATTTTTACAATCATAAAAAATTTATGAACCTCAAATCATGATTTGATCATCAAAATTTCAAGTTAAACGATTATGTAAAGATTACCACAGTAAGCTCTTGACTAAGAATCTAGTTGAATTGTTTGAGTTATCCCTGATCAATGAAAGTGGAATACTTTGACTATTAATATAAACACAATTTTCAGAATTCCAATTATTATACATATAGGTCTAGTAGAAAAAATCTAAAATTGTACACATATCTCATATCAACTAATTAAAAAGATTTTTGGTTACATAGTTCAGATGAGATGAGATGTTTTGAATAGTAATAAATAAAATATTATTATAATATAATTTTTTAATATTAATTTTGTATTGAGATTTGAAAAAGTTGAATTGTTTATTATATTTTGTATGAAAATTTTAAAAAGTTGTAATGATGAGAGGAGATAAGATGAGATGAGATTGTTTAGTTTTTAGTAACCAATTCAAGAAGTTTCATTAGAATCCATCTCATCTACGTATGCACAGAAAGCTGCTGAGAAGTACTTTTTTTCACATACATTTGAGTCAACTAAAGTACCACAATATATACATATAATGTACCTAAACACACTTCAAATCAAACAACTTCTTGTTCTTGTGCACAAGCTTCATGCTTTATATTATACAGACAACTTTAGTATATACTATGCACACTACATATGTGACAGACTTCATTTAAGTTGTTTTGTGATTGAAGCATGGTCAGAATTTGCCCAAGTTCCTTAGATCCCATCTATTTTTGATCACTCATGAGCTTGGCGATTGCTTTGGTAAATTTTTCTACATCTGTTTCTTCTTACAATTAAATAAACCGATTAATCTTATACTTGGATTGAAAGACTTGTAATTCAACATGTCTTGAGTTGTTTAAACAACATCGCATATACACGCATTTATGAAACCTCTTTAGGTTGTTAAATAAACAATCAATTGCAAATGACGTCTAAGTATAGGAAAACCCAAAAAAACATTGGTCATACACATGTAAACTCTTATGCAATGCACCAGGAAAAGGTCCACCCTAACTACTATGCATAAGTGAAGCTGATTTTGAGAATACAAAATCATTAACTTTTATTTTAACATTACACAAGTCCCCAAAATAGATAGATTATAAGGGGTCTACTCATATACTTGAGACTTAGTTGCCCAATTTTGAATTCATGAAAATAAATGATAACATTATTTTTAACCTTTTTTTATTCTAATGATTGTAAATCATGTTATTGAAACTCTTTGCCTAAAATACCATCACAAGAGCAAATGACTAAACTACTCTTAATATTCAGCAAGGACTAAACTAATAACACACGAACTTGATAAATCTATCTATATATCATTGTAATTTACAATAATATTTTAGACTAGTCTTACCTCAAAGTGGTTTTCAAAGCCGATTACAATATCTTAAACCACATACTATATTAATTTGTAAGCTAAGATTATTGTATACAATCAGAAGTTTACGAATCTTATTATTGTATACAATCAGAAGTTTACAAATATTAGATAATTATTAAATTGTAAATCATATTAGTTTACCAATCTTAGATAATCATTATATATCCAACAATAGAAAATCAGTAGATCATATATGCAGTTTTTATAATTAATTCTTAAATTCTAATCATCATTGCAACCTATTATGCATACACATTGAATCAGAAATTGAAAGATACATGTTTATGGTGTATTGCCATAAAACAACTAGAATGCATGTAGCTGCCCAAGCATTTTGCCAAAACTTTCCCTCTTCAATAGTCCATACCAAGAGCCCACTTTAGCCTCATCTAACAAATTTTGCAACAGCCTAAATGAATTTCTTTAAATCTTAGAAAACGTCGTGAAATCTCAAAAATATTTCACAAATCGAGTGATCGATTTGATTTTAGTCTGTTAGAATAGTCGGATTTCGAACCATTATAGTGATAGAGTTTCCTTTCTATTTATTTAAGACATTTAGGAGTATAAGTTTTTGAAATGAATTACACAATTAGGCTTGAACAATTATTTAGAATTTTACGTTACAATAATACGCTTTACATTTTTTGGATAATTAGTAATTGTGAGTGTCTTTTTATTTAATCGAGACATTTAAAAGTTGAATTTTTCAAAACGAGTTGCACCCCTATTCTCATATAATTATTTCTAATTTTATGATACAATAATATTTTTCACAATTTTTTAGGTGAATAGTAACATCTGAGATAGTGCCACGTGGCATCTAGTTCAAACGATTGTCAAATTGAAATGTAGTTCAAATCTACTTATAATCACTAGGATTACTTTTGAAATGGACACTTGACACATTCCTAGCCAATTTTTAGAATAGTAATATGACACTTGTCATGAGTAGATTGATTTGTGATGGAACAAAGAACATATCAAGCCAAGTGATCATGTCACCTATGTAAACACTATTCTGACCAATCAAAACACGTTTTGATCAACAAAAGGAGGATTTCAACTCTAGTGAAACCCCAAAACATTATATTTCAATCAAAACCATAAACCCATGATGATGGCTAAAATCCTAAACTTGGTTTGAAACCCTGTAGTGGGAGTTTTGATTAAATATTTAATCACTTGGATTAATCACTTCCACAAGTTATTAATCACTCAATTTTTCACTTATATACCCTTAACCACTCTCTTATATCTTGGTACTCATATTGAGACAGAATTATCAAGAAAATAGAAGCTCTAAGATTGGTATTATGTTTTGATGAAACTTTTATTATGAGAATTCGGATTAAGTTAGAATTTGGATATGAGGTATATGATTCTAGAATATTCATTTCATTAAAATCAAGGATCTAGTGATTTTGTTTTAAGTCAAAAGCAAGATATACATAGTTGTGATGTTTTAGTACAAGCCGATTAATTTTTAAGATTTTGGTTATTTAATCAAGCATGTTATCACTTAGATTTTAATGATGAAAATGTTAAGAGTATGATTATGGACTTTTGAAATCATTAGAAATGATTTGAAATGTCTTAGACCAAGAACATCAAAAGTTGGTCCTTTTTTTACCCAAACTTGTTTCTTGGCATTCTTATTGATATAGTGAGTTTAAGGCCCTGTTTGGATTTACAGTTGATCTCAACTCATCTAATTTAATTATTGCAACTTTTTTAAATTTTCACACAAAATATAATAAACAATTTAACTTTTTCAAATCTCAAAACAATAATAATATTAAAAAAATAATATTCTAACAATATTTTATTCAACTTTCATTTCATCTCATTACATCTCAACTTACTATCCAAACCTCAATTAAAACTTTTATGGAATAATTTTGTTGATGTTTTAGCATGATTTTAAAACCTAGGATGTGATTTTTTTAGTGTTACAAAAATTTGTTAAGCGTATTAGTCTGATATTTGATCAAATTGTAACAAAAATCAGTTTTTTGCCTTTAATGTAAATCAACCAAGAAATGGTTCACCTAAATTTATTGTGTTTAAACTTTTTCTAATTGGATATTTGATCTTAGGACAAGATTTATATGAGAAATGTAAATTTTGATAAGTTTTGAAGTTAGTATATAAAATTCTTATTTTAAGGAAAAATTTATAATTTTCCAAAAGTATAGGTGTAATTTTGTAATTTTAGCCATAAGTCAGTAATTTTTATATTTCTAAGTATTTACTAAGATATTCTAACCCTTAGAAATATTTCATTTCAGTTCATACTCTTTCTCGCTATATTTTACTTTACGTGACAATTCTGTTATAGTCTATAACTTACTCTCAAGATAATTATGTATGTATGGTGGTAATATCCATGCAAGTTATGTTTATGTTTCATTTACGTTTATTAAATTGAGTTTGGTATGTCATGCCATGTTGTTAGTATATCAAGCATGAATTTATGTTTTATGTCAAATAATTATGTCATGAAGCATATGATTATTAATAAGTTAGCCACTACCTTACTCTTGATATTTATATATGTATGGTGGTATGACCCATGCAAATTATGTTCGTGTTTCCTTTAAATTATTAAATTTAATTGTGCTATGCCAAGCCCTTTCATTTATTATAGTTCATTGCAATTATGTATATGTTAACAAGTTTTCAAGTTCATGTTCATGTACATGTCAAGTTATGCCAAGTTTAGTTCTTGTCAAGCTCATGTTATGCCCATGTGCAGTCATGTTATTTCTCAAGTTAAGTATATGTCATGTTATTTGCCAAGTCAAGTCACACATGTTCAAGTTCATGTCATGATGCATACATGTCATTTTACTGTCATGCATGCATATGTATACTATTGGTAGATTAGTAGCTTACTTAATGTCACTTGGTAGTCCCAACTACCATTCTCACCGAAATAATAGACAATTTGTTATGAAGTCGTAGAAGAAGACACTATCACTTGAAGGATGTCCAGTAAAGCCATGGAGGAGCCTCGGGGAGATTAAGAGTTGATACTCTGGTTTTTGAAACATTATTTTGTTTATTAAAGCCGAGCTACGTAAATGGCTTAGTGATTTAATTAAATATTTTATATTTGATGTATGTACTTATGGAGCATTGTCCCTAGTACCTTTTGGATACAGACTTATTGGATAAGTGTCATAACATTTTGAAGATGTATTTATTATGAAAATATGAATTATATTTATAGTTTGGGATGTAGTATTTCTGATACATTGTGTATTGCTCAAAGAAAAAAATTATCCACTGGGAATATTGCATACTTCTAAATACATGTTAGGTGCATTGCATCTTTAATTGTCATGAACGAGGATATATAATCTTATGTTGCATGTCCTAACACCTCAAACTCTTTCAAATCTCAAGTAGGATTGCAGGGGTCACAGAGTCAAACCAAAAAAGAAATATCCAATCTCTAATCTAAAAAATAACATTGTTCCATGTTATAAATTCCCAAGTTGTATCAGTGCAACCTCGTCACATTACCAAAAATGTTGGTAATCAATTATCATCTTTCAAGATCTTGAGTGCACCCAACCATGCCTCAAGACCTAGCTCAAATAATATATCCCACTAGCCACTAAAATGGAGCCTCTCTTTGCCTCTCAAAATTTTAAAAATTCTAAAAACTTATATTTACCACGATTACTTAACTCCCTGAGTCTCCCTCGAAGACACTCTCTGGGATTGCTCCTACAACATCGAGTAAGTCATGAATTTATCAAACTCAACTTGTATCTATAAAATTTTCCAAACATTTGCTTTTAGCTCCTCAAGTTAGTTCTTATAAGACTACACATCCTATGACAATACACCTGCATTTTCATCACTTTGTATTATATATGTTGATTTGGCTATCACCATCTCCCCAAAACCCCTTGCATATTCTAGTCTTTTGTTGAAAACCTTCCTAAAGATGATCGTCACTATCTCCTTAATTTGAGCTTCCGGTCTCATTGCATTCAGCTTCTCCACCACTTGGTTCTTCCATATTAATAAAAAATTCAGTTTCCTTTCCCGATAACAAAAGCATGAATATATAAATAACTATGACTCAGTCAATTACAACATAAATAACTTACAACTTCTTTTAATATTTAATTTTACTCACATAGAGATCTTTTGTCAAGTCTGTTACAAACTATCCCTTCTTCCTCAACCCTTGGGACTCTTTAAAAAAATCTACTAGATTTGTTATACTCACCCACTACAACTTCCAAGAATAAAAATCACTTATAAGACCGATTATTTCAGAATTTGTACCAACTCCAAGTCATTATGATATTTTCATTATTTAAATAAAATAAGCACATAATTATTACATTTTCTTCTAGTAATCAAATTTGACTAAGAGTATCTCACATTGATCAACCACAAGGGTTTATGCAAGCTTGTGTGATATCAATAACCACAACTCATTCAACTCACATAAATTAAATAAATTAACAATAATGAAGCCAAACGAAAATTGCTATAGAGTCGAAATTCAAACATGTCAATTCACGAAATCGAGACCGTGCATCATTAATCGTCAAAAAAAAAGTAGAGAATAGAAGTCGATCACATGTGGGCCTACTTGTACCGATATAAAAAATCCTCTTAATCATTTAGGATTTACCATCTGTATGATCGTTTTTCTCAAAGTAAAATCATGCAAGGATTCAATTAACCGATCAAAAGCATATGAGGAATGGTCGAAGACTCTCAAACCCCCTCAGCAGGATTGGGGCTAATTTTCAATTTAGGGAGTGTAAATGAGACTTCTAATTGCAACAAAATTAACCGTCGCAAAATCAATACGTTTTGTTACAACTAGGTATACATAATGTTGCGACGGCTTGGAATTGTTGCTTACTGCAAGGAAATACTTAAGCTTTTTGTGTTGATCATAAAACGCCGCAAAAAGCCTATATGGTTGCCGGAAAAAGATTTGAAATAGTAAAATCACCAAATCGCACCATTAGCAACATAATGTTGCAACAAGGTTAAGTTGGATGCAAAAGAGGAGTATTATAATTGATTTCTTTGAGGATGGAAAAAAGTTAATCACAAAAACTCAATATTCTAATAGTGCTAGCTAGTGCTTGTGTTTAAAAACCATTGTATAATTATATTGTAAATTAATTTGTTTAGGAAAACTCACGTTTGAAATACTAGTTTTGTAACTTTGTATTGTGAAGATTTGTTGTATATATTTAAAGGTTCTTCGTTTTATCTTTAGTACAGTCATTGTAGTCAGTTAAAATGCTTCCATTGTATTGATACATCAATGAATACATAAAAAAATATATATCTCACTTTTCATAATCTTTTTAAATGACGGAGATTATATATAATTACGTGTTATTGATTCGATGCCTTAATGACCCAGTAAGATAAAAAAGGGGAAGGTAGGAGGCATCACAATATGTCAAGGGCATAAAGATAGAACTAAGAGTATGAAAATTTTTGGAAACATTATTCTAACTAATTCCAAGAAATACTAAGATTTCCATTCATACATACAAAATAAGCTATAAACTAAGGCCATGTTTGGTTGTCAGACTCAACTAAAATCAATTCAGTTCAGTCTAATTTTAAGTTGAATCTAATATCCAAACATCCAACTCTCAAAATACTAAATTCATCTCAACTTAAAACCCTTTTAGATGTGGGATGCATAATCTTTTTTAATTCAACACCTCTTTATACATGAGACCCACAACCTTTTTCAATGTCTTATAAATATCTCTAAACTCATCTTAATATCCAAACACATCTAAACTTATCTTAGATAGACCCTAAATAACTCATTTTACCAATTCAACTCACTACTATTTATAAAGAGCTTAACTCAACTTAATATCCAAATACACCCTAAATATATTCATTGTAATTAAAGATCGATGCACGCCTGTTCTTAAATATCAAAACTCAAGTGTTCATTATAACCGAATCATATCAATATAAGACTTATAAGTCTGGCCAATAATTCTTCCATGCAAAAAACTGAAACCATAATGTGATAATTTTTAAAAAAATACATGGAGTTAATTCTAAGTCAGATATAGCATAAGGGATGTGCGACAAAATTTACCTAAGTTTTATGCATATATGTGACTTGTTCCTTTAATTCATTTCAGTTGCAATAAAGGCATTCAAATAACTGCCATTAAATGTGCCAAAAATAATATTCTGATAACAATTACATA
The DNA here is from genome assembly GCF_018687715.1 of Carya illinoinensis. Lineage (NCBI taxonomy): Eukaryota > Viridiplantae > Streptophyta > Magnoliopsida > Fagales > Juglandaceae > Carya > Carya illinoinensis. The sequence goes on from NC_056754.1 coordinate 39,879,219, forward strand.
ATATAAACTTAATCCTACATAATCTTATTACTGATAGATACATACATCCTGTACTCTTTTATCCCAATTTATAGTCATAAAATATTTACAATGCATTATTGATTAACTAAAATATTTACCTTACAAAGCAAATTCACAACTCTACACTTTTATGACTCTATAATTCATTTTTCATAGTAATTAGGGTTGCAAATTAATAGAGTCAGGTTGAATCCAAACAAGGGTGCTTGAGTATGATTAGCATATTTACTTGCTTGAACTCAAATAAAATTTGAAAATTCTTATTTGAACTCGGCTTTTTAAAAATTAATATTGTTCGAATTTAGCTTGAGCTCAACTAAAAATAAACCAATGAGTTGAACTCGAGTAGTTTGAGCTCGAATACACATATGATTATACAATATGATAACATATGAATACACAAAATGGTTATCATTTGTTTTAGCATAATGAAAACCATTTCAATTTTATTCTAGTATGATATACTAGAAATATTATCAACTTACGCCATGGTATGTATTATTTACATGAATTATAATTAATTGATTAGAGTTAATTTGGTAATCGTTTCAAGTAAATGTGTATGCACTCCTTCATTTATAACTATTTCAAAAGGCTATAATCTATATAACAATAAGAAAATTGATACATAACATTAATGTTATATTACATAATAAATATTTAACAAAATATATAAAATAACTTGTATTATAAACATAAAATAGCTTTATATCATATAACCCTACCAAGAAGAATTGTACAAGGTATCCTATATACTTTTCGGAATAAAGTAAATATATTAAATAAGGTAAACTATAAATAAATTATTAATATATAATTAAGTATATAAAATACAGTTAACATGTAATAAATATAACACATATACGAGCATCAAAACGAGTTCAAACGAGCAAAGCCGCTATAGAACTTTATTCACGAGTCTAAATCGAGTCAAGTCAAGTTTATTCAAGTTTTATTCGTTTGATATTCAAAACAATTATATTACTTTTTACCAACACCTCATTTAATAAATGAACTAAATTCAAACCGAATATATACAAGCCAAACTCGAATGGTTGTTCATGAGCTCCTCTATTCATTTGCAACCCTAAAAGTAACCTTCTAAATCATGGTCTTGCTCTACTATTGAGTCAATTGTCATTGCCATAAATATGCAATTCCATTTAAAACTATTGCAGGTTGGTCTCCATGATATGAGAATTATTAAAATGTTAAAAATAAACATTCTAAAAATCTAGAATTATAGAAAATGTAAGAAACAGACATGGGCAATATTATAGCAAGTGGCGAACCCTAGGCAAGATGAAGATATAGCATGTGGAGATAGAGAGAGAGAATCTTAAGAGCGACAATATGTGATACGACCCATAAACCTAACATGAATATGATACAAAATTAGCAAGCTTGAGTTTGATATAAATTGGTTAAGGTCAAAATTGGTCGACCGGTTAATATGTGATTAATAACTTGCTCAACACACTTAACTCAAAATAACCTGCAATAACACTTTTAAATTTTATTTCAAAATTACAATTTTTTTTATTGTTAGATTGTAATAATGAGTATTTCTCAATATGTTTATATTTTTAATTTGTGGTTACTAATAAATATAGATTTTGACTTTTATATGAAATTATATTAATCAAATCAAATGGGTTATGCAGATTAGTTTAACCCTTTTACATAAAACGAGTTGAAATGAGTCTTCTTATGTTGATCTATTTCTAATTAACTATTAAATGAGTCAAAATGGTTTATGGGTGACACAACATGACTCGTTATTTAAAAGGGTTGTGCTAAAATTTGAATATTTGACCCATTTAACTTAACGTGTCGGGTTTTGATTAACTTATATAATTGAATGTATATGACTTAAACACGACACAAACACGACCTGCGAAAACAAATTGCCACCCCTAGATAACTAGTGCATGTGTTTCTTGAGAGAAAATAAAGAAGCTAAAGAGCAAGTATTGTGAGTTGTCTTCTCATTTGATAGGACTGGACTCAAGTTTGTGTCTCCTAATTTATTTTATTTATTTATTTTTAAATGTTTAAAAAATTATTATCAATGAATTGATATATATATTTTCTTATCATTAAAAAAATAAAAATACGATATAGAACACTTTTAGGACAGGTTTGGGGCATGAGATGAGATACAAAATTCTTATCTAATTTATTTTATCTCATATCATCTTATTTTCAAATATAATAAAAATACAAAATTTTTAAACTAATCATTACAACTTTTTCAAACTTTCAAATAAAAAATAAAAAACAATTACAACATTTTCAAATCTCCAAATAAAAATAATATTATAAAACTATATTCTTACAATATTTGAACTTTATAATATTTTTTATTTAACTTTTTCTATCCTTTTCCACAATCTAAAAAATACTCAACTCAGATTATCTCACTACTATTTACAAAACTTTCATCTTATCTCACTCTTCAAACTTGCCCTTAGATGCATATTTGGAAGGCGCTATCATCCTCCTATTTTGAAGGAACAAACAAATTGTTGGTTTATGAGTTTCCGCTTATTATACATTGAAAAAATCTATTCATCATCATCTAATTATTTCATGATGTGATATTAGATTATAGGTTCACAAGTGAAATATAATTAGTAGTTTTCAATAATTTAATGTCACATAATAAGATAACGAGAGAATAATAAAAATTAGAATGATTAATAGGTCCAAACTATTTGGGCCTTAGTTCAATGGGCCCAAATAGCTATCCGAGAAGCTCAAAACGTACCCAGCAAGCCTTTGCTTTTGGCGCCTATAAAAATCCTGTTCGAAATATATCATTTCCCCCCGTTCCCGTGCCAATCCTTTTCCGATCAATTACCATTGTAATACAATTCTCTCTCTCTCTCTCTCTCTCTCTCTCTCTCTCTCTCTCTCTCTCTCTCTCAGTGGGTGTGGGGGAGGGGTTAGGATAATAGCAATGGAGCAGCAAAGGAATCAGAAGATGGCACAAGCACAACAAAACGACGAAGTAGAAGAGATACAGCATGGGCCATTCCCTGTTGAACAGCTTCAGGTATTTTCCTACCTCACACGTCTCTGCCCCTTTGATCCCCAGGTTTTTTTATTTCAGGGTTGCACCAAGAATCATGGGCACGGTCCAAACTTTGGCTTTTTTTGATATTGATGTGTTCTACTTGTCTGGGAAAAAAGCAAAGAATTTTACTTTCAGTTCGATCTTTTATAGGCTGGTAGAATGTTGTGTTAACCTCGAGATTCAATAATCTTTTTCCGTTTTGCATTTGGACATCTTTGTTTCTCGTCATGTGGATATTGGGGGAGTTGCGTTTATTTCAAGTCAATCGAAAATAATAGTGTTATCCAATTAATTTGGGGTTTTGTCGATTGCAAACCCAATTTTTTAGATTGCAAATGAAAGAATTAGTAGTTTTTGTTGGTTTTTCCAATGGGTTTTTTTCTCATCCCTGCCCTGAAATTTTAGGTGTAGTTTAAATCGTTTAGTAATTTGCTTGTGTTTGCTTTTTTTCCTTTTCATATTCAACTCAAGGCGTCGGGCATTGCTTCCATTGATATTAAGAAGCTCAGAGATGCGGGTCTTTGCACTGTCGAGTCTGTTGCATACTCTCCTCGGAAGGATCTCCTGCAAATCAAAGGAATCAGCGAAGCTAAAGTTGACAAGATCGTTGAAGCAGGCACGTCCACGCCACCCATTTTTATGTCTTTTTCTCATCAGTTTCATATTTTCCTTTGCTATTGTCTATGATATGTTATTTGAGATCACGTTGTTTGGATTTGTTTGTGCCTTCATTTATCACAGCTTCCAAGCTAATCCCTCTGGGTTTTACTAGTGCTAGCCAACTTCATGCCCAAAGGCTTGAAATTATTCAAATAACATCCGGATCAAGAGAACTTGACAAGATCTTGGAAGGTCAGCCTTTCAATGATTTGTACCAGATTTTTAGTCAAACTATTTCTTTAGCTGACTAGCCAAATAATTCTGAGCCACACGCAAAACAGAAGAAAAAGAGATCATGCTAATTTTGTTCACAAGCGTTAAAGAGTCTTGATGGTGAAATTGCATGTTTGTAGCTTGACATAGCTAGCTAATGACAGGAGGAATCGAGACAGGATCTATTACTGAGATATATGGTGAGTTCCGTTCTGGAAAGACTCAGCTGTGTCACACGCTCTGTGTCACTTGCCAAGTAAGAGCTCGTCCTTATTTTATTACGCACCGCACCTTTGCTTTACATTAGAAAACAGATTCATCAAATATCATAAGAAATAGATGTATATGTTCTTTTCCTGTTGAGAAATTGAAATATACACTTAATTGCACTTGTATGATCCTTCATAAGCAATAAGTTTAGAGTCCTATTATTTGTAACACTTGTGTAGCACTGCTGATTGATTTGAATATCGATGGTATTACGTTTGCTCTACAGTAAAGGTGTTATGAGGAGATTTCCATAACTTTACATTGAGTTGCACAGATTTTGGAGCTTGTAATCTGAATGTCAGTCCGTTGAGTAGATACAACCATTTGATTATCCAATGGATGCAACTACCATCCGTTACCTAGAATGCCAATATATTCAATTGCACACTAATGCCCTTTGATATGTCAGCTTCCGTTAGATCAAGGAGGTGGTGAAGGAAAGGCAATGTACATCGATGCAGAGGGCACATTCAGGCCACAGAGACTCTTACAGATAGCAGACAGGTGTCATGCAGTTACCTTAAGATGAATATGCTTCTCTCCCGTGTGTCCCGTGTGTCCCATTTATAGCTGATGCTTCTGAGTGCTGCAGATTTGGACTAAATGGTGCTGATGTCTTGGAGAATGTGGCCTATGCTAGGGCATATAACACTGATCATCAGTCGAGGCTTTTGCTTGAAGCAGCTTCAATGATGGTGGAAACAAGGTGTAATCCTGTATTTTGTCTTGACTGTTATCTTTTGTCCTGGAATTCTGAAAATGCTGAAACAAGCTCAACCTTGAACATGGAAACCTGTTTAGAAAGTTTTTTTTTTTCTTAAACAGTTGAATCTATTATCAGTTTTACAGCTCGGTAATCTAAATAGGTGATATTTGTTCAATTCTGGTTTGTCAGTATTTGTTCAGCTGACGATTACAAATTTGATCTTTCTTACAACCTGTAAAATAATAAAGAATTTTTTATTACATGCTATAGCTTATTGAGTTGTACTAGGTAGCTGTTATTGGTGGTTTGCAATTGCAGCTAAGACTAATTGTTCAATGGGTTTACTTTTATAGGTTTGCTCTTATGATAGTAGACAGTGCTACTGCTCTCTACAGAACAGATTTCTCTGGAAGGGGAGAACTTTCTGCCCGGCAAATGCATCTTGCAAAGTTTCTCCGGAGCCTTCAAAAGTTAGCAGATGAGGTAAGAATCTTATATTTTGTTACTTAAGTAACCTAGCATCATTCAACTGATATCTCGGTGAAGAGATCAATTCTAAATGTTTTCTGATTATGGTTATTGTGATAAGCATTTTCACATCTCAAACTTTGGCAATCGTCATTCATCACTGTTTTCCTTCTGCATTCCATGGCTGTAGTTTGGTGTGGCTGTTGTTATCACAAACCAAGTGGTTGCACAAGTGGATGGTTCAGCAATCTTTGCTGGGCCTCAAATCAAGCCTATTGGTGGTAACATTATGGCGCATGCTTCCACAACAAGGTCTGTAAACGACATTCCCCCAAAAATAAAAGTGGTTCCTTGCTTGAATGTGACTAATGACTATGGCAATTTCATGCTTTTATGACAGGCTTGCTCTGCGGAAGGGAAGGGCAGAGGAGCGCATCTGTAAAGTAATAAGCTCTCCTTGTTTGGCGGAAGCTGAAGCACGGTTTCAGATTTCTGCAGAAGGTGTAACTGATGTCAAGGACTGATCCATTTCAGCCCACCATTTTCCAGTTCTTTTACAAGGCCCTGTTGATCGCTTGTCCTTGTATTTTTCAATGTTTTCTGCAACTGAGTGATATCTTTGTAATTTTGTTGACAGTAAGGGGCTTCCAATGAAGCATTTTGGGGTCTTTTTTTTTTTTTTAATCCTTCTATATTCTGTTTTTGTTCATGTTTTGTGCAGTAGTATCAAGGAAAAGGATTTTTCATGGATTTCTACAACATTTTACGAGTCTAATACTTTTTGTTTTGAGAAATGTTGATTGTAAGTAGATAAACAATGCAAAACATACTGACGGCAAGGATTGAGGAGGTCCAACAGTAGTCATGGACATTTGAATTGTGCTGATAGAAAACCTCAAAGACCAATATCTCAAGGAGGGGATCCATTGGAATGACTGGAGTTTATTTTTATATATTTTTTTCATACAGCTTGATTATATATATTTTTATGCTAATTTATGAATATAATTATGGCTGTCGAATTCGAGATGATGTTAACATGGGTTCCCTTGTTACCCTGCTAATCAAAACATACCGGATAATTAACTTTGAGAGCACTTCTAATGGCTTATCTGTAATTTTATGTAAAATAACTAACCAAAGTCCATTCTATCTATTTTAACTAGTCTTTTGTTAATTTGTCATACACTACACATTGACTTATTTATTTCTTCTTTATATTATTTAAATATTATTTTTTAATCTTTTTAAATATCTCCTCTAACTGCCAATATCTTCGTATCTTTTAATATTTGCAATATTGAGCCTTGAGGCAACACTTGATCCAAAGAATGTTGTGGTTTTGGCGTATAATTTTAGTTAGCTTCTTAATCCAAGTTTTGTGACACATAAAAGACGTGCTTCACTACATCAAAAGACAATGCTTCTATTAAGATATGCAAGTACTAATTTTAGACTGCCATCACTATTACTTCACTTAAATTATCACAAAACACTCGTCAATGCATCAACCAAAAACCACAAAATCAAATAACCCAATGAAACAAACTGAAATATGAGAAATAAATAGCAAAAACAGGAATGTACTCGAGATCTCATAACACTAGAAAAATAGCCCCTCGAGTTCATGCCCAATATTCATAAAATGGAACCGCTCCATTTGTTATTGTCCGTATAAATATTTCGATTGAATTGCGATGTTTGGAAACACATTTTTCATTCCATCCATTCTCATCTCATTCCATTTTATTTATTTCTTAAATATCATTTAGACATAAATACTTTCAAACCCATCCTCACAACTTTTTCTAACTAATCATTACAACTTTTCCAACTTTTCAAACAAAAAACAAAAATAATTCAACTTTTTCAAATCTTAAAACAAATATTATATTCAAAAAAATATTTTAATTTTATAATATTTTTAATTCAGCTTTTTCTCTCACTTTTTTCAAAACTTAATAAATACTTACTTCAAACTATCTCATTAATATTCACAAACCATCTTACTATTATTAACAAAAATTTTATCTCATCTCATTTCTCAAGTATCCAAATAAGTAATTTTCTGATAAGTAATAAATGTTATATGGTCTACTATTTCTTTCCTCATCATCAAGTTGAGACAAACTTGAAAGGATCTTACTCCATACACAACACTTATATGCAATGAGAGCAATAAAACAACGTCCAACGATAAACCGAAATAATAGTAAAACCCCAAATAAACAAAAAACTGAAAGTTGGAAAATGTACCTGGGTGGCTGTGAGGGAACTCAAGTGCCGATAGCTTCCTCGGCATCTTCTTTAGCCCAAATATTTACGATCGGAGCTATTCTATTCAGGAGCCTGACATTACTCACTCATTGAAAAAATAAATAAAGATGAAAGGCTTCTTTTGAGGATTCTGAATATCCCCTATTCTCTTAAAATGATTATGAATATTATTTATCGAGAAATGCTTCAAAACAATTTTACACTATATCTCACCTAATCAATATGTGATTGATTATTATTTTTATTCTTTTTAAATACACATATTTAAACATTAAAATATAAATACAAAAATGACAGATCACATATTGATTAGATAGAGGTGTGTCACGTAAAACTTTCCTATAGAATTTTTCTTATTTCTCATATGTAATCATCGTGAAAGTATTATTTTCCTCAACTGCCAGCGTGGATTTTCTTCTCTCTGCCCCAGTTTGGTTTCCCCCTAAATCTTTCCGCAAATCAACTAACTTGTCAAAATCCAAAGTTGCAGAAACTGAAAAATATGTATATCTGTCTGTGAAAAGCATTCCAGCAACCCTGACAAAGCAAAGGTGCTCATCTTTGTGATATAACATTCATAGGAAGCTGCTCTCCACTGCATTTTCAAGGCATGTCTAGCCAGATTCTCCTGTATTCCTTAAGCAATAGCTTCATCTATGGTACAGGGGAGAGTGCAACCAGACCTTCGGACTGGGGAAAGAAATCTGGTGTGCGGTGTAAGGCTTCGGTATAGATGAAATTGGGGGTCCACTGTCTTCTGTGTATTTCAAATGCATACACCACAAATTATACGACCAAAATAGTTAAGCGAAAGGGAAGATGAAGTAATAATTTTGGTGTCGTTTGAAATTCTAGTTTCATAAAATCATGAACACCAAGCAGACTGGGATCTTTATCACGCCATCACGAGTTAGATGCCCGGATTGCAATGTATACATGCATACACAATCCCTTCAACCAATGGTATCATTTGGGATTATAAGCACAGCCATTGCATCGGTTAATACCTAAAATTTGTCTAGCCGCTGGACTAAGTGGTGGGGGAAACAAACTCGTAACGAGTTCCTTCAAGTATAAAATGACTCACTGTACTGTTAAAGGTGGTAAAGTTTTTCCAAAGATCAGAGTAGCAAAAAATTAAGTTTATTTTCGTTACTAATAAAATAAAATTGTGTTTCACTCGTCATCTGTGCCTGAACCTTCTGAGCTCGAGCCTTCTTTATGGACGGTGCCATTGGCAGCAGCAGGGCCTTTCTTTTTAGCATCTTGTCCATCCACCTCGTCTTCACTGTACTCACTCTCGTAATCATCATATTCTTCTTCTTCATTCTCCTCTTCCTCTTCAACTCCATCCTCTGCGATCGGTCCCTCTTCTGCAACAAGGCCACCTCGGCTGCCAGCCCTTGTCCGTTTCAAAATCTTCAGTTTGAAATTCATCTTTCTGTCACAGCCTATCCATGTGTCACACAAGCAGTAACAAGTCAAATTGTAATTACCCTCTGCTGGGGCTTGGAACTTGCCCATCACAAGTCTAGACCCAGCCTTCACCTTCTCAACTGCCTCTCTTACTGCCACACCGGTCTCCTTTACACTTGCTCCTGATCCTTCCATTGAGTCCTCAATTGACTTTGAAGCGGCAGCTATAGCTGCAGCTTCATCCATAAAACTAACCTTCTGGGAAAACCACACGTTATTTGAAACAGGGTCTGCAAGCAAAAACCAGAAGTTCTCTTCCTTGTGAAATGGATAATTAGGGGCATGGGGAAGGGCACCTATAAGGCCGTTAGCACGTTTGAGTGTTACCCAAGCTTGGACCGTGACAATGTCACCCTCTTGTATACCATCTTCACCTTCAGTCTCACATGCGACTTCAATTGTTATAGAAGGCATCATTTCCAGCACCATCTCAACATCTTGTACACAGTCAGGCGAGAATCCAGCTATCTGAGCAAGCAGCTCAGCACGTTCGGGCAAACTCATGTCCCGAAGCTCCTGAAATGTTCTTACCTTCTGCAAATGAAGAATAAAAAAGCTTTTAAAATATATCCAGAGAAGATGAATATGGGGAGTGAGTCTTTTTCAGGGTGGGAGGGGGAAGGGGAAGCACTGGATGTATTCATCACTCAAACAAACAATATGTTAAATGCCCCATTTTGATCATTATCAGGATTCAATGTCATGCAAAATCCATTCCAAAACTTCATCAGATTTGTATTTTCAAACACTAATTAGATGGGTTTAGAAAACTTATAGGAGTTCAAATACAAGATAAGAAGAAAATATACAGATATACAAACTACAAGGTAAACAAGGGCAGCCATCAGATAAAGTTGTGGTTCCACCATCAAAAGCTACACAGGAGGCAGGTTAACTACTCTAACTCAACATGATACTAGAGAGGGATTTTATCTGCTTACTTTGCGTGCCATCTTTTTTGTAACAGCCTCACTGAAATGTGGCAGCTGCAGAAAGGGTGCAATGCCTTCAGCAGATCCACCAGTTGCCTTCTTTGCACTGAGAGGAACAGCCTGCATCATGCCAAACAATATAAGGAATCCTACTGTGAGCAATGAACTAGGAAAAGATATAAATAAGTGTTGCCCATTCATCAAAGGGAATCCATCATTTTTTGTTGCAAAGCACTTTTGTTTAGTCATTACGTTTGTTTTACTAATCAAACAAAGTTTAGTTATTAAATACTTGGGATGCACAAACCCCCTCAAACTACTACCCAATGTACAGTCACCATAAAAAACCATCACCTTCAGCAATCATTCCCCAAATCCCCCAAACTACCAAAAAATTTTCAAAGTAACCCTTTCTCCCTTTAAAATAAAACTCTTAAAAAGGACAAAATAACCTATTAAGTCAAAAAATATATTTTTTTAGAAATATTCTTTTAAGAATAAAAGAAGTAATTGCAATAAATATTTTTGAAATATTAAAATATTATTTACAAAAAAATTAAATATTATTATTATTATTATTATTTGTCTTTTAGATTTTTTTAATTTCTAATTTTTTTTTTTTTTTAATCAAGGATATTTATATCAAAGTTCTTAAGAAGTAGGTTACAATCTTTTTGTCAGTTGAGCGGGTGCCACTAAAATTGATAATTTGGGAGTAATAGCAGATTGGATGGTAGTTTGAGTGTTTGTGTATTTTCCTGAAAATGAAGGTATCCACGCAGCAACAAGCTTTAACAAACAATAATGAGATAAAAATATAACGGAACTTGCTGATATTTGAGTACCTGACTGGAAAATACGCAAGTACAGTCAAAAATTACAGGGAATGTAGACTAGGAACTCAGAAGGTATTATTTTCCACTCAATATATTATTGAAATTCTTCAAAACTAATTTGGAATAATACTGAGGAAATTAAGTGGGCTCTATAGCGGAAGAAACACCATCCATGCTTTGACAGAGAGAGATGCTGACAAGCTTTAAACATAAAAGAATCACTTTCGATGTATGGAGACGTAGTTTGTAAGGTGCCAGCTACTAGCTTCTAGATAATACACAAGCTAAGAAAGTCACATCCGATCCTCCCAAACATTCCATATAACTTTGGAATGTGTCAAAAAGATTAAAACAATGTCCTCAACACACATCTCACCTGAATGATGCATTGTGAAAGCTCGACTACACCAATTGCAGGCCTCAGCCATCCATGCCCCTGAGCAGTGCGTGGTATAACTGCCATCTGCAGAGAGAAGAAATTGACCATAGTCTAACTGTCACTTTATAGCAATGGAACATGAACTGTCAAAGACAAAAGTAGCATAACAAAGTAATCTGAATCTCAAATGAAGGATCCTATGCCAAACCTGTAAGAGTGTACTTGCAACCTTTGTCTATCATTAAAAACTGCATCTTCTAATTCAATCACTCATAGTTTTTCTCTGTTACATTTCTTATGTTTATATCTTAACATCCCTGCCTTGACTATAATATAATCTCCTTTAAATGTAAACGTTAACATATTTCAAATATGTCCATAATACTCCCATCTACGCTATAACACCAAACAGGTTAATCAATCTGAAGCCTAGCCTTACCTAGTAAGTAGCTAATGTGGGATTTAACACCCATAACTACTTTTATAACTTGCCAACTATATGTGGATTATCATACTGAAGGTGCTAGCCACATCTATGCTAGAAGTAGCTAATGTGGGATTTAACACCCATAACTACTTTTATAACTTGCCAACTGTATGTGGATTATTCATACTGCCGATGAGGGGCTGAGGTGTTACAAACTCCCCCCCCCCCCCCCCTTTTCCTTTTCTCTCCTCTCCTCTCTAAAATTCCCAACGTCCTCTTCGGGTCATGTCATGCAGTGGCCCAGTATCACATGACTTGCCTTACTAGGTACCTCTAATACCATATGTAATGTAATGACTTAAGGAAAGAGCTAGCAACATCTACATAATAATCCTAAAAAGGCATTTGAAGGTTCCCTAGAATCACTTGTAAAGCTATGTTTCACCTCGTATGGAGAAAATGTGGAATTTAGCACCGATGACTACCTTTATAATCTACCCACTACTGGGTTATCCATACCCCTAATGTGGGGCTGAGATGTTTCTTGCATTCACCATGGAAATGCTGCACCACTTATCTGATAGTCATTCCATGGCTATTTCTGTATTATAGCCTGCTTGGGAGCTAGGTGCAGTCATAGAAAAAAATAACAATAATAATAAAACAAAAAAAGAGAGAAAAAAAAAAAATGGAAGTTTAGGTGCAGCACCCACTCCCACCGAAAAACAATTCTGTCAGCAGCATGGCCTTCCCCCTTATAATCCAAAGCTAACCCCTTCCCCATTTTCTTCAATCTACACAAATTTTCCCCTCCCCATTTTCACACACCACAAAACGGGAGAGAGAGGTGGGGGGAAGCAATTGAGTGAGTGAGATGAGGAAGAAGAAAAAGAGTTTTAACTTTTAGTGAAGATTAACTTTTAGTAATTTTAAAAAATAAAAGTTGTGAATTAAGGAAAAACACCAATTAACAAAGAAAAAAAAAATCAACCGATGCCCAAGGTGTTAAAAATAAAATTGATGGAGAATAAGAAAATTGATGGTGAACAAGGTAAGAAAATGAACTCCAAAATGGGGTTAATTTTATTTTATTTTATTTTTTATTTTTTTTTATGAGTAATAAGTTATCTCATTGATATAAAGATAGGCAAAGCCTAGGTACACTGAAAGTATACATGTGACTATACCTATTTAAGAACCAGAAACAGTTACAAGGAAATCATGGAAGCTGGAGACCATTCAAATCTAATGAGATGACCCACAAAAAAAAAGTCTTCCAGAAAACTCCTAAACTCATTTAAAGAGCGTTCATTATCCTCGAAATGCCTCTCATTTCTTTCACACCATATACACCAAAAAATACATAAACGAAACATTTTCCACACGCTTGCAATCTGAGGTGTCCCAGTGATCCCTCTCCAGCTGGCCAACAGTTCAACCACTTTGCCTGGCATTACCCATGCTATTCCCAGTCTGCTGAAAAAGTAGTTCCAAATATCTTGAGTAAAATCACAATGTAAAAGTAGATGGTCCGCCATTTCACCACTATTTTTGCACAAACAGCACCAATTTGTGATTATAAGGCCACGTCGTCTAAGATTATCTATGTCAAAATCTTCCCTAGAGCTGCTGTCTAGGCAAAGAATGCAGCCTTGGTTGGTGCTTTACTCCTCTAGATGTTCTTCCAAGGGAAGTTGTGCCTTTGTTTTAAGGTAATAGAGTCATAAAAGGAGTGTACTGAGAACTTCCCTTTCCTAGAGGGTCTCCATTCCAGCAAGTCTTCTCTTGTGGCAGCAATATAAGTGTTGTACAGCAAGTTCAAAAACTCCACCCAAACAGTCACTTCCCAGTCATGGGCATCCCTAGTAAGGCTAATGTTCCACTCCTAAGAACCTTGATTGATTACCCCCAAATCAGCCACCATTGCTTCTTTTTCCCTTGCAATATTGAAAATTGTGTGATAAACTTCCTTCAAGGCCGTGTCTCCCACCCACACATCCTTCCAAAAGCTGATCCTACTACAATCCCCCACACACAATCGAGTATTACTAACAAAGGAGCACCAGCCTTTCCATACATACTTCCATAGCCCCACTCCATAAGCCCCCCTGCCCTCTTTAGAACACCACCAACCCCCCCCTCCCCCCCCGGCTCACTACCATATTTCGTTTCAATCACCCCTTTCCATAAGGCTCCCCTCTCATGGGGTTAAATTTACTTGCATAATATGGTGTGATTAGATGGATTTTTTATGAATTGTAGACATATATCTCAATAAATTTCCATTAAATGATTATTTTTAGTATGCATAAATTGTAGAGTTCTACTAATCGAATAATATGAATCAAATAGGCATTTTCAGAAGGAAATTTTGGTCAAACACTCTGCCCTATGGGATACTTAGGTTTAAGACCTTGTACATTTTTCTATGCAACCCTTGTGGAATGAGTATAGCAGAAAGAGGAACTTCCATTAACTTTTCCATCATATTTTAATTTTTTTTAAAATAAAATTGAAACATAACAGCATGTGATTTGGCCACATGTATTATGTTAACATTGGTAGACCAAAATTTTCTTTTAATTTTTTAGTTTTATATTTCAGTAAATAGCTATTAAATGGCAATTTTTAGTATGCATGAAATGATGTTTTTTTATTAATGTGATATATTGAAGCTAAACTAATATTTAGTACCCAGGAAAGGATAGTTTTATCATATGATAAACTGCAACCGAATGGATATTTTGATATGCATTAATTAAGTTTTAATTCATGACAAACTTGCAACCAAATTTGATACTTTATTATGAATGAGTTGACATGTTTTAATTAAATGTTTTAATTGTATGTATATATATATATATATTTTTTTTTTATAAGCAAAAATATATAAAACATGTTTTAATTACATGATAAGAGTCTATTTGTTAAATATGTTATATACATGTAAAATATATATATTTATGTTATGTTTATCTAACAAAATTGTGATCTGTTATGAAATGAAGGAATTTTTATGATGGCTTGACGCATGGCTCACAGTTCGAGATGACACAAATGTCATGAAATGAAAGGAAATAGTGGTGATAGTTGTAATACTCCATATTGAATGATGAGTGTAGCTGACGTATAAGATCCCATGTTACTTGGGAGGAAGAAATTCTTACTCTTTATAATGATTCTAATGGGACTCCAGTTGTACCATTGACTATGACGTATATATATGAATTAGGCCTCCTTTGGAGTGTTACAAATAGTATCGAAGCCTATCCCAACCAAAAGTGTGAGACTTGAGCTGTGTAACCTATGATGGAATAACTCGATGAAAACTTTAGAAATTTGATGGGGAGAGATTGTGATACCCTATACCATGTGATGAGTATAGATGGTATATGAGATCCCACATTACTTGGAACGAATACGTTTTTGCTTGTAATAATGATTCCAATATGACTCCAATTGTATTATCGACTAGTCCTTTTGAGTAGAGCCCAAATGTGGCATGGGCTTCCCTTGAGTGTTATGGACGATTATAGGATAGCACGACACAACTGCATAATATGGTGTGGGCTATCACCTAGGACTCCCTATTCAAATGTTCCAACCAAGAAGTAAAGATTGAGCAAATAGCATTTCCAATATGTTTCATCCATCTTTGTCTATGACCATGGGCTATGAACGACCTATGTGTTTCATCAAAATCAATGATTCAAGGGTTAAATTGTACTAATGTGGCTAAAAAAAGAACTATAATATTGCAAAATTAAGAAGAAATGATTGGTCTAAACAAAAAGATCTATGAGATATTTTGAGTAAGACGATATGATGCTTAACATGATATGTTTAAGAAAATTCATGTTAGAAAATGATTATATTTTTTGATTGGATAAAATGATTATGAAATAATGCTACCTATAAAAAAAAATGATTATGATGCAATTCTATTTTCTTGTAATGATAACTATGCTCCACTATTGCGTTTGAGTTTGTTATTATTTTTTTGATTGGCACCGTGTGTCTAGGAACAGTGTCCCGACAAATCCCGGGGTGCATAGGCCCCCGGTGCCTGTACTAAAAGAGTTTTATCTTCATGGATTAAAACAAGGCTCTTATCATTTGAATTCTCACTTTTTCTGTTTACTTAAAAGGGCCAAAGACTCATTTCCCATCTATACAATTTTTATTTTATAGAGGACGCTAACATAGAGGACAAGAAGCTAAAATAAAGTGTAGGCACATTCTTGAGGGTTTTTGTAGTAGGCTTTTGGATCCAACTAGATACAATTGCGTGATATATGATCTACCTATACAATCAAAGAAATATTTATTCCTCCATTTTTTTTATAAGTACATTAGTTGTTTCTTTACCAAGACAACAGTATCTTGCCATTTAAATTTATGCATGTACTAGAATTATGGTTATGAACTAGACCTGGCCTATACAGCAAGAATTGATCATGGGGCCTTAAGTTATGAAATCATGTTTATGTTACAGTGCTCTGGTGATATCGAGAGTGGATATGCTTCCAAACAAAATATATGTAGCAAATTCCATTGCTTATATTACTTTTAGGTAGAATAATAGCACCTTTTTGTTACTAAATATTGCTTTTACGAAGACTCTATAACTCTTCTATATAATTTCCATAACCCGACCCTCAACACCCTCCAAAAAAGAACCCACCGAACAAAGAAAAAATATATTAAAAATGACATTCTATATTTTGTTAAACCAAGTACAACTGGATAAACCTGCAGATTAGTTGTTAAAAATATAAACAATAAATGACAAGCCACTTTACATTCTGTTCTATTACGTTTTGAGAAACTATGGGATACTCCAACAAAAGACTGCAAGAAAATATTCAGAGTGCTTTTGAGAACTGAAATCTACATAATCGCCCTAAAAAACTCCATTGTTCACACATTTATTTTTCCATTATTCACACATTTATAGCTTAAACAGAACTTACATTTTGAGGGAAAAAATGAACTCCCCATCAATGAAAGAAAAAAAAGAACAACTTTGAGAACATGACACTTGACTTCCTTTTTTTCTGATAAGTATGAAACTTGACTTCCTTTCTACCTTAGACAACCAAATCAAACAAAGAAGCATTCCAACAGATTCAATCATTAACAGGTAACAGCCAGATATACGGGAGATATCAGTGTTAAATGCAATCAGCAGTACTTATAAAAGAATGCAATTAGCACTGCTCTTATAAATCTCGAAAAGTGTAACAGAGGAAATAGAAATAACCTTCATTAATTCTTCAAGAAGGCGAGGCGCAAGTTCTAGCACCCGTCTGAAATCACCTTGCAATGATGGAGGCAAGGTTGCTGATTCACGAGTTAATTGAGCCTGAATTAGCAATTCTGTCTGAATAGAAAAGAAAGAAGAAACAATCATATAAGAATTTCAAAAATCCATTAAAATACAACTTAATTGGTTAATACAGCAAAATCTTGACACAGAAAGTACCTTAACTAGTGATGGAAGCTGCTTCCAAAACTTTGCTTGCTCTTGCTTAATATTTTTAAGGTCCAGATTCAACTCACTCCTGACCAACATGAAAACCTTCTGGAGGGGCTCATCATCAGTCCTACGAACTGGAATTTCCATATATTCAGCAGCCTTTATAAATACATCCATGACTTTGCTGTGAAATAAACAGTTGATATTAGAATGACAGAAAACCAAAACAAAGATTACAGGTCAATATGCAGCAGATTCAGAAATATGTATGAATAAGAGGAAAGAAAAATACAGGGATCACCAATGCTTCCAATTAATCATTTTAGTGTCATATTGTGGTTGCTTAGAACATCAATGAGCCACTAAAACCCTTTGTACTAAGCATGTCAGTATTATGTACAAGGTAATGCCAATCAGAGTATACTTTTGGTTTAGTTGGAAGAAAGGTGTTATCTTCCAAATGTTAAGAAACATGAACTGTGTTTGTGCGTGCACGGGCATGTGGAGTATATGTTACTCACCACTCGCCCAATTCTTTTTTCTTTTTCTTTTTTGATGAAGATGAATCCCAGACCGTGCAAATGCAACATGTCTTTAACCCAGTTTTTTTTTTTTTGATAAATAAACAATTTTATTGATCAAAGAAAGGCAAAGCCTGAATTACAACTCTGATGCCCCACCTAAGTAGGCACATTAGAGGCAAGGAAATCTTGAAAGGCCAAACCATTAAAATCTATAGCTATGGCCCATCTACAAAGAGTTCTAAAAAATAAAAGTTTGAGCTCCTCCAGTGATCTTTCTTGGTCTTTGAAAATCCGCTCATTACGCTCCCTCCACAAACACCACATAATGCATATAGGGATCATCTTCCACATAGCTTTAATTTGTTGTCTGCCTCTTATGCTTGGCCAGCTAGCCAACATTGTCTCCACGGTTTTAGGCATCACCCAGGCCATCACCAATTAAGTGAAAACCTCATTCTATAGAAACCATGCTATTTCACAATGCAGTAGTAGATGATCAACCGACTCACCTCCTCCTTTACAAATGCAACACAAGTCTGTGATAATGATCCCTCTTTTCCTCAAGTTCTCAATGGTAAGGATCTTACCAAAGGAGGCTGTCCAAACAAAGAACGAGGCTTTGGTTGGTGCCTTGTGACTCCATATCTTCCTCCAAGGGAACTCGGTATGAAGCTTAGGTGTGAGGGCTTTATAGAAGGATCGAACGGAGAAAATAACTTTACTTGCTGGAATCCACCACATGGCATCCTCTTGCTGGCTGTTTAGTCTTATGGAGTAAATGAAACTGTAGAAATCTGCAATGCTACTTATCTCCCAGTCCTGTACTGCCCTACTGAAATTAATGATCCAAGTAATCCGTCCCCCCGATAATTCCATAACATTTGCCACTGAGACTTCCTTTTCACTTGCCAACTGGAAAAGGCTAGGATACAGATCTTTTAATGTGCTATCACCACAACATACGTCTCTCCAGAATTTTATCTTAGATCCTTCGCCCACCTGAAGCTTAACAAAGTGGTTAAACACCCCCCTGCCTCTTCTAATGTGTTTCCACAACCCTACTCCATAGGCCCCTCTAACTTCTCTAGTGCACCAACCACCCCATAAGCCATCATATTTCTTCTCAATTACCTGTCTTTAACCCAGTTAAACCCTGGACCCGTGTAATGCATCCCCATCACACAAAATAGGTAAATTATTGGATTTTCACGAATGGGATGTAGCGCCTAGAAATTGTTTGCGCCCAAGGGTCTGAACCTTAGACTTAAGAGGGAACATACCACCAATACCAAGGCCCCTAAGGGTTAAAAAAAATAGATGTTTATGCTTTAAAAAACTTACCCAGTTCTAGCATCCTACTGCAAGCATGCCTATATCTTTTACCTAATAATGTACAGGAAAATCATCTCCATATGCAGATAGCATTCATTCTGGCAGATGTAACCCAAATGGACTTCAACAGAAATAAATTTTAAGATTGTAAACAAAATAAATCAACTAACTATTGAAACATGTACCTCGGAGCCAAAGAAGGTTTCATCAAGTAATAATATGCTGACAGCGTTTGATGCATCACGTAATTTCCCGTATATTTGGAAGACCTCGAGAGATAAACAACAGCTATCACTAAAGGCAAAAGAATGCAGACACCAACAATCCAAAGTAGAAGTATTCCACCAGATGCCCCATCAATATCTAGCAAGAACTGAGGCAGAGCTATGCCCATTTGAAAACCCTGCTCCAACAAAAATTCACATATAGTTTTAAAACTTGACCACTTCTATTTTAGTACAATTAGACAAATAGTAAAGGGCAAAACATTAGAGCTGGATGGGGAAGATTCTCCAAGTTTTTCAGATTCACAATTGGAAGAGGTAATAGCATTTATTTTTGGCATGATGTTTGGTGTGGTAAAAGGACTCTAAAGCAGGCATTTCCCATGCCCTACCAAATTTCTTGTGACAAAGAGGCTGCCATGGCTGATTTAGTGGTATTATCTAATGGTGCTGTCCGTTGGAATGCAAGTTTCTCGAGAGCGGCTTAAGATTGGGAGTTGGATATGTTTGCTGATTTCTTTGACTCATTATATGCAATGTCAATGGGCAATGAGATGGAGGATAGGATGATTTGGTACCCTAGTGGAAATAAAAGATTCTCAGTGTGCTCCTTCTATATGGCTCTCTTAGGTTTTTCTAATGATCATAGTTTTCCTTGGACGGCTATTTGGAAGTGCAAGGTAACTTCTAAGATTGCTTTCTTTGTATGGACTGCATCTCTTGGGCGGATTCTCACTTCTGATAATTTGAGAAAACGTGGTCTCATCATCTTAGATTGGGGCCTTATGTGCAAGAAAGATGGAGAATCCGTGAATCATCTTTTGTTATATTGCGAGGTGGCCCAGTGTTTATTTAATGAGATCTTTAATCAAACCGGGGTGGCTTGGGTTATGCCTGGAAGGGTTAGGGATATTCTGAGGTGCTGGATTGGAATTAAGGGGAATGCCCACATTGCTGCAGTGTGGAGAACATTATGTGGTGCTTGTGGCTAGAGAGAAACAAGAGGTGCTTTGAAGACATGGAGCATTCTTTGGATGAACTGAAGTGACTTTTTTTACAATACTTTACTTTCTTGGGCTTCGGCCATTATTGTAATACAGACAATCTTCATGACTTGCTTGTATCTCTCACTAGCACTTAGATGTAATTAGGCATGTTTGTTGTATACTACCAGTGTACTTTGGCAATGCCTTTTTATATCAATAAGATTTTACTTTTACTTATAAAAGAAAGGGCAATCACATGCAATTCACAAAAAGGTAAAGATATTAATACCTGCCTACCATCCGGATGGCCATATTTCTCAAAATTCTCACGTGATATTGGATCTGTCAGAGCCTGATAAGCCTTTGATATAGACTCCACAAAATACTTGTGGGCCTCTGAAAAAAAACAAAAAACCAAAAAAATATAGTATTAGCATGCATGGGATTTGAACTGAGCCATCTTCTCAATGGAACAAATGTCTGAAAATATAAACCGAAGAACTAAAAATCCTTCAACCTGGATCTGGGTTTTTATCAGGATGGTATTGAATAGATAGTCTTCTATATGCTTTCTTTATTTCTGAATCGGAAGCTCCAGAGTCTAATCCAAGAATACTGAAAGGCTCAAAAACTTGAATCTGAGCACAAACTCCCCCCAAAAAAGAATTTCAAGGTGAGGTAACATTCAAGAATCAAAGCATGTGGCTACAAGATCCTATACAAAATTGACAATCATGAAAAATAGCAAGTAACTGAATAGATTATAACACTACACGGAAGTCGTACAGCCATGTTTTAAACTAATGCTCAGATTTTGAAAACTAATGCTCAAGTTTTAATTAAAATAATTACCTCGCGGCTCATATTTTTAATGTAATAAACCAGGATAATCATGACAACCCAAAGCAGTATCAGAGTCAAATTACTATAAGTCGAGAAGTTTGAAATCTGCAAGATAGCCAGTATCAACACGATGGTTAGATCAAATAATATGACCAGTCATGTGATAAAAAATTGAGGATACATCTAAGGGACGATGAGGCAACTCACACGCTTAAATATAGATTTGCGGTACTTCCCCGAACGAGAACATTCAGAGCAGTGGCAGTGTATACTCTTTGTTTTCTTTGAGGCAGCTCGGCATAACTTCATAATTGTATATGGCACCAATGGCAGGGCCATTATTGTCAGAATAAAAATTGGAAACAAAGCGCTATTCTCCTCTGAAGCAGCCATCGAGACCTTCTATCTAAAACAACTTGTATATAGTTGTTATGCCGGACCGAATGAATCTGGTTAAAAAAAGCCAGTCATTGATAGTCAAGGGGCTCTAACCATTACTTTCAATTAATGATAAATCTCTTCTACTTCCTGTCCTTTGACAAAGCTCAACAGTAGAATTTGTTGACCCGGATGAAGTTTAAAAACTCAGCTTTTCACCCAAAGAATCACACCAGCAAATACAAAATTCAAGGTGTTCCATTACAATTTACAACACTCGTTGTCCTCAGTATTAATATAAACCAAATAGCAGGCAAAATGTGCATAGTAGAATACCAATTTAAATTGCGTTTCCTTACCTCCACTCCCTGTAACAAAAGGCAAAATAAAACATAAAATTCAGGGCTTCCTTTGGATTTTCGTCAAATTTTCAGTAGCCAAAAGATATTTTGAGCAAACGAGTACCATTGTGAATCCATGGAAGACCCAACAAGAAAAAATGGTCGTCTTGATTCATCCTATCACAACAAACAAGCGAATCTCAGATCCCTCTCTACCATTTCCTCCATTTTCTCAGAAACCAAACACCAGGCAATGCACCGACCCCCCCCACCCCCCCAAAACGAAAAGTAACCCCACAACTAACAGATACCATAAGCTAGTTGATATACATTAGGCCTAAATACAAATAAGCCTTTTGAACAATCCCCAAATGATTCACATCCAGGAGCTACCGCGTAACCTCAATGAGCTATACGAGCTCATATACATAAACATATACATAAAAGAACCCTAATAAGACTAGCCAATTCCTCTTTTTCCAAGCAGAAACCCAACCTGTTCAATAGGTGATAAGGATTTGAAAACTTAGAGCTTGATCGCTGAGCTCAAAGTCGCCCTGGATTTAAAATCCTGTGCAACAAACAAGAAATTCAAGTATTAAACCAAAAAGGATCCAAGCAGGAATGAAACGCAAAAGACGGGGTAACAGAGATAATGGAAGTCTAATCCTATAAAATTTGGGATGGCCTAGCAAAGGGCTATAGAAGCAGTAGAGCAATAATAGAAAGGGATTAGATTAGGGTTAGATTTTGAGAGATTTCGGATTTAGAGAGTAAACCTGAGAGAAGATCGGAGGAGGAGTGGAACGCGAAGGGTGTCCGCAGACAGTTGCAGCAATGTTGTCGAGCTCGAAATCCTTCTGGTTTGACTGCTAAATCTCAAGCCGCCCTTACAAAAGAAAAAGTTAATTTGTAATCCTTCAACAGTAATAATTAGTATTTTCATTTTTTGTAATTATAATCAATATCTCACTACAGAGAATAGAGATAGGTACCACTAACTTAAATATATATTATCTAAAATTTCAATAACTTCAACTCAAAAGATCATCAAATTTTGTTTAATCTGTTTTTTTGTAGATGAGATGGAATTAAATGAGTTAAAAATTGAATAAGATATTATTAAAATATATTTTTTTAATATTCTTTTTATTTTTAAATTTAAAAAAGTTGAATTGTTTATTTTATTTTATATAGAAATTTAGAAAAATTGTAATGATTAAATAAAATGAATTGAGAGAAGTTTTAAAAACAAACAATACCTTCTATGAGAATACATACTATTAAATGGACATAAACTTGGACAATAAATAAAACATTCATAAGTAGGTATGAAACAATATTTTTATTTATGTTATATATTTATAATTAATATGCATACAACAAATATTTTTTAAAATATCAAAACAGGCATGGAATCAAGACATGATCTGAATTTCAAGAGATTTGTAAATTTTGAGAGAACATTTTAATAATGTTATTGTTATGGACGTGTTTCAACGCCACCAACTCACGATCACCTACAACTAAAGAATAAAACAGCTTTGGGGTTTGTGAGAATGCCTCTAATGCCTAAATCAACGTTCGAGTAAATTCTCTTACATATTAATGAATCAAATGCCTCTACATACCTGGGCTTTTTGTATATATAAGGCTTGTGATCAGTTTGTTGCTTATGAGATAATGGACTTATCTACTATTTGAAATTCAAGCTCGCGGATAAGGGATACATTTGATGTTTAAATCAAATGGTAACAACCCTTATCCCATATAGCTTTCAAATGATTACCTGTTGATATGGGGGATGTGTTGGATCCACAAATTGGGCCTCTGTGATTAATCCCTGTTCTTACTAATGCAGTAGGCTGAGTGCCTAGTTGATGGCCTAGATTGATTTGGGCCCTTACAAATATTTAATACTCTCCAGTTACCTCGCGAAGTCTCATTAAACGTAGTTTGATGTGACTTAAACCCAATTCGTCATTTCGTGAGTCGGTATCATGATATCATTTCTTGAATCGAGTCTAACAATCAGAACGCCGTTTCGTGAATAGAGTGAAATTGTCAGGGCATCGTTTCGTATTCGCGCCCTTTTATTTCTCAACTGTCGCTTCTATTTAAGGCTCTTGGACTCGCATTTTCACTCTTCCTTTTTCCTGAATCTTTTTCTCTCCTATTTTCAAACTTCTTGCCATTCTTAGGTTCTTGCTCTATTTTTTGATCTCTTATTAGTGTTGTTTCCTTTCTGCGAGCTCCCAATCTTCCCCAATAGCTTCTTCTTCTTTTTAGGGCAATGCCTTGGCTTCTTCTCAGGGTAATGATTCTTCACCAC
The DNA here is from genome assembly GCF_018687715.1 of Carya illinoinensis. NCBI lineage: Eukaryota > Viridiplantae > Streptophyta > Magnoliopsida > Fagales > Juglandaceae > Carya > Carya illinoinensis. The sequence continues at coordinate 39,903,402 of NC_056754.1, forward strand.
CCCACGATTCCTCCCACTGAGCAGTTGACACTCTGGCAAACTCTAGTGGGGGAGGAGGGAACGTTTTGCCTTCCATCTTTCTAGGCTATCGTTGGTCCTCTATTGTATCTCCTTGCGAACTTGAGAATGCCAGAAACAATTTCAACATCCCTGATTTTGCGATTCTAAAGGCACCTCTCAAAGGACAGCGGGCTATCGATGTAAGAGGTATGGTTGTTTCTGTGACCCTTTACCTGACAATGTTCACCATGGGGCTCTATCAACCCTTCGTACTGCCAGTTCACGACGTATTAGATGTCCTGGGACTTGCCTCAACCCAATTGGTTCCTAATGCTTGGAGAATTCTGATGGCTTGTTGCATTTTATGGCGATGGGTATTAGAGCCCATGAGCGATGAATAACCTGATTTAACAGCTTGTGAATTCTGATCACTTCACGGGTTTAGGCATTTGGAGGGTAAACTTTGCAGTTTTAGGTCCCATAGCAAACAGGTTGAATTGTAATGCAAGTATTCCCACGCCAAAGATTGGGCTAATAAGTTTTTCTTCATTTCTAGTACGTGTTAGGAATTTCCCACAGATGAAGCTCCCGATCGAGAGTTTCCCCTTAGAACTTGTTGGTCCCCTGTTCTCGATGAGGATGATTTTGAAGTGCTTCTTACCCCTCCTGAAGAGGCTCATGTGTAGTTGGTGAAGACTTGAGTTCAGAATAATCCCAAGTTGTGTTTTTTAGACTCTATTTTGACCCCCAGTAATATCGAGAGTTTGTGATGGTGCCTAGCCTGGCCCACATATTGGGTCATGAATTTTTAGGTGCCCCTTCACCAACGAGCGACTTGAAAAGGAAGTCCTGACCTAATGCTAGTGGAAAAAAAAGAAGAAGAATAAGAAGGCTCGCATTTCCTCTCGTTCGGATGAGCCTAGCTCAACGAAGCTTAGCTCCTCACCTCCTTTTTAGGTGAGCAGTGGTGTCAAGTCAATTCCTCCTTAGGTGCAGTTGAAAACTCATGAGCTTGAGCTTGATTCGATGAGATTTGGCTCCTCACCTTCTCCTCAGGCGAGCGGTGGTGCTAGGTTTGTTGCTCCTTAGGTGCAACCGAGTACTCATGAGGGACTGACTACCTTTGTGGCACCCCCGATTCTTTCCCTTGAAGATGTTATGGCCATGGCCGAGGAGGATCTTGAGATAGTGTTAGTCGCTGAGGTTGCTGCTGATGAGGCTGCTGCCAGAGTTGCTTCTAAAGGAATCTTAGCAAAATCACATGCTCTTTGCCTGCTTTGACTAGTGTCACATGTCATGAAGGTGATAAAGTTCATCTTGAGGAGGGTGAGGACATTACCCTCTTGAACCCCGATTTACTTGTTGGACCCTCGTCAGGGGAGCCAACTTTTCCTTCTTTTGATGCCCTTGTGGGGTCTCCTTGGCCCGAACATGTTGAAGAGACAGTAACAATATTTGATTCGCCCCTTGCTTCTATTGTTTCTGGTGGAGTTACTCCCGATTTGCCCTTTAACTTTCCAACTATATTTATGGCGTTGACTATTTTTGTGGCGAGTGGGAGTAAGGTATCGATTCCTTCATCACCTTTCAGGATCTCTCCTACCGAAGGTGATGGACCTTCTCAAGACAGGCGAGGAGGATTTTTTTAGTTGATCAATCCCCCCCTACGGGAGGTGATGATAAGGGTGCTTTCGGGTTCATGAGGAGAGGTGCCCGTGATCGTTCCTGTCTTTATTCCCTCTAAGTTAGCTGTGGAAAATCCTACCCAAGGAAGTTTTGCTAATGTTTCCTTTGGAGTTCCAGACCCACAAAGGTCCTCTAGTTCTTGCTTGACAAGCTCATCGCAAATCGGCTTTCATTACTATCTCCTCGCCTCCATATATTTTCACTATTGCTAACCTCGTGAGCACCGTTTCATATTCAGCTTCATTGTTAGTCATCTTGAAGTTTAATCGTATGGCGTGGTGTGATTTATTTTGTCATCCGACACCATATACACACCAACACCTCCTCTTACTCGACAAGATGACCCACCCACATATACTCGCCATGGTTTCTTCTCAGGTGACTTGGGGACCTCCACTTAGAAATTTGAACATTCTACTACAAAATTAGCCAGGATTTGCCCTTTCACGGCATTTTTGGGTACATAACAAATGTCATACTCATTGAGTTTAATGGACCATTTGACTAATCAACCAAAAGTATTGGGCTTCTGTAGTATCTTTTGTAGAGACAACGAAGTAACAACTCTTATCGGGTTAGGCCTAGAAGTAAGATCGTAATTGTCGAGCTACTATTACTATGGTGAAGACGACCAGCTCGATCTTTGGATATCTGGTTATAGCTCCTCTCAAGGCCATACTTACATAATATACTGGCTTTTGTTCCTTCCCCTCTTCTGTTACTAATGCCGCTAATACGGCGTCTAGGGTCATAGCTAGATATAGTGACATAGGTTCTCATTGTTTTGTTTGACTAAGCAATGGTAGGTGGGCCAGGTATTGTTTTAAATACTTAAATGCCTCTTTGCACTTGACATCCCAATCATGAGCTTTTAAGTACTTGAAAGAAAGGGAGACATTTGTTCATTGACTGGGACACAAACTTGTTGAGGGCCGCTATTCTCCCACCAACTTTTGTAACTCGTTTAAATTCGTTGGCAATTTCATCTCAATAATTGCCCACAGCTTCTTGAGATTGGCCTCAATACCTCTGGCCGACACATAAACCTAAAGAACTTCCCACCTGTACTTCGAAAGCACACTTGGTCGGGTTGAGTTTCATCCGATATTATCGCAAAACTTAAAAGGCTTCCCTAAGGTCTTCTATATGCTAGGTAAACTCCATGCTTTTTACTAGCAGATCATCGATGTACACCTCCATGTTCATCCTGATCTGATTCTTGAACATCTTGTTTACTAACCTCTGATATGTTGCCCAGCATTCTTCAAACCAAAGGGCATTGCTTTATAGCAATAAAGCCCTTTATTTGTTATAAAAGCGGTTTTCTCCTAGTCGGCTTCATTCATCTTGATTTGGTTATATCCTGAATAGGCATCCATAAAACTCAGCACTTCATGTCCTGCTATCGCATCCACTATCAAATTTATGTATGTGAGTGAAAAATTGTCCTTTGGGCAGGCTTTGTTGAGATCCATGAAATCTACTCATATTCACCACTTTCCATTGGATTTATTCAGCAACACTACATTTGACAACCATTTGGGGTAATGTGCTTCTCTAATGAATCCAACCGCCAATAACCTGTCTATTTCTTCTGCTATTGCTTCGCACTTCTCAGTACAGAAATTCCTCTTCTTTTGTTTGACTGGGCATACTTTTGGGTCTACACTCAACTTGTGCTCAATAACCCCCTCGCTTATTTCGAGCATATCCTTGTGACTCCATGTGAACACGTCTTTCTACTTTAGGAGGAGATTGGTCAATTGTTGCCTTTCTTCCTTCGTTAGCTTGATTCCTATTTTCACATAACCCTCTGGATGAATTGAATCAAAAGTGACCAGTTCCAGAGGTTCATCTGCTTCTCTCTATTTCAAGGTGTCTTCATCCCTTATTTCTACTTCAGTCATCAAAACTTGGGGTGGCGGTGGAAAGGCCACGTTTGCTACTTCTCTTTACTCTACTGCACTCACTTCTCTTTCTCCTTGCCTGAATTCTTGTACATAGCATTCTCTGGCCAAGACCTACTCGCTACGCACCCCACCCACTCTTGTCTTTGTTGGGAATTTCATCTTCAAATGGTGTATAGAGGTAATCGCCTTTAGCGCATTCAGTGTGGGCTGACTGATAATTGCATTGTATTTCGATCGACTTTTCACCACTAAGAACTCTGTCGACATGGGGATCCATGCCCACGGATACCAGCAATGCGATGGACCCCACAGGTTGTACTGTGTCCCTGGTGAACCCTTTTAATGTAGTCGATACAGGTCACAGTTGATCTACACTAATTCCCATATTGCTAAAAGCATCCCAAAAGATATTGTGGGAGACACCTATACCTAGAGTTGTTTGACAGGTCTCTCCACATTGTAAACTTCTTCATACCTTGCCCACCTTGCATATGCCTTTCTTCCTGAGGAAGTTGGACCACCTCCAACATAACTGCCAGCGATCGTGTGTATCTCTCCCAAGGGTGGGTTTCTCCGATGTATATCTGCCCTTGGTCTCTGATCTTGAGGTTCTTGCTACCTCATTCTTCTTCTTGAGGGTTCCCACAGACGATGCCAATTGGAACCAACGTGTTTCATCGCCACTGACTCATGATTACCTGCAACCAAAGAATAGGACTGATTGGGGGATTCATGAGAACGCCTCTAAAGCCTAAATTAGTGATTGAGTAAATTCTCTTGGATACTAAGGAATCAAATGCCTCTACATACCTGGGCTTTTTGTATATATAAGGCTTGTGATCAGTTCGTTGCTTATGAGATAATGAACTTATCTGCTATTTGGAATTCAAGCTCATGGATAAGGGATACATTTGAGGTTTAAATCAAATGATAATGGCCCTTATCTCATGTAGCTTTTTCAAATGGTTACTTGTCGGTATGGGGAATGGGCTAGATCGACGAATTGGGCTTCTGTGATTAGTCCTCGTTCTTACAAATTCAATGGGTCGAGTGCCTAGTCAATGGCCAGATTGATTCGGGCCCTTACAGATATTCAATTCTCTCCAGTTATCATAATTATATTTATTCCACCATTTTATTGAAACTAGATGAATGGTCTTGCAAGAAGTATCAATCACTTCATAATTTAATTTAATTTGCATTTTAGAAAAAATAAAAGGAAGTGAGATAATTTTTTGTTGTGGGAGGATAATCATTTTCAAAAGAAGAAATTTTAAAGCTTTACTATAATGGTGAAGAGACGAGAAAGTTTTATGTTCCCACCATCGAGAAAACACTTTAATTTATTTTGTTGAAAAAAGGTCTTCATCCATGCTTTCTGATCATCATTATAATCAAAATACTGTAAGTTGTAAGGTTGAGAAGATTTTCTTAGTAAATAAGGATTTTTATCCCACTGGGATGGAGTAAGCACCTGTCTAATAGTGATTCTATGGAAGGGAATAATTGGGCGTGCATAAGGAGTAGGATGGGTATGTAAATTGCATGGAATAACATAAAAATAATGATTGAATAAATTATCTACTAAAATGAATTTGAAAAAGTGCTGAGTCTTTTTAATGTCTCATTTGGTTATACAGATGAGATTAGATGAGATGAAAGTTAAAAATTGAATAAAATATTGTTAAAATATAATTTTTTAATATTATTTTTATTTTAAGATTTGAAAAAATGAAATCATTTATTGTATTTTATATAGAAGTTTGGAAAAATTATAATGATTAAATAAGTTGAAATGGAGGGTAATGCTAGTCAGAAGGAAAGATCATGACGAGGTTTAGTGAGACATAATTTATTTTATTTTATTTATGTAAAATGAACTTCGTTCACCATAAACGGGATATTACAACTTTAACCAGACATACAAAGTTCAAGCCAACTACAATCGATGATAGCTTCCTAGTATACAAATTCCTCTGTGACTGATATAGTCTTGTCCATACTGTAATTCTTACAAATCAAAAGTCTGAGAGACAGCATCACTTTATCTAACAGAGTGCACATAACTCCATGCTATATCTAAGACAGAGTAAAGGACATACTCTATGGATATAGTCCAAAAAGCAAGTGTTTTTTTTTTTTTTTTTTGTGATTTTTTATTATCCTCAACAAAGCCATAATAGAAATAAAAAGTGCATGGAAAAATAACGAATTACAGCTTAAAAAGCTATAGATCCGCATTTTCAACTTTGAAGCATCAAACAAAGCAGCAGAGCATGGTAGATAGTCAAGTCTAAAGAAGACAAAGTTGCTGGTCCCAAAATTGCCGCATGTGGTAGCAACAGAAACACCAGTGCGATGGTGCATGGATGTCACGCGAAAGTTTTGACCCGCTCGTGTGGCTTACACACCGCTTCTTTTGACTCGAATTTTCAGTTGTCTTATACATTGGCATCTTGGAAAACCTATTGTGGGGTGCGTGTCGGCCACTGGACTTCAGAAAATAATAGATCGGCTTCTTCCATGCTTTGAACAGAAAACACCTAAAACATATGGATAGAAAAATAAACCTATGCAAGTGGGAGAAGGGAGGGAGGGAGGCTTCTCCCTTGGTTCGATTTTCTGTGAAGGTTTCTAGAGAGAAGTTAGACTCTCTCTCTAAGGTTGTTAGGTTTCAGTTTGAAGTCCACACTAGAGAGGACCAAGTATCTACTGTAATGAGTGAGATATAATTTGAAGATTAGAATGAGAGACCACTTTTGAATAAGTGGATAATTTAGAATAAGAAATTGGAGAAGATAATGATGAAAAGTAATTATAAGAAGGTTACAACGGCCATGGCAGCAAGGATCCTAAAATTGTGTAGACTCTTGGAATAGTAGGATGAGAAGGAGAGAGTGGAGATGGTGGAGCATATAAAGATTTGGAATTTACTTAGGATTTGAAAGATGACATGGTTTTTTTCATAAAAAGTTTTGAGAGAGGAAATTGGAAAGATAATTAGATTCTCTCTTAATATGTTCAATATAAAAATAAAAAATAGTTTATATAGCTAGTCATCTACTAAATATTTATTTAGAAGTTAGATTTTTTGTGTCTTTATTTAAAATCTCTTTAACAAATTTGCAATCAATGCATAGTAAAAAAATTTAATTTAATAAATCATCTTGAGACCTAAAAATACATAATATGATAGTTAAAATTTTCTTTTTAATAGTAATGTAATTATTTTATACAAAATTCCAACATTCTAAATAAAATTGGAAGATTTGGTTAGGAAAAGAAGAAGATAATTTCTGCTCAAGAATTCCTCCGTAGATTAGAGACATTAGCCTAAAAAGATTTAAAGTTATGGATTATTCCTCACGTTCCAAAAAATCAAATTTATCAGCAATCTAGTATCACTTTTAAATTATCTTTTCTCATGAATTATTCAATTGAAACTATTAAAAAACTGTTAGTTTAAATAGTGATCCTGAATCATTACAATTATTAACTAAGAAGGCTATTAAGCAACAATTGAACAAAAATATTATTTTATTCTTATTGAATTAATAGCTATCAAGCCATTGACAATAAGTGGATTAAATGCTTCTCTATTACTATGTGTACGTGCTAGACACCATTATGAATTTTATGATTCATTACCTGATATGATAGAATTTATCCTATATCGGGATCTTATTTATTTTAATTGTTATCCTAATTATTCATTATCATTATTTGATGTCAATATTTGACATGATTTATCTACTAGTGGTTATCATATGATGAAACGATTACACCCTTTTAAGTGTTGTTTATCGCATTTATTATAAATTAATGAAAACAACATTAGATTACTAACCTTAAGTGTTATATATTATTATTAAGAAAATACTAGTATGTCCCTTGGTTTGTCTCCTCATTTTCACTACATATATTTAATTTTTAAAATTTTTTTTTACTTAATGATTAATGAAAAGACTTTTAGTATATTGATGTATTTTTTAAAAAAAATATTTAAATATATTAAAAAAATGTAAAAAAGAAAAGAATAAAAAAATGAGCAAGAAAATTTGTACTAGTGGGCACGCCCAGCTGTCAAAGCTGGGCGGCATACTAGCACTACCCTTGTTATTATTATTATTATTATCAAGTATGCCAAATTATAATCTACAAGGTCATAGACAAATTAACTGATCAAACTACTCTCCCTAATTATGGAAATTAGAAAATATAACTCTATCATCTAAAGTTGAAAATAATGTTATATCTAATCTTGATTATATGGATCAAAAGTTGAGTATATTAGTTAAAATATGTTTTCAACGTTTTAGAAGATCTTTTTCTCATATTACAAAGCCTTCATCCTCAAATTATCAATTACCCAGATCTGTATTTATTTCAATTTCTCGAAATTAATTCCAAAATTTAAATACTCAAATTCAAAGAATTATTCTAGGAAATGTTATTGACACACCATTTTATTCTGTCAATACAAATATACTTTCAACTTCTAACACTTATATTCCACAAAGGTAACCATCCTCTCCAACTTATACATAGATAGTTAGAGATGATTCTCAAATTTATATTATTTTAAAAGACAATTGTAAAACAGATATAAATTACCCTAGACAAGATTTTATGTTAGAAGACAATACTCAGAAAATTATCATTTCTAGCAACTATTTCTAAAATTGAAAGAAATTTTGTTCGAAAAAATAGTATGAATTTTAAATGAAATACAAGAAAATATACTCTTTTGAGTCTTTTTTAAATGGCTTGATATTTACAAATTGAATCAATTATCTACCATTAAAAGAATGAACAAGCAACGGAGTAAACGAGGCAATGATCAACTTGTCTTTGAAGATCTATCCAACCCTTTGAGACTATTAAATACAGTTAAAGGGGTACTCAATTTATGGCTTTAAATGCCAATTAAAAGACACAATTTAATTACAACTACAAAAAAAATATAGATAATATTATTCAACAAAATAAGTATACTAATTTAAATTTACAAACTATGGGTAAATAATTAAAAAGAATTGAGACTACTCTATGCTCAACTTTATAATTTCTTTTCCATCAAAAAATTAAAAACTTTAATCAAATAAACAAGAAATTAACACTTTAAAATGTCTAATCTTAAATTAGAAGTATTAAATAAACAAATATTACAAGAATTATATTACTAAAAAGGGATTAACATATTATAATACCTAATTAAGAAAAAAACTGACTTCTCATAAATTGTAATTCTAAACGAGGAGTCTCTAAGTTTCGCAAATATTATAAATAAAATAGATTTTAAAGAATGATATATTGAAATAACAATCTTGATTAATCAAGAATATTCATTTATAACAATCGAATTATTAGATGCTACAGCAGACTTAAATTATATTAAAGAAATATTAATATATGGCCTATAAGTATTTTGAAAAAAAAAAGAGAGAGAATTGTCACATGCTAATTGCAAAAAATTAAACATAAATTATAAATTATTAAATGTAAATATTTGTAATAATGAGATTTAATTTAAATTTACATTTATTTTGGTTATAAATATTAAATTACAAATAATAAAACAAAAGTTATTCTATGAAATTCTTTTCTTGCTTTATTATATCACTTTTTATCAGATGAAAGGATGACTACTGACATATTAGGACAAAAAATTCAATTCAAGTTTTTATTTGCACCCTTTTCAAACGAAATAAATCATTAAAGAGATATTTCATTAAGTAAAGAAATTAATTATTTAGCATTGTTTGGTAAGTGAGATAAAAATTTTGAGTTTAAGATAAAATATTAAAATATTATATTTTAATATTATTATTGTTTTGGGATTTGAAAAAGTTAAGAAAAAGTTAAATTATTTATTATATTTTGTATGGGGATTTGAGAAAGTTGTAATGATGAGATGAGAATTTTGAGTTTGAAATGAAAATTTTTATCTACCAAACGGAACCAAATTAACCTAAAAAATTAAGCTTTCTCAAACAAGAATTAAAATACAAAACATAAACCTTTTCAGGGATAGTTTAAGTTAAATACAAATGGCAGTAGCTTTGGGAATCCTATGCTTTCTGGGGTGGGTGGCATTATCAGAGATACTCACGACAATTTAATTCATGCTTTTGCCTCTTCTCGAGACGCTGATTCAAATAATAAAGCTGAGTTATTAGCTTTGTTGTATGGCCTTAAAGCTTGCAAAACACTGAGGATTGGTTATTTGGAAATTGAACTTGACTCGCAAGTGGTGGATTCCTTGGGGAAGCATCGGAGATGTTGGGTTTGGTATCTTGAGGACTTTTGAGAGTAGATTCTTGAACTCATGGATTCTCTGGTTTATTCTGTGTGTCATGCTTAAGAGAGGGTAATAAAGTTGCTGATTGGCTTGCAAAGTATGGTGCGCTTGGTCATCACATGGAGCAACAAGTGATTGGGGAAGTGTTGAGCCTGCTGAGAGATTTAATCCGCTTGGATAAGCTGGGTTTTCATTCTATACGTTACTGCTAATTTAATTTGCTTTTCGTTGCTATTATACTACTTTTGTTGCTTATGGTTTTTGTTTGATTTTGTTTTGTTCTATTTTTTATGTGGGCTAACCTTGTTTTTGCAAGTTGTTTGTGTTTTCTTTGGCTTTCATTGTAGTGTTTCTTTTGGTTTATTCTGGATTATTTTGTATTGTGGCTTTACGATTCTAATATTTTGATGTATGGGTTTGGGTCATATTGTTTATTTGTAAATCCCAGGTATCCAGTTTGTAAAGACGGTTTTCCTATGCCAAAAGTGAGGGCTATCGATAAAATTGGAGTACCGTCATTTTCTTTAAAAAAAAGTACAAAAAGTTGATGAGCAGTTACTCGATCCATTATTAGTACAAAAATTACTAATTTTAAGATAATATATATATATATATTCTAGTTTATCAAATGCTTTTTGAAATAGAAAGATCATGTGGTTGAATTATCTAATGAGAAAGAGTTTTTGGAAAAGAACATTCTTATTAAAGCCAAACCTTGAATAATGAGTTAGAATATTATAAAAAAGCATATTGATGACTTGTTAGAAAAATGATTGATTAGAAAAGTAACTCGCTATGGAGTTTTATTGTCTTCTATATTGATTTATTGAGTATTGTAAAAAAGAAATAAATGACTTATAATCCAATTCCTAATTAAAATGAGTTATTATCACTATTATATAATACCACTATATATTTTAAAATTTGATACCAGAAGTGGGTTTTGGCAAATATAAATCAATAAAGAAAGTTCATTATAAAACTGTTTTTACAGTCTCACATGGCTATTATGAATGAAATGTGATGCATTTCTAACTAAGAAAATATTCATAGTGAATTTCTAGAATATTATCTCACACATCGTTGTTACGAGGAAGAGCCCTAAATGAGATATTCACCCACTTTACCCATTTTTCAATCATTTATGTAGGTAGTGTATTAATTTTTTTTTATCTATAGAAAAACATTATAAATATTTAAATAACTCCGTTCAAGTAATTAAGCAAAAAGGATTACTTGTTAATTTCAATTAATTCTGTTCTTATGATTGCTCTAATATAAGCACTAAAACGAAATATTTTGATACTGGTACATACTAGTGTACCACTTCAAGATAATCGTGTATATATATATATATATAAAAGCGAGTTTAGAATCTATGATGTAGAAATTCATGTGATGACTTGGACCAAAATGTCTATCTACAAATCTCATGTTGGACTAAAATACCTTTGCTACATATGGTGATCTAACCAAAGTGCCCCTACAAGAGACCTGGGTGAGGCTAAAATGGCCCTACCACAAATCCAAACCTAACTAAAATACCCCTACAAAAAATCAAATTAGAAAGAAACAATCCTGATCAAAATCAAACCAGCCAACAACCAAAAATATCTAGAACCAGTTTTATCTTCATCTTTTCTCGCACTCCCCACTCTCCATCTACCCTCTTCTCGTTCTTGTTCTTCAATCTTCTGCCATTTCTCTTCTCCTTCTACTTTATACTTCTTTTTCTTTAGAAAAATTGCAGAGCCATGTTTATTCACTAACATGACTACGCAACACATGAGAGAGATGGATGACTACGTAGAAGTGATTGGATCCAACCATGGTGTAACTTGTAGTAAAAATAACTAGAAATATCTTCACTTTTACATTAGAGACCCACAACGCAACTCGTGGTGAAAATAACCAGAAATATATTAACTTTCACACCAAAGACTCACGTCGTGTTGTTGTGGGTTAGAGACGGAGATTTCTAGTAGGTATTTGTGTTGTCAACTTGATGGTTATGAGATAGCGATTTCTAGTGGGAATTTCTGCAATGGACTTGATCAGATGCTATTGGCGATTTGGTATGCTTTACATACTTGAGAGCCAAGCTCCCATGTAATCTGACCAGTTTGATTGAGGTCAGATACTTATGGAGATCATGCATGATTCCAAAGCACATAATGTGAGCAAAGGGCTCACCCAACAGGTCATTGATGTTGTTGCTAGCCCCTAGCGGCGAGCACTTTTGAATTTTGCACACCTAGGGATGAGTGATTTTGCAAACAACACCTTATTTATTTCTTTGCATGGTTTCCCTTGGGAGGAACACTTCCTGCGGTGAGCTCTTTTGGCCGCCATTCGAGATCACTTGTTGCTTGCCTTGGTGAGCATTTTTTACTTTTGTGTGCTTCGGGAAGAGTACTTTTGTGAACATCACTTGTGTTTCAATGCTTGCCTCTTGGAGGAACACTTCTAGGGGTGAGCTCTTTTGGCTTCCATTTGAGAGGAGCACTTGGCAAGCACTTTTGGCTTTTGTGTGCTCTGGGATGAGCACTTCTTTAGTATTGTCACTCGCCTGAGGTTCAAGTGCTTCACTCGCCTTCTTGGATGTGTGGACTATTGCTCACATCCTAGCATAGTGCTTGCTTCTGAGTGCGAGATGTTGTTGCTCACCCTTCGTGAAGAGTTCTTTGCTTGCCAAATGGCGAGCAACAACCTAAGGGTACGAAAAATTTTTCTCTATTAGGTGCGAGCACTTTTACTTAGGTCAAACACCATATTTTATAAGGGAATATGAAATATCTTCACTTTCACATTAGATATCCACGATGTTGTCATTGTCATGGGTTTGAAATGGAGATTTCTAGTGGGTTTTATGCCATCAACTTGTTGGTTTTAAAATGAGATTTTTTTTTGTGGGTATGTATATCGTCGGCTTGAAGGTTCTTAGATGGAGATTTCTAGTGGGATATGATACTCTGATAAGATATGATAAGATGAAGATGTTCAATAATATATACCTGGTATACTATATATCCTTATTCTATTTTGTTCCAAATTGTAGTTTGGTCTGCCCAATTTCAAAGTATATTTCATTCTAAATTGATTTAATGATAGTTTTTAATTTCTTTGAGTTTGGTTGGCATTTTATAAATTTTAAATCTTAATGGCATTTATGTAATTCTAAAATCTAAAAGGCATTTACATAATTTAAATTCTTTCTTAAATAAGTCATTCATTCTCTCTCTCTCTCTCTCTCTCTCTCTCTCTCTCTCTCTCTCTCTCTCTCTTAAAAAAAGTTATTATTTTAAATAATTTTTTACTCTATGTTTTTTGTATACCAATTCAATTTTGTAATCTTTTTAATAATCTTGTGACACCAATATCTCTACTTTGTTTTTTTAATGTTTTCAACATATATTCATTTTAGAAATCTTCAACTTTTCCATTTATATATATATGATAATTAACAAAAGAAATATATGTATATATATAGTTAATTTTGAAATAGTACATCAGATGTATTAGTACTGAAATATTCCATTCCAATACTTAAACCAGAATGGTCACTGAAATGAATTTAAAACATTGCTTGATCGGATATTGTTGGCAATATAGTATGCTTTACATGCTCGCGAGCTCCCATGTAATCTAAATGAGATCGGGCACAATACTCGGGCATGTAATGTGAGCAAAGTGCTTGCCCAACAGGTATGAGATGTTGTTGCTCGTTTTGGGCAACGGGTACTTTTGACTTTTGCACAACTCAAGATGAACACTTTAGTAAACATCACCATGCTCGCCCATAGGAGGAGCGCTTCTCGAGGCAATATCTTTTGGTCGCCATTCAAGATAAGTATTGTTTGCTTGTCTCGTCAGGACACTCTTTTGTTTGAGTGGAAGATGTTGTAGCTCGCTCTGATGGGACACTCTTTACTCGACTCGAGTGCAAGATCTGGTTTCTCACCCTGGTGTGCGAGCTGCTGTTACTCTCCATGGTAGGTTTAAGCACTTTTGCTAGATGAGATCGGATAGTTTTGCTTGCTTTTCAAGTTGCAAGTAGTTTTTACTTGTCTCGGGGTATGAGCAATCCTTTTAATGCTGTCACTTGCCCTTTTGGATGCGAGAACTTTAGCTCACATCCAAGCAAAGTGCTCGTTGTTGTTGCTTGCCCTTTGTGAGAAGCACTCTGCTTATGGGTGTGAACACTTTCGCTCATTAAAGTGCAAGCATTGTTACTCTTCAAGGGGGCAAGCTTTGTTGCTCAGTTAGGGTTTGAGATCTTGTTGGTTGCCCAGTTGTGACGCCCCCAAATCTCCACGTATGGACACGGGGAAATCGAGACGTCCGAGTGGTGACCCGTGACATCACGGGTGGTGACATCACCGGTCACCACCCTATCGCCAAGTGCCAAGTGTGTGTATAAGCAACAAATGTGCACAATTAAACACGCAGCGGATAGCAAAGTTATAACTAAGTACCAGAATTTTTCATTGTTTAATACAAAACTGTTCAAAACATACATAATAAAATATTACAAACTACAAATATTGTTCAAACCAACAACAAAGCTTAAACTTCAACTCAATACTCAGGCGGAGCCGCATCCTTAGGCTCAGCCTCCTCCTTCTCCTCAATTTCTGCATTAAAATCTACGGTACCAAAAATGGTGCCGCAGGTAAGTAAGATCCAAACGTCACTAGATAAAAAATATATTAAAACTCAAACAATATGCATAAAAGAAAGCCAATGCACATGACCCGTAAAACCATATTTTTTTTCCACACACGCCAAAAATCCATTTGGCCTAAAAACAAATCATTAAAATCATTTCTCGCCATTATCCTAAATAATGGCCAAAAACATAAACCACCATTTTCTCAGAAAATGGATCACATAGCCTCAAAATAAATCTCGCCATTTTCCCAGAAAATGACTCGTAACCAAAACCATAAAAACTATCCAATTATGCATGCACCATGATCTCCCCTAGGGATCATTCGCACACTCTGACTCTGTGCCACACCGCAGGTAACGTCTACGCATGTGACACCTAAACGAGCGATGCCCAGTACTCGCGCCCAGCATGTCTCTGGCCAGCCCATCTTCTAGTCCCCGCCACTCTAGGGACCACGGAGTTGACACAATAGCGTTACCATATCGTGCGATCCGGTCGTCGCCCTGCGACAACCTAGGGGATATCACTCAGTATTATCCACTCCCGAGTGACCAGAGGAGCTCCATCGAGATAATAACCCATCCCGACTTGGGGTCGTGATATGCAAGCGCCCGAAAATCTATTTACGCCAACAAAACATAATTTTTCACAATTAAACAAAAAGCACATGAATGCAATATGTAACGCACGCCTCAAGGCACAAATAACCAACCAAATCAAGCAACTCCGTCCTCAATCTATTCGACCCCCGAACTCCTCGGACTCAATTTGGAATCAGTCAACCAACAGCAAATAATTTATTGAAGGAGCAAAATATATTTAAATATAAAAGTAGAGTTTGGAAAATACTTACAGCGCTATACGGTATTTTTTGAAAGCTTGCGGTGTTGCAAACGGCGGAGAAAAAGCAACGTAACAGTGTATTTTACACTGTGGTCGTGGGTAATAAATTACCAACTTTCGAACGGGGACAAACCAAGACACAAAATTGATAGGGAATGGTATTGAGATGTTTATGAAGCTAAAGGAAGTAAGGTTTGGCTGTGGGTGGTGGTGGAAATGGCGGTGGAAGGCCAAAAATGGGCTGAACGGAGATGAGCTCGTGGGAGCTGCTCCGGCAACAGATCGAGGCCGAAATCAGGTGGGTTAGGTCTGCAAGAGGTAGAGGAAGAAGTTGTGAAGAGATGGTGGCCGGAGGTGGAACGACGAGACTGGAATCGGCAAGAATCCGTGTAGCTTAGAAGGGGCGTAGGGGGCTAACGGCTGGCCGAATGGGGCTGGGATTCGGTAGGGTGGTGAGCCAGCCGGTGGGGAACTTTTTTGGGTGGGCGGTGCCGGTCACATCGCTGGCGAGCGGCGGGTATGGGTTGGTCAACGGCGGTGATGGAAATGGAAGGGAGAAGAGAGCTGCGCGGGGAGAGAGAAACCAGGGAAGAAAAGAAGAAGAAAAAGAAAGAAAGGAAAGAAAAGAAGAAAAAGAAAAAGGAAAAAGGGAAAAAGAAAGAAGAGAAAAGAAAAGAAATGAGGTTCAATCTTCACTCCGGAAACCAAAAACTGATCCACTGAAAATGATTTTAAAAATATAAAACGACTAAAACAAATTAAACACAACATCAAATAAATTAAAACCAATTTAAAATACAATAATTTAAAATAAAAGAACTATTATATTAATTAAATTAAAAATAACCATTCAGTGAAAATACATTTAAAAACGGGTCATCACATCCTCCCCCCTTTAAAACAAATTTCGTCCTCGAAATTTGCAAGATCAACCATCAACGCCAAAAAGATACAAGATACAACTCCGAACATATTTGAGAGATACATATCATCAACAACTCCCAACAAATTTCAACTTTGGTAACCTAATAGCCACTTCCAAAGTTGACCATCAATAAACGAAATTTGCACGACCAAATGATTAATCTCCCATTAAAACTTCGAATCACTACTAATTCCTCAAAATCAATACAAAATTTGAATTTCTAAGAATCTCCAAAAATATGCTTTCGCACGCATTCTGATAACTCACCAAAATACATAAAGGTTATATCCTCATAAATTAACATCATCAAATGCAAGCTTAATCCACACCTAATCACAAGAAAACCTTTACCACATTTCTATAAAAAATAATATACCTCCAAAACCCACAAATCTCCACTCATTCCTCAGTTGGTCATCGCTGCTTTAATAAAAAATCAACATTTCGCAAAAAAATACGTCCATGATTGTTGCAGAAATCAATACCCATCAACCTCAACATCCCAAAATGAAAACAAGCATCATCCTTTCAAAATAAAACTACCACATCTCAGGTAAGGAACATAACCTAAAAGGCTCGAATCTATATCGACCAACCCACAAGAGCGACTATGAACTTTTACCTGACAATCTATATTTAAAAGCTCATCATCTAAATTCTGAATATCATATAACCTGACAATGACTAATCTTAATACGAACTACCATAAAACTCACCAAAACATTATTGAAACCTTCTTGGTAACTTGCCCACTTATATCTACTTCCATAAGCTAGTATTTATATGACTAGTTTCTTCAATTACACATCCCCATTAAATCTCAAGGCAGGCCATACTACTCAAATCTTCAATCCTTCAAAATTATTCCACATCACTCTTGGATCCTAAAGCCATATTACCTTCTAAATCTATTTATGTTATCCACCGTTGATGCCTAAGTTCCAACCTCCAAGATTTCATCATACATCACACATGGTGACCCAACAAATACTCTTCAAACTAAATAATAATGTCTATAATTCTTCCGACTGGACACTTAGTCTCTAAGACACAATATAGCTCCCGAATTTAAATTCCTAAGTGAACTCAAGTCATGATTAATTCCTGCGAATAACCACAACAATCATCGCCTACCATCATTCTATTGCGTAACCCACTTCGACTGTACACTTCGATCATCTTACCAAACTCACAGCCAAAACCAATAATCATCCGACGTACAAGTGATCCACTACTACCATTTCCATAATCTAGACTTATATCCTCAAATCAACAAAAATCATTCCGGAATCTGCTTAACTTATATCCTTAAATATGCCAAAATCCATTCCTAAAAGTCGGCCGAACATATAGCCCCAAACCCAAAAAATACTAAAATACCAACACTCAAATTAACATACTCATTTAATACCAACACATAAACTACCATCTCCAACACCCCGGATGGACCTATATTTTTAGGATCGACAAAATTATTTCCTAACCTACACCACCTTAGTCCTGAAACCTGAAAAGAATCATTTCCTAAAATTTACCAACCCTATAACCCCCAACTCGAGAATAAGCATCTTCTAAACCATAAATTTCTAAAACTTAAAAAAAAAAAAAAAAAAACAACCCTTTTCATGAGTCAGCAAAATCATTACCTTCGAGTCTCATAGAGAAAATCTCTTCTTAAAAATCTACACATCGATTACTTAAATTAGATGAATTGATGTCTTAATGGCTGTAGACAAATTAACTCACAAAATGTCATCAATTTGCTTTAGGCAAAATTTGAAAGTTCCAATTTAATCGTCTCCTCAAATGTTCGTTGAGCCTATCATCTCAGGTTCCATAAACTCATTCCGTAAATCCTATAGAATTTTAACTTTAGATTCTTTGCGCTCTTATTAGTTGTTACCTCCGTTCATTCATGGCTCATGCCTTCGTCCTTATGGATTTAACTAAACCACGACATTTCCCTGCCCAAGCTTAATCAGTAAATAGCCATCTAACCCAAGTACGCGCACTCTATCGAGGACCATCATTGTACTCTAAAAGGTTTGAAACCTTAGAAAATACGCCCCTCAAAAATTTCCATATCAAAACTTAACTCTGATCACCCCTATGGTAATGATTACAGAGTAATCAAACTCTAAGATAGATCGAGTTAGCATACCAAGTCCGCGTATCTAAAACTCAAGTCTTACTATAAAGCAGTTCATCAAGTCATTCTAAACCTTTGATCATCTAAAGATCATTCTCTGAAATCAACAAGATTGAAGACTTTAGATCCGATAATAAAACAATCGCCTCCTAAAACTTTCAAAATCTAAAACATTAATTGATAAAAAATCATTTCCTAGAGTCCACAAAACCTTAAACCTTAAATGAAACTCTCATCAATTTATTCTTGATGTTAGTTGAACTTACAATCTCCTACTCTAAAAACTCATTACATAAATTTTACAAAACCTAAGATCTCAATCATTTTAGGCGACTTAAAGCTAATTCCCCCCTCCTATTATGACTTGAGTTCCTACTCCACAAAGATCGCCTAAACCATATCATTCCCTTCAAGTCTCGTTATTATAACAACAAACCACATCGATAAATATTTCAGCCTATTATGCTAAATATTCATACCTAACAGTATTGTCGATCGTACCATCTTCCTGCCATAACACAGCCTTTGACCCCCTTTAAAAAAAAAAAAAAACATAAAACTGAAAACCAAAACCAAACCACATAACAAGAAACAAAAGAAACCAGTATGCAATGACATAACTAAATAAATATATACAAGCAAACAAGCTCAAATAAATTCAAAACAAATCAAATAGCAACTATACTTAAAATAAATTTAAAACACAACTTTAAAAACATTCTGGTACTACCTAAGGGACATGTGGTTTTACCCAGTGCCAAACCGCTTTGATACCACCTGTGATGCCCCCAAATCCTCACGTACGGACACGGAAAAATTGAGACGTCCGGATGGTGACATCACGGATCACCACCCTATCACCAAGTACCAAGTATGTGTATAAGCAACAAATGTGCACGATGAAATACGCAGCGGATAGCAAAGTCATAACTAAGTACCAGAACTTTTCATTGTTTAATACAAGACTGTTCAAAATATACATAATAAAATATTACAAATTACAAATATTGTTCAAACCAACAACAAAGCTTAAACTTTAACTCAATACTCTGGCGGAGCCACATCCTCGGGCTCAGCCTCTTCCTCCTTCTCGATTTCTGTATCAAAATCTACGGTACTAAAAATGGTGCCGTAGTAAATAAGATCCAAACGCCATTAGATAAAAGCATATTAAAACTCAAACAATATGCATAAAAGAAAGCCAATGCACATGACCCGTAAAACCATATTTTTTTTCCACGCACGCCAAAAACCCATTTGGCCTAAAAACAAATTATTAAAACCATTCCTCACCATTATCCCAGATAATGGCCCAAAACAAAAACCACCATTTTCCTAGAAAATGGATCACATAGCCTCAAAACAAACCTCGCAATTTTCCCAGAAAATGGCTCGTAACCAAAACCATAAAAACAATCCAATTATGCATGCACCATGATCTTCCCTAGGGATCATCCGCACACTCTGGGTCTGTGCCACACCGCAGGTAACATCTACACGTGTGACACCTAAATGAGCGATGCCCAGTACTCACACCCAGCGTGTCCCTGGCCAGGCCATCCTCTAATCCCCGCCACTCTAGGGACCACTGAGTCGACACGATAGCGTTACCGTATTGTGCGATCCGGTAGTCACCCTGCGATAACCCAGGGGATGTCACTCAGTATTATCCACTCCCGAGTGACCAGAGGAGCTCCACTGAGATAATAACCCATCCTGGCTTGGGATCGTGATATGCACACACCTGAAAATCCATTTACGCCAACAAAACATAATTTTTCACAATTAAACAAAAAGCACATGAATGTAATATGTAACGCATGCCTCAAGGCACAAATAACCAACCAAATCAAGTAACTCCGTCCTCAATCTATCCGACTCCCGAACTGCTCGGACTCAGTCTAGAATCAGCCAACCAACAGCAAATAATTTATTGAAGGAGTAAAATATATTTAAATCTAAAAGTAGAGTTTGAAAAATACTTATAGCGCTATACGGTATTTTTTGAAAGCTCGCGACGTTGCAAATGGCGGATAAAAAGCAACGTAACAGTGTATTTTACACTGTGACCGTGGGTAATAAATTATCCACTTTCGAACGGGGACAAACCAAGATATGAAATTGATAGGGAATGGTCTTGAGATGTTTATGAAGTTAAAGGAAGTGAGGTTTGGCCTTGGGTGGTGGTGGAAATGGCGGTAGAAGGCCAAAAATGGGTTGAACGGAGATGAGCTCATGGGAGTTGCTTCGACAAAACCCATCTCACCTCAACCAACAAATCTGATTGATCTTTATTCAGCCACCATCTTTGTCAGACAACACGCATCGTGCTTCTCTCAAATATTTTTACCGAAAAGTGAAAACAAGTGAAAAAGGCTGAAGGGGACTGGGGTTTGGGGGGAGAAATAAGTTTGAAGGGGGATTGGCATGGGGGAGAAAGTGAAGAAAAAACTTTCTTCAATTGATTTCATTCTCGTATATACAGCGTTGCTTTAGTGAAAAAACCTAAATAAAATTATTCACGTGGTCGTGGGGCACTGGAGGATTGAACTTCGTAATGGAGATTGATTAAAACCACAACAACCATTAGGCTAATCAAGCCTCAAGTATTTATGTTGTAATGTTAAATATATTAAATATATCTACTGGAGTTAGAGTTGGTAGTCGCCTAGTTCAACTCTTAACTCCAACTCCAACTTCTGAATTTTTCAACTCCATCAAAGTCGGAATCGAAGTGGGTGTTGGTCGGAGTCAAAGTCGCCAAAGTCTTTGCTCACCCCTATGTGAGCCGATCACATGCTTGGGCCACGAACTTCCACGTGATCTAAGCAGTTTGTGTTACTGTTTACATGCTCTGGAGCTCCCATGTGTTTTGACCTGTTTGATCATATGTGGAATCACATGCTTGGGATCTAAGCTCCCAAGTGATCCCACCAATTTGCATTATAGTGCACTTCTCCAAACTCTCCCTCTATAGATTCAGTATTGGTGTCGTGGTGGATAGCAATTCTTCCACGGGATTTTCAAAATCTCTCTTCAAATTTGAAGTACTGTGTAGGGAGAATTGGGCAGGTTCCCTCCTACTAGTGTATGTATATATAATATATAAGTATACAATAACAATAAATCATCTTCCATTAACTTAGAAAAATAAAAATCATCAAATAAACTAAAAATGAATAATTCATACCAGTTATTAGTTGCAATCCACAAGCTTGACATCAATACAAATAATCAGTAGGATACCAATGTCTAATAATTAGTATTCCATAAACATGGCATCTATACAAATAAGTAGTTGCTTGATACAAGTTTAGAAATGATGAGTATGATATGGTATATCTGAACATGAGAACATTTGTATGGGCACAAAAATAAAAAAGAAAAAAGAAAAAAAGAAAAAAGAAAAAAAAAGATTAAAAAAAAAATCCGACTACTCAACATACGTTGCATCAAATTTTATGTTGTTTAACTATCCAGTTTTAATGGTGTTCGCATGATGTTTACACATTTCTAACATGAAGTTTAACTACTTCATGTCAAGCAAGTTTGTTCTGTGAAAGAGAGACTACTTGTCAAACCAATTCGATATATGAAGAGAAAGAAGTGGCTTATCATGTGTTGTGGCTGGTGAGCTGCAAAGGAGGGCTTCTTGCTGGGTTTTGTGTGACTAGAAGTTGCCAATACTTGCAGATTTTAGGATTTAAATAAAGATTGAAGGAAAAGGAAGGGGGAAAAGAAACGATGTGATGACCCGCTTTTACGTGTATTTTCACTGAATGGTTGTTTTTAATTTAATTAATATAGTGCTTTATTTATTTTAAATTATTGCATTTTAAATTGGTTTTTAATTTATTTAATGTCGTGTTTAATTTATTTAGTCGTTTTACAGTTTTTAATCTCGTTTTCAGCAGATCTGTTTTGGTTTTCAGAGTGAGGACTGGACCTTATTTCTTTCATCCATCTTTTCTTTTCTCTTTTTCTCTTTTCTTTCTTTTTCTTTCTTTTTCCCTGCCCTTTCTTTCCCGTGCATTTTCCCCTCTCCCGTACGTTTTTCTCTCTCTCTCCTCTCCTTCACGCCGAACGCTCCAACCACCCAGACCCACCGCCGCCGGCCACCGTGTGGCACACCACCACCACCAATCTCTTCCCCTCCCTTCGGTGAACCACCCCACAAATTTCCATTGCCAACGGAGCCGCCGTTTAGCCGGAAAATCATCTTCAAGCCGAACGGCTTTTGCTCCGTTTTGCCGCCGTCGCTCCACCTCCGGCCACCACCTCTTCAACACTTCATCACTGACTCCTTGCCGTCCTAACCCACCCATTTCCGGTCTCGATCCATCGCTGGAACAGTCCCCACGAGCTAGCTTTCCGATTTGGGTATTTTGGCCTTCCTCCGCCGTTTTTGCCGCCACCCACGGCCAAACTCCACTTCCCTTAGCTTCATAAACATTTTTAGGTCATTCTTCATCAATCCTGAGCTTTGGTTTATCCCCGTTCAAAAGTGGATATTTTACAACCCACGGCCACAATGAAATTTCACTGTTACGTTACTTTTCTTCCGCCGTTTGCAACGCCGTGAGCTTTCAAAAAATACGATATAGCGCTGTAAGTATTTTCTAAACTCTACTTTTAAATTTAAATATATTTTACTCATACAATAAATATTTGCTGTTAGTTGGCTGATTCCGGACTAAGTCCGAGGAGTTCGAGGGTCGAATGGATTGAGGACAGAGTGCTTGGTTTTGGTTGTTTGTGACTGCTTGATTATTTGTGCCATGAGGCGTGCTTTACATATTGCATACATGTGCATTTTATGTTAAGTGAGAAAATCATGTTTTGTTGGCGTAAATGGCTTTCGGGTGCATGTGTTTCACGAGCTCAAGCCGGGATGAGTTATTATCTCGGTGGAACTCTTCTGGTCATTCGGGAGTGGATAATACTGAGTGACATCCCCTGGGTTGTTGCAGGGCGACGACCAGATTGTACAATACGGTAACGCTGTCGTGTAGACTCCGTGGTCCCTAGAGTGGCGGGGACTAGAGGATGGCCTGGCCAGGTACGTGTTGGGTGCAAGTCTGGGCATCGCTCGTTTAGGTGTCACATGCGTAGTCGTTACTTGCGATGTGGCACAGAGCCAGGGTGTGCGGATGATCCCTAGGGGAGATCATGGTGCATGCATAATTGGATCGTTTTTATGGTTTTCGGATGCAGGCCATTTTCTGGAAAAATGGCAAAGTTTGGTTTTAAGGCTTTTGATCCATTTTCAGGGAAAATGGTGGTTTGGGCCATTGTCTGGGATAATGGCGAGGCTTGGTTTTAAGGATATGTTTTTGGGCCAAATAGAATTTTTGGCGTGCGTGGAAAAATATGATTTTATGGGTTTTGAGTATTGGCATCTTTTCATGCATATTGTTTGAGTTTTATATATTTTTATCTATTGATGTTTGGATTTTACTTACCTGCGGCACCATTTTTGGTTCCGTAGATTTTGGTCCAGGGTTCGAGGAAGAGAAGGAGTTCTGAGTTAAAGTTTAAGGTTTGTTGTTTGGTTTAAAACTATATTTGTGCTTTGTAATATTTTATTATGTATGTTTTTAACAGTTTTGTATTAATTAAGAAAAATTATGGTACTTAGTTATTAACTTTACTTTTCGTTGCGTGTTTCTCGTGCACATTCGTTGCTTATGCACACATTTGACATTCATCGATAGGGTGGTGACCCGTGATGTCACCATCCGGACGTCTCAATTTTCTCGTGTCTGTGCGTGGAGATTTGGGGGCGTCACAAACGAATAGGGGTTTTCGAGAAGGGGTAGTGTCAAAATTACTAAACTCTCCAATTTTTTACCTAAGAACGACAACATTGCCACCATGGTAATTTTGGCCGAAGCAGTTCGAAACATCTCGAAATGGTCGAAACTCTAGCTGGTCCTTTACATGTGTACTGATTACAGTTTTGTTACTGTAAATTACGGTCATTTTGACAACAACTGATTGAAAAACTTTGGTTTCTGCATCTAAGATTAAATTATTTCAACCTAAAATAAATTAGATTTCTTTGACTCAATATTTACCAGGAAACAATTACACTTGTTAGTAGAACTATAAAATTTGCTAATAAATTTGTAAATGAAATTAGAGACAGACAAACAATAACTACAAAGTGTATTAAGAGTTTTGGACAAGATGAACAAAGCGAACTCAACCATGTTTTTCTCATCCACATCCTAGGTGACAATGGAAAATCTAGTCCAGAAAATGTCGGACTACAAGTCAGGGGTGCTACCTGTACCCTTTTGACCACCGTGCAGGGGAAGGAGGGGCAGGTACCTGTCTCACCCATGTGGGGGTGGGAGACAGTTTGAATACAAATCTTACAAAAAATTTCAAAAAAATTACAGATCTTACAAATGAAGAAACCTATGGATAAAAATCTAACAAATCCAAAAAAAAAAAAAAAAACAAACAAACAAACCAACCAACCTAAATAATACAAAATAAATGCACAGACCCATAGGCTATGGTCATAGTCATGGGTCATACTATGCACAAATATTTAGAGATCTATAGGTAGATCTATATGGCCCACAATTGTGGTCGTGGGTTATTAAACTCACAAATCCGTCACAGCGTCACCCAGACACCCACAGTTGCAACCACTAGCCACAGAAGTTAGAACTCTCAACCCATAGAGTTCTAATGCTAGCCATGACCCACGACAACGGACAGAAATCCTTTGCCCACTTAGAAGAAGGGAATAGGGAGAAGAGAAAGGAGATAAAAGAGAGGATGGTGGCCACTGGAAGAAGATAACAGGGGAGAAGAAGGCAAGGAGGGAAGGAGAGAAAAGGGATAGTGGCTTGGAAGAGGGAATGAGAGGTGATAAGAGGAAATTTTCCTTTTATAGTTTGAATTATGTTTTGAAATGAAACGACCTCGTTTCTTTTAGCACAAATCTATTTTATATATATATATATATATAGTTGGATGGGGTTTATCTTAGACAGGCTGGGCCTTGTCCCCTCATGTATTTAACATGTAGGTAGAATCTAATGGGCAGGGCCCCTCTCTTCGTCTAGGTGGGGCCAAACGGGGGAGGGTGGGCAGGTGCGGTGGTGCGAGGATACAAGAAGGCTAGGTTTCCTTGCAAATACCTAGGCCAGGGTTCCTCTTCATACAAGGAGGTTAACAACTTCCCTTTTACCCTGAAATATCCTGAGAGTCCAGACCAGCCCATAATTACCTGATGCTGCTAAGCAGGTATGGTACTCAGCCCATTCCAAGACATACTCCAAGGCATTCCTTATCAAATTTAGCGGCACATGATGCTCTTGCTCCACCATGGCACATCATCAATAACAAAACCAAGTAACCCTAAAATATGCCAAATATGCCAAAGCAACTCAGATTGTTAACCATATTATGCTCGCCTACAATGCGACTTCAGAATGATTCTGCTCCACCATGCAAGACAGGAAGCCATTTGGTAAGCATAGTCGAATCACAGAGAGAGAGAGAGAGAGAGAGAGAGAGAGAGAGAGAGAGAGAGAAATTATATCATTTTATTGCACTTATACAGGTAAACAAATGGTTCTACTAAGTGTATCACGTCATAATAAACTGATTGGTTTGGCAATTACAGATGCACGCACGAGATAAGTAAATACCTTTATACAGAGTACATGAAATAATGACTTATTTACAGTAACAGATTTAAGATGAGGAATATGCAACAGAATCTGACCATGTGTCTGAAAAGTGAAGGTTTTCTTCACGTGCACCAGAAAGACACCATATTGCAAAGACAATTAATTGAACCTTCACCGTACACAGGAAAAGAGGTCTTCAAGGGAGGCATACAAGGGCTCAGCAGCCTTTGGTCTGTCCACCGTTCCAAGTAGAATATCAGACGTGCTGAGATAAGGATCGCCATAGAAGCGCAAGTTGGTGTCCATCCTTGTTGCAACAATATTCCCTTCCAAGGACACTCCCACAAATGCGCCTGTCATAGTTTATAAAAAAAATTACAAGATATCAGCTGTGCTCCTTCATTTTCAGGCTCCATAAAATATGCAAAAACCACATTAGAATGGAATACACGAAACATCCTTGAGATGCCTGTACTACCTCCTTGCAGAAATTATTACTGCACACTTTTTTCCTTTTGTCGGGTTTCTACCACAAACTGATTTAAATATTTAAACCAAAATACTTATTTTAACAGCAAATCAATAACTGATCTCTGGAACATGATACTTTGACATTTTCCTCTAGTCTCCGTTCACTCCATTTTTAGGCTGTCTTCTGAAAATAATTATGTTCAATTCCGTTATAACCTGCCCCATTTGAATAATGAAAGTGTTTCATCTCATCTCATCTCATCACTAAATCTTTCCCAAATTTCCTCGTTAAATATAACAAACAATTCAATTTTTTTAAATTTCAAAATAATAATAACATTAAAAAAATAATATTCTAATAATATTTTATTCAATTTTCAACTTTCATCTAAATCCATCTCATCTCACTATCCAAACCACACCTTAAAGTGCCAAGTACTGTACAACCAAAAGAGCATATACTCTTGAAAGCAGTAAACATATATATCAACCAATACAAAACCCATATACTAAAAAGAGTCATAAAATATATCTTTCCTCACTCGCCCTGAAATCAAGTTAAATTATATAAAACTGACAGAAGAATGCCTCCCACCAACCTCCCACCAAATTACAGCAAAGAAAAAAGTGGACGCCTAAGGTATGTACCAGAGTTCACATGAATACAGGTAGATGAGTATGGGCAATCTCCTATAAAATGTTCAAAATGGAACAAAAAAACATTTATTGCTACATTTTTCCTATAGTGTTAGTTGAAAGAATTCATGAAAATAAACTCAACCAACTGAATTAGGCTTTGTCAATTGATTGGTCAATATAAATCCATAAACAAGAAGCAGATGGCAGTGAATTCCCTGGCTTGACAAATTGGATGTTAATTCTCATTATATTTCACAGGTTTGAACAAGACTTGAGGAAGATACCCATTTTTTTTTTTTTTTTCAAATGATTATATTGATATAAATAGGCATCGCCCAAGGACACAAGATGGTATACAAAAGGTAACACCTATTTAAGAAGAGGAAACTTGAGGAAGAGACAGGTCAAAGCTAACGATATAAACAATTGTTTATCCCCTTTTTTCATGTTATTGCTATCTATAAGGTGCTCATAGCAGAATACGAAGACATACAAGTATGCAAAATTGATCCCCTATAAACCAATTGGTTTGTGTCGTTTTCATGAAATTGATAACTTATTTATACATTTTATATGCAGACCTATGAAAAAATAAAAAGAATAAACCAAGAAGTTAAAGAGAAAACCTAATAGATAACACAATACCTTTGCTACAACTGTAAGTGTAGCACATGCCAGAACCCCTATCTCCAGCACGAAGATCTGCTTCCAGCACTCTCCCAACAGGTCCTGCTGCAGCACTACAACCGGCACCAAGAGAGAAATGCATCCGACTACAAAAGGTCTTCACAGCTTTCAAATCGTGAAGCACTATTAAGAAGTCCATGAGCTCACCCCCAATCTGGGAACACATGGCAATTATAAAAACAATGGATGCCAAAGAATACGACTTCACATCTATGTAAAAGGAGTTCATCCCAAAACATGCATATCCAATATTTTTATTCTACACTATTCATATAAGTTGATAAATTTTCAAGTTTTATTGTAGCAGTAAAAGCCGGAAATATACTATAGAAGTACTAAGAACCAATGGTTACCTGAGCACCCCATCCTAAGCCCATGGAGAATATGGCTGACGGTGCAGACCATGATCCATCTGACCTTCGAGAAATGACCAAACCTGTGCCAAGTTTGTAAGTAACTAGAACACCAGCTTTAGCAACAGTTAAAATTGCCAGGCCTTTTGCTCCTTTCAAAACTGCTAAGGGTATGGACCTATCAGGATTCAACCTAGCAACCTGTGCATTCCAAAAACAATCTGAAGTTAAAAATCACTTTGTAAAGGATATCGTTACTTAGAATGTAATCAAAGTCCAACTTCTAACAGTACCATGAGCAGCTAGTTGACAAGTACATGAATGAAGGAAAGATTCAACACAAATAAAGCTCCATAACAGTATCTATGGGCTAGCATGAACTACATGCTTAGCAA